>NC_058412.1:103532225-103750647 GCF_002201575.2 Neomonachus schauinslandi
CTTCCTCTTCCTCTTCCTCTTCCTCTTCCTCTTCCTCTTCCTCTTCCAACATATAATGTATTATTTGTTTCAGAGGTACAGGTCTGTGATTCAACAGTCTTACACAATTCACAACGCTCACCATAGCACATACCCTCCCCAATGTCTATCACCCAGCCACCCCATCCCTCCCACTCCCACCACTCCAGCAACCCTCAGTTTGTTTCCTGAGATTAAGAATTCCTCATATCAGTGAGGTCATATGATACATGTCTTTCTCTGATTGACTTGTTTTGCTATTTCTGAGTTTTCTACTCTGTTCCATTGAGCTATGTGTCTATTTTTGTGCCAGTACCATACTGTTTTGATTACTAGAGTTTTTAAATATAACTTGAAGTCCATAATTGTGATACTTCCATCTTTGCTTTTCTTTTACAAAATTGCTTTTGCTATTCAGAGTTTTTTGTGGTTCCAAATAAATTTTAGGTGTTTTTCTGTTTTAGTTCTGTGAAAAATGCTGTTGGTATTTTGATAGGGATTGCATTAAATCTGTAAATTGCTTTGGATAGTAAGGACATTTTAACAATATATTTTTTTCCAATCCATGAGCATGGACTGTCATTCCATTTCTTTGTGTCATCTTCAGTTTGCATTTGACAAAGTACAATATCCAGTCATGATAAAAGCCCTCAATAAAGTGAGTTTAGGGGAAACATACCTCAACATAATAAAGGACATCTGTGAAAAACCCACAGCAAATATTATACTCAAATGGGAAAAACTGAGAGCTTTCCCCTTAAGGTCAGGAACAACACAAGGACGTCCATTCTTACCATTTTTATTCTACATAGTACTGAAAGTTCTAGCCACAGCAATCAAACAAGGAAAAGAAGTAAAAGGCATCCAAACTGGTAAAGAATCTAACCCATCCCCCCACCCCCTCCCCTCTAGAACCCTGTTTGTTTCTCAGAGTCCATAGTCTCTGATGGTTCCTCTCTGTTGTCTTTTTTAGTTTCTGTTGCCTTTATTTCTGCTCTAATCTTTATTATTTCCTTCCATCTACTGGTTTTGGGTTTTGTTTGTTCTTCTTTTGCTTGCTCCTTTAGGTGTGAGGGTAAGTTGTTTATCTGAGGTTTTTCTTTTTTTGAGATAAGCCTGCATTGCTATAAACTTGCCACTTAGAACAACTTTTGCTATATCCTAGACTTTGGACTGTTGTGTTTTCATTTTTATTTATCTCCATGTATTTTTTGCTTTCCCCTTCAATTTCTTGGTTGACGCATTCATTGTTTGGTAGCATGTTATTTAACTTCCATGTGTTTGTGTTCTTTCCAGATTTTTTCTTGTGGTTGATTTCTAGTTTCATAATGTTGTGTTTGGGAAAAATGCATGGTATGACTTCGATCTTATTGAATTTGTGAGACTTGTTTTGTGGCCTAAGAGGTGATCTATTTTGGAGGATGTTCCATGTGCACTTGAAAAGAATGTGTGTTCCACTCTTTTAGGATGGAATAATCTGAATATGTCTGTTAGACTCACCTGGTCAATGTGTCATTCAAAGCCACTGTTTCCTTATTGATTTTCTGTTTGGATGAACTATCCATTGATGTAAGTAGGGTGTTAAAGTCCCCTGATATTACTGTATTACTGTTGATTACTTCCCTTTTGTTTGTTATTAGCTGCTTTTTGTATTTGTGTGCTCCCGTGTTGGGCGCATCAATATTTACAGTTGTAATATCTTCTTGTTGGAATGTTCCCTTTATGATTATGTAGTGTCCTTTGTTTCTTGTTACAGTCTTTGTTTTAAAGCCTATTTTGTCTAAGTATTTTTACCTCTACTTTCTGTTCACTTTCATTTGCATGATAAATGCTTTTCCATCCCTTCACTTTCAATCTTCATGTATCTTTAGGTCTGAATTGAGTCTCTTGTAGGCAGCATATAGATGGGTCTTTTTTTTTTTTTCCATTCCATCACCCTATGTCTTTTGATTAGAGTGTTTAGTCCATTTACTTTCAAAGTAATTATTGATAGGTATGTACTTATTGCCATTTTGTTTTCTTTTATGGTTGTTTTTGTAGTTCTCTTCTGTTTCTTTCTTGCTCTCTTCTCTCATGGTTTGCTTCCTTTCTTTAGTGATATACTTGAATTCCTTTCTCCCTGTTTTTCTGTATTTATTACTGGTTTTTGATTTGTGGTTACCATTAGGTTTATATATAGCATCTTCTGCATATAGCAGTCTATATTAATTTAATGGTCGCTTAAATTTGAACCCATTCAGAAAGCACTAAATTTTTATTCCTTAAGCCCCCCCCCCAGCACATTATAGATTTATGGTGTCATACTTTATATCCTATTATTTTGTGAAGCCCTTGACTGATTTTTATAGATATACTTAATTTTAGTGTTTTGTGCTTCCTTCTTTTCTTACTTCCATTTATGGTCTTTCCTTTCCACTCAAGGAGTCCCCCCCCCCTTTTTTTTTAAGATTTTATTTATTTGCGAGAGAGACAATGAGAGACAGAGAGCATGAGAGGGAGGAGGGTCAGAGGGAGAAGCAGACTCCCTGCTGAGCAGGGAGCCTGATGTGGGACTCGATCCAGGGACTCCAGGATCATGACCTGAGCTGAAGGCAGTCGCTTAACCAACTGAGCCACCCAGGCACCCTCAAGGAGTCCCCTTTAACCAGCCTTAAAAGGCTGGTTTATTGGTAATGAATTCCTTTGTTTTATTTCTCTGGGAAACTCTTTATTTCTCCTTCTATTCTGAATGATAACCTTGCTGGATAGCATATTCTTGGTTGTTGGTTTTTTTCTTTCAGCACTTTGAATATATCATGCCACTCCCTCTGGCATGTAAACTTTATGCTGAAAAATCAGCTGATAACCTTATGGTGTTTCTCCTGTCTGTGATGTTTTCTTCTCTCTTGCTGCTTTTAAAATTCTGTCTTTATCACTTTTGGCCATTTTAATTACTCTGTGTCTTGGTGTGGACCTGCTTGGGTTGATTTTGTTGGGGTCTTTCTGTGCCTCCTGGATCAGGATTTCTGTTTCCTTCCCCAGATTAAGGAATTTTTCAGCTATTATTTCTTCAAATAAATTTTCTGCTGCCTCTTCTCTCTTCTCCCTCTGGGATCCCTATAATGCAAACTTATTACACTTGATGTTGTCACTGAGTTCTCTTAATCTATCTTCATATTTTATTATTTGTTTTTCTTTCTCTTGTTCAGCTTGATGCATTCCATTACTGTGTGTCCTCCAGGTCACTGATCCATTCTTCTGCTTTTTCTAGTCTACTATTTATTCCCTCAATTGTATTTTCTTTTCAGTTATTGAGTTCTTCATCTCTGTTCTTTTTTGTTTTCTTTCCCTTTGTTGGGAGCGTCCCTGAGGTCCTCCACTGTTTTTTTCAAGTGCAGTGACCATTACATTTATGACCATTACTTTAAATTCTCTACCAAACATATTACTTATCTCTTTTGTGTTTAGCTCTCTTGGTGTGACTTTGTCCTGTTCTTTCATTCTGGACATATTCCTGTGTCTCCTCATTTTATCTAACTCTTTGCGTCTGTCTCTATGTGTTGCTCTTGCAAGTAGCAGTCCTATGAAGAAGAGATCCTGCAATGCAATGTCCCGTGTTCATCAGAACTTGGTTCTCCTATGTGTGTTACTTTTGTGGCTGAGCTGGGTTTGCCTTCAGTCCAGTCATTTCTAGTGGCTCCCTTTGTGGACAGGGTTTGTTCCCTGTGTTGTTAGTAGGCTATTCTGGGGCCTTGAGTTAAGTCAGACCAGACATTTGCCAGAGCTGAGGAAGCACCAAAATGCAGGGCATTTTCCTTATGTTCTCCCCAGAGAAACTTTTGTTGGTGGGTGGGGCCTGAAGGTAGACCAGATGTCTGCCCCCAGCCACCGCTGGGGCTGTAGTCAGACTGGTATGTGTGGTTTTCTTCTCTCCCTGGGCAGGAGTCACTTTATGGTAATGCTTGCCCCTGTTGGTGCTGCTTGCACATAGCCACACTTGTGGCACCACTTTGGTTGGACACCTGCCACAGGTGTGTTGGAAGGGGCAAGGTGTGCAACGCTAGCAAGGTCCACACTGTTTGGCTGCAGGAGGGACCTGCAACCCTGGGAAAATTGCCAAGGCCAGGATGGAGGGGGTGGGTCCCCAGAAGAGCTCATGGGAGTTATTAGCAAGCTAGGTGAGTGTGTTCCTGCTGCTCTCATCCCCCAGGTTTCTGTGTACCTAGGCTGGAAGCAGGGGAGGGAAATGGCACCCACCAGCTTTTTTGTTCTTTGAGAAGTCTTTCATAGATCCCTGCCCCTCCAGCACATGCTCTGAGATTAGTAAATTAATCTTCTTCCCATACACCCTAGGCATTTTTCAAACTGCTGCTTCTATGCTGAGTCTCAGAGGGGCTGTTTGTTGTGCTGTCTCTTTAAGGGCAGGGACTCCGTTTTCTCTCTTCCTCTGGCTCTCCTAGACCTGAGCCCACTGATTTTTTTTTTTTAACATTTCTGGTGTTAAGCCCCACAGATTTTAAGAACTTTCGAAGTTCCCTCTTGTTTTCAAAGCCAAATGTTATGAGGATTCATCTTCCCAGTGTGGGTCCCCTGTGCCTGAGGTGCCTGGCATGAGGGTTTGCTCCTCTCTCGTCTTTGTGTCTGCAGTGTCTTCCCCTCTTACAGACAGTCCCCTGGGTCCAGTTAGCTCCTCACTGTGTATCTTCCCTTCCTACCCTTTAATGTGGCTTCTTCTCTACATTCAGCTGTGCATAGTCTGTTCTGCCAGTCTTTGGGTCATTTTCTGGGCTACTTACACTGATGTGGGTGTTTTCTAGGTGTATCTGTGGGATGAGGTGAGCCTAGGATCCTCCTACTCCACTGTCTTCCCCCAAATTCTAATAAATATTTGATCAATGAATAAAGTTAGTCCAATGCCAAAGTTGTGGCCAAAATAACTATTCATGTGGTAGTCAAGGTTTGTAGATGAATTTATAATATAGTGTTACAGCCTGTAGAGTTTAATATGCTGTATTCACACCACATTGAACACATATACCAAGTTTTTTCTAAGGAAAATCAAAAGATAAAGTGTAAAATGTTGTGTGTGAATTTTGGGAAAATTAAATAGATACATTGCTTGAAAGGGATAAATGGTAATTATTTTGATGGACTGGTATAATATTTCTTCATTCCAATTTTATGAAATCAAAGTTCAAAAACAACTAAGGATCTTTTAACCTCTGTTTTGTTTTTAATACATTCCGATTCACCTAAAGTTTTGGTCATGGTGTGAGTAATTAAGTATACAATATTAAATTGGCCTACTTAGGAAAATTTTTCTAAATTTTATCTTGGTGGAGACTTGAAAGGGTCTCAACAGTTTCCCGGATGAAGTAGCTTTGGGACTGTTCCTCACTCCGTATTTCCAAGAAAGTGAGGAGAGGAGAAGAAAAGGAACCATATCACTTACAGAGATGAGCACAGCCACCTCTTTTTTTTTTTTTCTCTTGATGTGAAAAAAAATGCTATTTTTAACCATCTCCCTGCTCCTTCCCCTAATGTTTTTTCATTATTCTAACCTATGGAGCAGAACGCTTTTCATGAAATACTATTAAAGAAATGGCTCATAAAAATTCATCCCAGAGGCACTACCCAGGATTTATTATGACATTAAAGATGCAATTATTAAAGTTTGTGTTTGGGATTCTGTTAAATGCTAAGCATCAAGAACAAGTTGTAGAAAAGCATGGTCTTCTCTCCGATATACAGAAATGATGGGAAAGGCGAGGCTAACATGAAATGCTCCCTCTTCACTCTCCATAATCACACTTAGTGTTGATGTGTCTTTTGAGTGCCTGTTGGCCATTGTGATAGTCATACTGTTTTGAAAGGAAGCCAACAGTAGGACTTGAGGAAAATTGTTTTCTTGAAATTGAGAAGAAAGACAACTCACAAGAAAGCTTATTTTAGCCCTTCATTCTGGTTTTCAAAGACATTGGCTGCCTAAGAGACCACACAAAGACAGTTACAAATCCTTCATTCTGTCTCACAGAACATAATTTAAATAGTCATTTTATAGTTATTGACTTCCTGTTTTTCACAATGGGAATAACAAAGCCTGAAAAGAAATTAGTCTGGGCTAGTGGGAATGCTATATGTTTAAATAGCTTTGAAGCATAAATGGATAAATTCAGAAGGGATAAATTCAGAAGCTTTTAAAGTCTAAATGGATAAATTCAGAAAAATCTTTCTTTCTTGGGGGAATGAGAGAGCTTTTGGAAATGGCTTTTTGGAGGTGGCTTCTTAAGGATTGAGAGGACATCATTATGTGATGTGTCTAGGAAAGATGTGTGCCACGTATGTGTGAACAGAGAACAGGGATAAATGCAGATTGACTAGGTGAATAGGTAGCTTGGGGCCAGAAACTGCTGACATCAGTAATTTCAACATTATTCTTTAGGTAGTGGATAGGAATTCAACATTTTTGAGCAGAGAGCTGTCATTGGGGGAGATTAGTCCATGTGTAGAGGGATTTGAAGGCCAAAGAAATTCAATAGGAAGTTACTAAAATTAAGGAATAAGAGAAATTTTAGAGGAGGAGAGGGAAGCTTCCAAGACAGGGTAGAATTCATAGGTTTTATCAACAGATTGGATGTGAGAACAAATTAGATGGAGCAGAACAAGATGGACCCATGAATTAGTACCTGTTATGGGTTGTTAAAATAGGGAGGGTAGGTGGAGGAAGGGTCATTGCTTTTTATTAATTACACACAATGAGCATGTGGGCCATTTTTTTTTTTTTTTGACTCTGAAAATCTAAGGGGAAGAGCCAGTGCTTAGGAGAAGAAAGGTCAAGGTTAAAGTTATGGATTTGAGATTATATGCAGATAAGTAGAAATTGAAGGCATATGATCCCATAAGACAACTAAGGGAAAATACATTTAAACCAGATCTTCTGAATAGACGGTGAAAGATTTCTTTCCTTTTTGTTGGGGGTGGTGCTGGTAATATTTTAATATTGAAGCAATGATGGGTTGGTTTCACATGCATTTTCATTTCTGAAGTTATACTATGTTTTTAGATTATTAAATTTTACATTATGAACTTTATAATTAGGGAAAGAGAATGGGAGTAGATCTCTGTCTATTTACATAGAAATATTTCCTAGATACAGTGTAAAGTCCAAAAGTAAATTGTAAAACAATATCTATAGTATGAACCCATTTGTATAAACATCTCAAAAAACCATAAAATAATACTATATATTTGTGTATGTAATTTTCATTTGCATAGTCAAAAACAAATACATTTCACTTCACTTATAGAGTAATTGCAGGAATCCTTAACCATATCTATGTCAGAGAATTCTTATTGGGCCTGTTTCTTCTTAGTTCTAGTTTTAGGCTGACAAAATTAAATGGAGATATTTTCTCAGAGTCAAATCTACTCCAATAGAAATGACTTGGCTAAAGAATTTTGCCTCCTTAAATTAAATTTAATTACTTTGTTTTATAAAGCATTAATTATATCTATATATTACATACTATACAATAGTAATATATATACCACAGATATATTTATACCATACATATTATATAGTACCTACATATACCATATAGTACATATATATATTATATAGTACATTATACTACATACACTATATAGTACATATATAGACCATATTCATACACACCATGTGTATATACACACACATATATACATAAACACACACCATACATACACATACACACACACACATAACATATATATGTTTTATTTAATTCCAGTATAGTTAATGTACAGTGTTATATTGTTATATTAGTTTAAGGTGTATAATATAGTGAATCACAAATTCTGTACGTTACTCAGTGCTCATCACAATAAGTGTACTCTTAATCCCCTTCACCTATTTCACCTATCCCCCCAGCCACCTCCCTTCTGGTAACCATCAGTTTGTTCTCCAGTTAAGAGTCTGTTTTTTGGTTTTTCTCTTTTTTTGTTCATTTGTTTTGTTTCTTAAATTCCACATATGAGTGAAATCGTATGATATTCGTCTTCCTCTGACTGACTTACCTCATTTAGCATTAAACCCTCTAGATCCATCCATGTTGTTGCAAATGGCAAGATTTCGTTCCTCTCTATGGCTGAGTAATGTTCCATCATATGTATATGTATGTGTGTGTGTGTGTGTGTGTGTATATATATATAGATATGGATATAGATATAGATACGGATATATAGATTAGATATAGATATATCTATCACATCTTCTTTATCCATTCACCTATTGAGGACGCTTGGGCTGCTTCCATAATTTGGCTATTGTAAATAATGCTGCAATAAACATAGGGGTGCGTATAATTTTTTGAATTCATGTTCTCATATTCTTTGTGTAAATACCCACGAGAGGAATTCCTGGATTATATGGTAATTCTATTTTTAACTTTTGAGGAAACTGCCTACTATTTTTCTGCACCAGTTTGCTTTCCTACCAACAGTGCACAAGGGTTCCTTTTCCTCCACACCCTTGCCAACACTTGTTTCTTGTGTTTTTGGTTTTAGCCATTCTGACAGCTGTGAGGTGACATCTCATTGTGGTTTTGATTTGTAATTCCCTATTTATGAGGGCTGTTGAGCATCTTGTCATTTGTCTGTTGCCCATCTATATGTCTTTGGAGAAATATCTGTTTATGTCTTCTGCCTACATTTTATTTTTTTTTTAAAGATTTTATTTATTTATTTATTTGAGAGAGAGAGAGAGAGAGAGAAACAGCATGAGAGGGGAGAGGGTCAGAGGGAGAAGCAGGCTCCCCGCGGAGCAGGGAGCCCGATGTGGGACTCGATCCCATGACTCCGGGACCATGACCTGAGCTGAAGGCAGTCGCTTAACCAACTGAGCCACCCAGGCGCCCCTGCCTACATTTTAATTGGATTATTTGTTTTTGTGTGTGTGTGTTGAGTTCTACAGGTTCTTTATATATTTTGGATACTAGCCCTTTATTGCATATGTCATTTGCAAATATCTTTTCCCACTTTAGTTTTGTTGATTGTTTCCTTTGCTGTGCAGGAGCTTTTTATTTTGATGTAGTCACAATAGCTTAATTTTGATTTGTTTCCCAAACATGTCAGGAGACCTATCTAGAAAAATGTTGCTGTGGCCCATGTCAGAGAGATTACTGCCTGTGCTCTCTTCTAGGATTTTTATGGTTACAGGTCTCACATTTAGGTCTTTAAATCCATTTTGAATTCATTTTGTGTACGGTATAAGAAAGTAGTCCAGTTTCATTCTTTTTCATGTAGTTGACCAGTTTTCCCAACATAATTTGTTGAAGAGACCCTTTTTCTCATTGCATATTCTTGCCTCCTTTGTCAAAGATTGACTGTATAGTCATGGGTTTATTTCTGGGGTCTCTTTTAGCTGTTCTGTTGGTCTCTGTGACTCTTTCTGTGCCAGTCCCATACTGTTTTGCTTACTACAACTTTGTAGTGTAACTTGAAATCTGGAATTGCGATACCTCCAGTTTTTTCTTTTTCCAGATTGTTTTAGCTATTTGGGGTCTTTTGGGTTCCATACAAATGTTATAATTATTTGTTCTAGTTCTGTGCAGGATGCTGTTAGTATTTTGATAAGGATTGCATTAAATCTGTAGATTGCTTTGGGTAGTGTGGACATTTTAACAATATTTGTTCTTCCAATCCATGAGCATGGAATATCTTTCCATTTGTTTGTGTTGTGTGCAATTTCTTTCATCAGTGTTTTATGATTTTCAGAGTACAAATTTTTCATCTCCTTGGTTGAGGTATTTTATTATTTTTGATGCAATTTTAAATGCGATTGTTTTCTTAATTTCTCTTTCTGCTGCTTCATTATTGGGGTGTGCACATTGATTTTGTATTCTACAAACTTACTAAATTTATTTATCATTTCTAGTAGTTTTTTGGTGGAGTCTTTGGGGTTTTCTGCATATGGTATCATGTTATCTGCAAATAGTGACAGTTTTACTTATTCCTTGCCAATTTGGATGATTTTCATTTTTCTTTCTTATCTGACTGCTGTGGCTAGGACTTCCAGGACTATGTTGAATAAAAATGGTGAGAATGGACCTCTTGTCTTATTGCTGATTTTAGGGGGAAAGCTCCCAGGTTTTCACCATTGAGAATTATGCTAGCTGTGGGTTTTTTTCATATATGGCTTTTACTGTGTTGAGATATTTCCCTCCAAACCTACTTTGTTGATGGTTTTTATCATGAGTGGATGATGTACTTTGTTAAATGCTTTTGGTGCATCTATTGAAATGATAATATGCTTTTTACCCTTTCTCTTATTGCTGTGATGTATCATGTTGATTGATTTGTGAATATTGAATGACCCTTGCATCACAGGAATAAATTTCACTTGATGGTGATGAATGATTTTTTTAATGTATTGTTGGATTTGGTTTGCTAATATTTTGTTGAGGATTTTTGCATCTACGTTCATCAGAGATGTTGGCCTGTATTTCTTATTTCTCTCTCTCTTTTTTGGTGGTGTCTTTATCTGGTTTTGGTATCAGGGTAATGCTGGCCTCATAGAATGCACTTGGATGCTTCTTCTCCTTCTCCTCCCCTTCCTCCCCCTCCTCCTCTTCCTCCTTTTCTTGTATGTAATCTTTTCTTTTCTCTTGTTGCTTTTGAAATTCTCTTTATCCCTAATTTTGGCCATTTTAATTACTCTGTGTCTTGGTGTGGACCTGCTTGGATTGATTTTATTAGGGACTTTCTGTGCCTCCTGGATCTGGATTTCTGTTTTCTTCCCCAGATTAGTGAAGTTTTCAGGTGTTATTTCTTCAAATAAATTTTCTGCCCCCTTTTCTCTCTCTTCTTGTGGAATTCTTATAATACAAATGTTATTACACTTGATGCTGTCACTGAGTACAGTATTTTTTTCTCTTTCCCCTGTACAACTTAATTGCATTCCATTACTCTGTCCTCAAGTTGGTAATCTGTTCTCTATCCTCTAATCTACTATCCATTCCCTCTAGTGAATTTTTAATTTCAGTTATTAAGTTCTTCATCTCGGATTGATTTTTCTTTTTTAAAGATTTTATTTATTTGACAGAGAGAGACACAACGAGAGAGGGAACACAAGCAGGGGGAGTGGGAGAGGGAGAAGCAGGCTTCCCGCAGAGCAGGGAGCCCGATGTGGGACTCGATCCCAGGACCCTGGGATCATGACCTGAGCTGAAGGCAGTCGCTTAACCAACTGAGCCACCCAGGCGCCCTCTCGGATTGATTCTTCTTTTATGTTTCCTTTCTCTTTGTTGGGAGTCTCACTGAGGTCCTCCACTGTTTTTTTCAAGTCCCATGAGTATCTTTATGACCACTGCTTTAAATTCTCTACCAACCATATTACTTATCTCTGTTTTGTTTAGTTCTTTTGGTGTGACTTTACTCTGTGTCCTCAATTTGTCCAGCTCTCTGTCTCTTTCTATGTGTTAGGAAAGTCAATTATGTTTCTTGCTTTTGAGAGCAGTGGCCTGATGAAGAAGAGGTTCCATGGTGCCCTGCAGTGCAATGTCCTGTTTACCAGAACCTAGCACTTTGGGTGTGTCTCTTATGGGTGTTGTGTGTACCCTACTGTTGTGGCTGAGCCACCTTTGCCTTCAGTCTGGTCATTTGCAGTGGCTCTCATTGCCTGTTTTGGGCAGGGTTTATTCCCTGTGTTGTTAGTGGGCCCATCTGGGGCTGCCTTGGACTTGAATTGAGTCCGACCAGGCATTTGCCAGAGCTATGGTAGATCTGAACTGCTGGGCACTTTCTTTGTGTTGTCCCCTGAGAAGCTTTTGTTGGCAGGTGGGGCCTCCAGTCAGACCAGATGCCTGCCCCCAGTCCCTTGCTGGTATGTGTGGTTATCTTCCCCTCTCCTGGCACAAGAGTCACTTTGGAGTGGTGCTGGCCCCTGTTGGATGTGCTTGCACACTGCTGTGCTTGTGGCACCACTTTGGATGGGCTCTGGCCAAGGGTGTATGGGAGGGGGTGGGTCTGCAAGAGAATGTGGGGTGGGGTGCATGATGTTAGCAAGTTTTTTTCGGGGTCTCCTGTGGGCGGAGATCTGGGACAAAAGCCTGGCTGGAGGGGGCCTGTCTGCAGGAGATGATGAGGGTGAGTCTCACTGTTAGCAAGCTAGATAGAGTGTTGGTACTGTGCTGATTCCTGCAGGTGGCCTTGTGTTTATGCAGGGGGTGGGGGAAAGTGGGGGAGGGAAATGGTGCCTGACAGCTCCTTTTATCCTAGATAAGTCTCCTATAGATTCCTGCTCCTTAGGCACATGCTCTGAGATTAGTAAGCAAATCTCCTTCTCTTATACTCTAAGTGTTTTTCAAATTGCTGCTTCTATGCTGTATCTCAGCCAGGCTATTTGCTGTGCTGTCTCTTTAATGGTGGGAATTCAGTTTCCTCTCACCCTCCAGGGTCTCCCAAAGCAGAGCCCTCTGATTTTTAAAGTTCCAGGTGTTAAGCCCCACTGATTATAAGAACTCATGGCATTAGGCCCCTCTGATTTTAAAAGTTAAATGTTATGGGGATTTGTCTTCTCTTGAGGGCTCCCATGCCTGGGTAATAGGGTCTGCCTCTCTACACCTGTGGTATCCTTCCCTCTCATGGACTGTCCCATGGGGGTCTATTTAGCTCCCGACTGCACTTCTGCTCTTCCCACCCTCTTTGATGGGGACTCTTCTCTGCATTTAGCTGTGAATAGTCTCTTCTGCCAACCTTTGGGCCATTTTCTGGGTTATTTACACTAATGTGGGTGTTATCTAGTTGTATCCACGGGACGAGGTAAGCTTAGGATCTTTCTACTCTACCGTCTTCCCTGGAAATCCAATTTCTTTTTTTTTGAATTGCTTTTGAAGGAAGCTCACTACTAAATTACAGTCCCAATTGCAGAAGTGTTCTTTGCTTTAGGTTTTCTGATATAATATTTCTCTTGTATCCTGTCTTTAATACTTGCCTTCCTCCCCCACCTCCCATCAACCCTCAAGTCTTGGGATTTGATTAGCTTGTACAATATTTTTGAAATACTATTTCATGGATTCCAAGAAACATATATTTTCACATTTTAACATCTCTGGAATTGAGGTGTCTTATAATCACAGGGTGATGTGTCCTTGTTTAATTAGCCTGTTTTCATTCTTTGTGGTATATAAAATGATGGTGATGTTATAATCAATGGTGTCTTAGATCTGATGAACTATGATACTTCCCAATGGGTTCCCCAATTTTGGCAACCTTTCCCCCCCCCCCCAATGAAACTTTTTATCCTCTCAAAAGGGAAGAATAATCTGCTTAGGAAGGAGGAATACAGTCTTGTATGGACATTCCAGTCAGGCAGGAATAGGCAGTTCCCTAACCTTTCTGGGCTGAGGAGAAAGAAAGAATTGAGGCTCAAGTGTCCTGACTCCCAGGTTGAACAGAAAGTGCTGCTGGGTGGGAGAAGCAAGATGTAGTATAAACCCAGATAGGCCTGGGACCTGATATAAAACAGGCTTGCTTTTTGCTTCTTGGGGCATTGCTCTAACAAACTGCAAGCCTCCTGGAGAAACCTCATGACGTTGGAACATGGCGCTAGTAGCTGACAAATGGGCAAAGGAGGTACTTAAATGAATGGGCTGGAGTTAGCACTTCTAGCTCTCCCACAGCCCACAAAGATCCAGAAGTTCCTGCATCTCCCAGAAGAATGCTAACATAAACTGAGTCCAGGGTGAACACTTGACTGAGCAAAGACCTTGAGCCACTGGGATGGAAGGACCCAATTTGCAGGGCTGTAGCTCAGGGCAGTTAGGACTGTCCAGCAGTGGGGAGACCAGATACTCCTCCCCACTGCCATCTGGAGAAAGAAGCAAGGAGACCTGAATGGGGCTGGGACTCTAAGGGGGGATTTGACTTTGAAGTAACTGAAAATGCCTCGGAAATAACATTTTTTTTAAGCTGGAAAAGACTGAATTATTTTAATTGGCAAGCTTTTGTTTCATTCATGAGCAAGAATGCAGAATTTGAGTGCAATCTGAACTTATAATTGAAAGTAAAACATCATTTTGTTGAACATCTGAGCTGTGTGTACATTTTAATCCCACTACAGTGGAATCTTTTGGAGGGGGTAGGATATCTTAAATACTGGAAGTAGTCTGGGTTAAAGAAAAAACTGGCTCTGGATATAGTACTGGAAAATAGAAATATTTATGGTGGTATAAAAGGATGAAAAGGCAGAGATCAGATCAGAACAATGGGAAAACTGGGAGTACCTCTCAGAAGCAAAGGAAGAAGGAGGCAATTGATGAATTCAGTGAAGTGCCACAGAATGTTGAGCTGAGCTCTTGTTAGAAGTCCTTTGATTTGATGAGCCATTTGGAATTCTTGAGAATGGGCCATCCCAATGTGGTACTATTTAAGAAAAAGTTTTTTTTAAAGACTTTATTTTTAGAGAGAGAGTAAGTGAGTTGAGTTGGGGGAAGGGACGAGGGAGAGAGAGAATCTCAAGCAGACCCAAGACTGAGCGTGGAGCCCAAAATAGGGCTCCATCTTCTGACCCTGAGATCATGACCTGAGCAAAAACCAAGAGTGAGATGCTTGACCGATTGAGCCGCGTGGGCACCCCAATGTGGTGCTAATTTAATAGCCATAGTTTTCGGGCACCTGGGTGGCTCAGTCATTAAGCGTCTGCCTTTGGCTCAGGTCATGATCCCAGGGTCCTGGGATCGAGTCCCGCATCAGGCTCCCTGCTCAGCAGGAAGCCTGCTTCTCCCTCTCCCACTCCCTCTACTTGTGTTCCCTCTCTGTGTCTCTTTCAGTCAAATAAATAAAATCTTAAAAAAAAAAATGGCCATAGTTTTCCATGGGATGTTAGTGCTGAAAGATACATAGTCTAACCCCGTTGTCTTACAGATAAGCAAATAGGGAACTAGAGAAATTTCACAGAAACCAGTTCAAATGATAAATATGAGGAGAAAAAAATATATTACCTTTGGGAGTCAACCAGAATCAGCCTGTTTTGTGTCATTTGGGGGGAAAATGTATTGGGGCATGAAGAAGCCTCCTCTGGAAATAATGAGATCATTTATGAAGAAGGCAAAAAGTCTGCCAGAACGCATACACACGGACAGGTGTTAAATGTGTTTTAATTTTTTATTAGAGAAGTTGGAAGTTTAATTTCAATATTGATGGTAACATAATTTTCTCTGCTTTGTTCAGAGGAACACACAGAATCAATTTGTACAAGCATATACAATTCAGTTGGTGTTTTGTGTCCTAAAATCAGTCATCTGATTAGCTCTAGACTACCATTTCCATGCGCTCTTTGCGGCTTTGGCGGCATGGCTCGGTTCCCCGCAGAATACTTTTTCATGCACTGTCTGCAACACAACTACAGCGGGCTTAAAGACCATGCAGATAAACACTGTAGCAAATTGTTTTGATATTGAACAGACGTAAAAAGGTTATTTCCTGATATGAAATTCTGAAAATCTGCATAAATATTTTTGTGTAAAATTAAATTAGTTATGTATTTTTTTGAAACTAGAACTTGAAGTATCAAGAATGCCCACATAATTCATGTACACATATATATAGACTTTTTCATTATGCTTAAAGTCTTGATAGTCAAATTATATTCTGTGCCATACATTTATTTAGCCAGTGTTTATTTGGCATTAGATTAACTGTATGTGTACGGATTAGTCTTAATGGGTGCTTGTGTATCATGCAAACATAGTTCTAGTATTCCTGTTGACTAATCTTGTCATGTGGCAATACTTAGATGATTTTGCTCTATAACTGTGAATTAGGAGTATAAATACTTTCTACATGGTCACATTTACAAACGTTTGCCAATAACCACTTCACAATCTTTATGGTGTAATAGTGTATTAGAATTCTGGAATCGGCAGAAGCAATTCCTATAAAGCAATATCAGATGTAAACTGTCTTACGTGTGCCTAACAAAGTTCTCCCTTGAGCACTGATGAGTTTTGGCACAGGTACACTGTTCTAATTTTTTTTTTTTACTCTAATAATTTCCACAACTTTTACAGGAAATTAGCTTCTTATGGCATGGCAGAGACATGGCACTTACTGATGAGGTAACTTAGATGTAGAAAAATCCTGCAAAGTTATTTGTCTAGCAGATTGCCACTTCTGCTGATGAATTTGTAGACAGAGTTTTGTTATTTTTCCTAGTGCATGCACTTGCTATTGAATCACTAATGCACTCTTTTTGCTATAGCTCAAACATGTCCTAAATGCATCACAGAGCGGAGTTGTTTACACCAAGTTCATTCACTTGTGATGGTATTTTATAGCAAACATGTTTAAGTTGTAATATCAAGGTTAAACTCTGCCTCACTGGGATAGTAATTTTGGTGGATTCGGAGCTACTTTTGGTTGGCCAAAGAAACCCAATACTCAAAATGTTACACAGACATATGTAAGTCGCTGTGGGTTCAGGTGTAACATCTTGTCTGTACATAAAGGAAACCCAAAAGGCAACAGCCGTCTTGCATGACATCTGGGTTGGGAAGGTTGGGGGTGATCTCTTGATGCTGGGAGGTTTTGCTGCCTCAGTTTGCGTTTTGGAGATTCACACTACTGTTGCTGGTCTGCGGTCCATCTCGGCTTCCAACTTCCCCATCTGCTGCATCTCCTTCGCCTGCAACATTAGAAACGAGGCCTTACAATGTTGAAATCCTCTCCTAAAAGCATGTAGCCACCGCAGACTCTCTCCGCGCATAAATCTGATGCTGTCACTCTATCCTTGCTCTGCAAAGTGAGGTCCAGGGACCATCAGCATCAGCACTGCCTGGGACCTTGTGAGAAATGCACAATCTTGGACACTACCCCAGACCTAAGGGATCAGAATGTGCATTTTCACAAGATCCCAAAGACATTTTTTATGCACATTAAAGGCTGTGAAGGACTAGTTCTACAGTGTGCCAGGAAAACCATTTGAAAAGAGGCTAAGCCAGTCGCTCAATATTTAGACTATGTCACATCAAACCATTTGGTTTCTACAGATGGACATTTTGTCTTGACTGTAATTGGAACTTTTAGCCAAAGTGTTGCTTAGGTACAATATTTTCCCCCCAATAGCGTGAAGTTTAATTAATTCCCTAAGAATCTGACTGATGGAGAAGTTTAGGTAGGAGCGCATCACGTTGGTTTGGCTGGAGCACCTTGCAAATAGAATATTACAGGAATATGTAGGGTTCCTAGAATCCTATTGTCCAAAAATTCTCCCTACCAGCTCTCACTTTTTTTTATAGGCTTCATGAAATTGAGTTCACCATGGCTTAAGACTGTCACTAAGACAACCAGGTGGTTTGGGAGGTAGAAAGGAATCCGAGGGCGAGGAAGATTCTGGTGACACATCAACTCACTTATTTCAACATTTACTTTCCAACTGGTTTCTGGATGCTTGGGCCCAACCCAATGCATGTATGTTTTGAAGGAAAAATAAAGCATCCCTTTCCTCTTTTTGTGACCTACCACTTTGAAATAAAGGCCATTTAAGAATGGAAATGCGGACATATAAAGATAATACTGAGAGGAGGATTCTGAAGTGCTCTAATATTACTCCTCGTGTCTGCTTAGGTATTCCAACTCAATGGAAGGTCAGTAGGGGGGTTGGGTCAAATCCGAAGATCATCCTACGAGCATCTAGATGTCCCCAAAACTAGTTTGACCCGTGGACATACAGTAATTCTCTTATTTTTATATCGTGGCTTTAAATTCCCTTTTGGTGAAGATGGGTGTAATAATAACTAAGAATTTTATCTTTCTGCTCAAATATGAGATGGATGGTTCCCTCTACCTGGATAGTTTTCGATGCCTGAAATATACTAATACTCTGAGAGAGAAATGAGAAATGGAGGAAAATATACAAACATGAAACTATGACACAAACGGTATTTATAAGAGATGACAGTGAAACAGTATCAGCGCCAGAAATTAAATACTTTTATGTTCCATAAATAGCAATAAAAGATGCCCTATGCTTCTCCCCACTTAGCATTTAAAGACCATATTGAACATATGCTATGAGAGCGAGGTTCTCAGATGAGCAGGGTGACCATTCACTGCCATTTGCCGGGGACAGTTCCAGTTTATGCCCGTAGTCCTGGAGAGTATGAACATCATCCCCTTTCGCTCTCAAAATGATCCTGGTTCAGATAATAAATTATATGGTCACCTTACTTACGAGAGGTGATTAGGGTCCTTGGCAGACCAGATCTAGCAGAAAGCATGACAGGAGTCACTGTATATTGACACTGTATAATGTTTCTGCATGCAGACCATAACTCTGTCATTGAAAAGCACCAGTGAACTTTTAGTAGGGTGCTTTAACAATAAATTGCAGTCCTATCAATGCTTGTGAAAGAGCTGACTTTGTGACCCAGTCTTAGCTGAGGTCAGTCCAAATGACAGTCAAATATCACTGTTCTTGATGCCTGGGTATATCTTCATTAGCATGCCTTGAGTTTTCCAGGTCTGCTGTAGGAACTGTTGGCTAAGACTCATAATAGTAATTCGGAAATAATTCTCTAAAGATTTTGGGCATTTCTGTTTGAATATTACCTCAGAAATCCAAGCATAAAATAATCAAGCTTTCAAATCCAAACCCTTGAGATAGATACTAATTAGTTATGACCAGATGTGAATCATAAATGGAGAGTGCACCAAGCATACTAACAGAGCTGAGAAGGAAAGCAATGTCTTGCTTATCAGAGTTTCGGGCCTACCTTGTGTTTGGGACACTGCATGGCAGGATTTCAATAGCTGTTTGTACAAAAATAGTAATGTCAAAATTGAGTCATACATATAAAACAAAATAAATGAATACTGAATAAATGAATACTTGAAAAATGAATGCAAAACCATATGGAGAAAAGCAAAAAGCTAAGAATAAAACATGTATATGCCCATCAGTGACAAACTTCCCCCCCCAGCCCCCAGGTTGATCTCAACAGAAAAAAAAAAAAAAAAGAAAGCAAGCAAGCAACCAATGCCTAGGAGTCCAGACTGTGTTCTCCTGCAGGGATGAGTAGGGAACCCTCCCTTTAGCAAGTACCCTCACTTCTCTTTATTAAATGATAGGATTGATGGACAAAAATAAACTTTTAAAGCTTGGGTATGATAGTAATGGATCTGTTAATGTTGAAATGGTACATGTCAGGACAGATGGCATACTTGTGGCTGGGAGGTCTATGGGAAAATTTAGTAGAAAACCGATCCCCAACCTTTGGAGTTTTAAAGGAAGCATTGGATGACCAAGTAGGCAAGGCCAGTAGGTGGCTTAAAAAAAGAGCACATGAGGTTAGGATCCAGAATCGGAGCCAAATTATATTAAAACTTGAGTTGTTTCTGCTAGTTCCCCTCAATGCTGGTCTAGCTAATTAAGTAGATCTTTGGGGGAATGGGGTGAGTTTCTGGGAGTAGGGTCACAAGGAAGCAGTAAGAAGCTTTAAAGAGATATTATGGATGAATGTTAAAATTATCTTGGCTTAGAAACAGAGAATAGTCTTTGGGTTTAACGAGGGCTTGGGAATCATACAAATTTAGGATTGTTTGGAAATAGGAAACTTTTCTGCCAATGAAATGTTTAATTTGTTATGAAGGGAGCTCTCCTTCCTGATTCCAGACCTTGCCTATGATGAGGGAAGAAATGGAGTCACTGTATTTTTTGCATCTAAGCCTGCTTCAGTGTTGTAACACACAGATAACTAACAGCTCTCTGACCTTTAAGTTCCAAAACCATACCAGAAAGATCTGGGACTGAATTTGTTATTGAACAGCCCATGTTTTTGTAAAGCAGGGCTTACCACAGAAATTCAAGTCCAAATTCTACCTCTGCCGGAAGCATCAATATGATATTGTGAGTTTCTATTCATTGAATCTCATTAAATCTTCATCAAATCTCAAGCCTCCTCATGATCTGTGCTTTCCTAAGCTTCTGTAACTTGAAGTATCAGCTGTGGGTGGTAGACGTTGCTTATGACATATTGAAATGCATTCCATGAATTTTTGGAACAAAAAGCCACTATCCTCCCAAATATGCTCAACCAGTCCAGTTATCACTAATCCAATATATTTTAATGCAAAAATTCTGGTGTGGTTTGAATTCTCCATGTGTTAGGATAAAAGCTCAAAGTGATTTTTGTATTATGTACTTGGACTCTGAAATAAAAAAGGGTAGGTAAGTGTATTCTCTAGCTCTGATATTCACCACTATTGTAGTAATGAGTAATTTTTAGCATTTACATTCTTTAGCCAAACCTGTTGCTAAGCAACACAGTAATTTCTAAGTAGTTTCTTAATTTAGTTAACTGAAACATAACTGTGCCTTACCTTCATTGTGCCTTCTTCTGAGAGGCATCCTTACCCCACCCAGCCCTGAATCACTGAAGTGGATCCTAATGTTTTGGAGATGGTGGCTTTACCTTTATTCCTACTCCCATTTTGCCCATAGGAACACTTTCTGGGAAGTGCTTTAAGAGCAAAAACATAAGCTAGGTATCCCGTACCAGAACGTGATGTATCTATGAGATGGTCAAATGAATTGGACCCACAGGACAATAAACATTTATTGTCCCCCTTGAGGATCTGTGGATCGTTCATGAATAGAAGCATTTAGCTGAAAAGGAAATGTGAAACATAACTCAGAAGTATGCTGATGAATAAAACTTTGGTCTATTGAAAAGTAACAAATCTGAAACCAGAAGTTGGATTTGTTACCCAACTGCAATACAAAAAAGAAGATTTTATGGTTTTGTTTTACTTTCTCAAAGATACATTTTAGTGTAATTCCAACTGAAGTGTTTTTCAACAGAAGCCATTTACTCTGAGAAATATACCTTCAATAGGATTGCTTTATAGATGGGGGAAATAGGAAAGAACAATGTAGTACAAGTACCTACTTCATCAAACCTTCTTCACAGTTTCTGGATGGAAGTAGATTATCTAGATATAAAAACTTCTAAACCAGCTATACCTAAAAACTGAAATTTGAGACACACTTAAATTTAACCTGCTCTGCAGGGTCATTTTGCCTTATAAGTTAGGGGTATGGCCATCAGTTGAAATAACTGGATGGCCAATGGATTGTGTAGCCCATTTGGGAAAGAGCCCACCTGTACTGTCCTTCAGGTAAACATACAGAGATCTTGCTGTTGCTATCTAACAGGTGATGGCTAACTCAAGAGGTAGATTTTGGATAACTATTGGTGTTGACTTCTTAGTGTTTTGTCTTGCTGGGAAAAAACACCAAGAGCATGGTATCCACTCGTGTTCAGTGGTTTGTAGAGTTTTGGCAGCTCCCTTCTGTGGGTCTGGCTTGGAATCCCGGAGATGGGTTTTGTAATTTCACTTTTAGACCGAGGTTGAAAAGAGGTGGTTTCTCTCTTTTGCTTTTAAACATAGCAAATGTTTAAAGTTGCTCGCCCCTAGGTTGCAAATTCTAAAGCTCTAAATGAAAATGGAGAAATAATTTGTAACCTTCGTTTTCTCTTCTCAGGAGCATCGTTCTTAGAATCATCACCATCTATTCAAATGATGACTTTGGGTCCCCCTCCCCCTGCCCCATGGCTACATTCCTCTCCCATTTCCAAAAAGAATTCTTTCTGTCTTGTTTGATGAAATGGGGAAAATACAGTAAAAGGAATCATATTTTTACTAGCCACCTTTCCACACCACTACTTGAGCTATCACTGCAGGCAGGTCATCTGCCTCCCAAAGCAGGCTGGCTATGTCTTTTCATGCCTTTTAGGTAAGATACCTGCTCATTCTGTTTCTCTAGGAACTCTAGGTGTTCAAGCTGGACTTTTTTCAATTGATCCATTTCTTTGGACTGCTTCATTGCGAGCTGTAAAAAAGAAAAATTCTGATAAACTTTGGGTTGTAATCTGAAAACTTATGGATGTTAAGTTTACAATTTAACGGAGGGAGACATTTGTTAAAAAAAAAATCATGAAAAACAGATTTTTCAACTGTGTTTCAAGCTATTCCATTACTTTCATCTGTTGTATGGATTTTTTCCATTTATGAAGAGAATACAGTATTTCCAGTTTGCCAGTAATGACAAAACAAAAAAATCTGAAAACTGGAAGAGTTTAAACCCATAATTATTACTGGGAAGATCTTCCCTGCGAAAATCTTCTCAGAACATAATAGAGTATTTATGCACAATCAAAGCTTGGCTTCCTTTTCCATATAAAATGGTGCCAAATTAATATCATCAAGATTTAAGTGATAGATTATCTAGCTCTCCAGGAGCAAACAAGAGAAGCTAGAATGTTTAATGTACAGAAAAATCAAATTAAGCAAATTAGCCAGAAGAGGTCTGATATCTAAGCATGAGTTATTGTATACAGTGCCAAGAAAATTACAAAATACTTACTCTTTTTCTTTCTTCCAGAAACTTTTTGGTGTTGCTGCTATTTAACTCCCTGACTCGCCTAAAAGTAATAGGTACAAGTAACAGTTGGCATGACATTGAATAGAATTAACATAATATTACATAAGAAAGCGTTATATTCTATTTAATTCTCTGGATGGGATTATCACTTTTCCTAATTTTTTTTTTAAAGATTTATTTATTTGAGAGAGAGAATGAGAGAGAGAGAGCACATGAGAGGGGGTAGGGTCGCAGGGAGAAGCAGACTCCCCGCTGAGCAGGGAGCCCGATGCGGGACTCGATCCCGGGACTCCAGGATCATGACCTGAGCCGAAGGCAGTCGCTTAACCAACTGAGCCACCCAGGCGCCCCCACTTTTCCTAATTTTTGTGGAATTTTCAAAGACATAATGTACAGAAAGAAATATAAACATCTTTGTACTGATCACTCAGATTAGTCAGTATTCATGTTTTGCCCTGCTTATCTCATATTTTTAAAGGAAACAAAGTGTTACAGATATAATTAAAGCCCCTTTTGTATTTTTCCTGATTCCATTCCCCTCCTATCTTTCTCTCCAGACATAACCACTATTTTGAGTTGGGTATGGACCTTCCCATCCATGTTTTAATATTTTTATTTCCTATGGATGTATCCATTTGTAATATATACAAATTCTTCTCAAATTTTCAGGTGCCTACAAATCAAATGGAGATACTGTCAAAAACACAGATTGCTGGGTCCACCCCCAGAGGGTCTGATTCAGTGGGTCTGGAGTGGGGCCTGAGACTCTGCATTTCTAACAAGCGCCCAAGTGATGCTGCTGGTCTCTATCGCTGTGTGTTTTCCAAATTTACCTAAATGGTAACCTATTCTGCGTTTCTTCCTATGACTTATTACTTAGCCTAGTTTCTAGAGCTACAACTGTGTTTCAAGCTATTCCATTACTTTCATCTGTTGTATGGATTTTTTCCATTTATGAAGAGAATACAGTATTTCCAGTTTGCCAGTAATGACAAATAGGTTGTTTCCAAAAAATGCTCCAATGATCTAGTGCATAGGGCCCCATAATGCTTGACATATCTGTTGACTCAATAAATGTAGGGCATATCTTGTGCACACGAGCAAGGATTTCTCTAAGGTATATGCCTAGATTTGCAGGTTGGTGGGGGAATGAACAGCTTCATCTTTACTCCAAAGCACCTGTCCTTATTTGCATTCACAACCAGGGTCTGAATGCTACCTTTTCTTCAGGTCTTTTCCCACTCTTGGTATTGTAAGACACTGACTTCTGCGTCAATTAGTTTTATGAAGTGGCATCATTACCAGTGAGGCTAGAGTGCTTTTCATGACTGAATAGACCTATAACTGATTGAATTTCTCTAACAGCTATGGGTCTATTCAGGTTTTCTCCTTCCTTTTCAGTCAGTTTTGGATATTAATATTTTTCTAGGCAATTGTCCATTCCCTTTATGTAGTCTTCATTTTCAAAAATATTGATTAGATCTGCAGTCATTTCTCCTTTTTATCCCTAATATTACTAATCTGTGCTCTTCTGCTGCTTGAGCAGTCTTGCTGGAGGTTCACTGATTTTATTTTTTTCAAATAGTAAGCTTTTGTTTTTGTGGATATTCTTCATTGCTTTTTGTTTTCTACTTCAGAACTTTTTGCTTCTTTATTTCTCCCCATCCGAGATCTTTGGGTTCACTCTGTATTTCTAATTTTACACTCTCTTGAGTGTTTAACTCACTAGTTTGTATTTATTTTAAAAAGTATATACACCTAGGGACACCTGCATGGCTCAGTCGGTTAAGCGTCCGACTCCTGATTTCAGCTAACGTCAGGATCTCAGAGTTGTGAGATCGAGCCCTGCGTTGGGCTCCACACTGGGCATGGAGCCTGCTTAACATTCTCTCTCTCCTTCTACCCCTCCGCACCCCACTTGCACTCTCTCACTAAAAAAAAAAAAAAAGTTTGTAATTCTCACTCTAAATATCACGTTAGCTACCTTCTTTTTTTTAAGGTGAAAACGTTTAAGATTTAAGATCTACTCTCTTAACAACTTTCAAGTATATAATACAGTACTGTTAACTATAGTCACCATTCCCAATATTAGATCTCTGGAACTTAGTCCTCTTATAACTGGAAGTCTGTCCCCTTTAACATTTTCCCCTTTCTGCACTCCCTTAACTCCTAAAACCCACCATTTTACTCTGTTTCTAAATGAAATCATACATTATTTGTCTTTCTCTGGCTTATTTCACTTAGCATTATGCCCTCAAGGTCCATCGATGTCATAGATGCCAAGCTTTCCTTTTTTAATAGCTGGATAATATTCTGCTCTGTGTGTGTGTGTGTGTATGCAGACATAAAATGGCATTTTCTTTATCCATTCATCCATTGATGGGCACTGAGGTTATTTCCATGTCTTGGCTAGTTGAATAATGCTGCAATGAACATGGGGGTGCAGATATTGCTTTGGCATAGTGATTTCATTTCCTTCAGATAGATACCCAGAAGTGGGGTTGTAAGATTATATGGTATTTCTATTTTTAATTTTTGAAGGAACCTCCATATTGTTTTTTTTATAGTGGCTGCACCAATTTACATGGCCCCAACAAAGCAGAAAGGTCCTCTTTTCTCTACATCCTCACCGACACTTGTTCCATTTCTTATATTTTTGATAAACAGCCATTCTAACAGTTATGAGGTTTTATTTCATTGTGGTTTTGATTTGCATCTCCCTGATGATTAGGGATCTTGAACATTTTCCATGTACCTGTTGGCCATTTGTATGTTTTCTTTGGAAAGATGTCTACTTAGGTCCTCTGCCCATTTTAAAATCAGATCATTTTGTTGTTATTGAGTTGTATGAGTTTCTTATACTTATTTGGATATTAATCCCTGATACATGGTTTACAAATATTTTCTCCCATTCTGTAGGTTGCCTCTTCATTTTGTTGATTGTTTCTTTTTGCTGTGTGCTTTAGCTGCCTTCTATACATGGATAGACAGTACTTGCATGGTGGTTCAGTTTTAAATATTGCATAATCTCTGTTGAAATGTCCTCTTTGACTCGGAAATAAAAGTGTCAGCTTCTATATGTCTTTCTAAGCTATCTGATTATAACTTTTAAAATTTTATTTCTCAGTACTTTGTTAAAGTGGACACACATACACGATGTTTGTGTGTAGAAGGTAACCATTTTGCACACAGAAATTATTTTAAAAACCAGCCATTTGTAGACGTTTTAGAACCACCTACCATGCTGACAAAGTCAAAACAAAACAATTAACAAAGTTTTTAAGTTATCAGTAACTTAGAGTTCAAGATAATTTGACCTCAACTGGGCTGAAGTCCACTTTGTAACATACTTGAAAAAAATGATAAAGAACTGTTTAATGATTAACACATTTATCCTACTGAATTCTGTATTTTACTTCGGGGAATCTAAAATAGTTCAAACTGATGAGGTTTTATCATGGCTGGAATATTTTACGTTTTTGAGCTAAAGCAGATAATGTCATTTCCACATATATAAGGCCTTTAAACACAGTTTCTTGTCTGAGAATAAACAAACAAGAACCACAACAGGATGGTGCAAAGAAGTATTGATTAAATTGAGTAATAATTTCCCTAGATGCTCCATGTTGACTGGGAAATTTCTCGGCCAACATTTTTAAAAGTCAATTCATTTCCAAGTCCAATTATTGTGGAATTCCATATCCTATTGATGACCCATTCCCAATTGTACTTAATTCAACAACACTTCTGCATGAAAATGCACTGGATGGTATTATGTTTCATATTTTATCATATTTCATGTTTAACATCTTTATTAATAAATTGAGTTGTGCTTTAAAAAAAAAATCAGTGAAATTGAGGTAGTTGGATAGCAGTTCTCACCATGTTCAAAACAAAGAGGCAACATCAGGTATCCAGTAAGCCTCCGTAAAAGAGCACGTAGACAGGGAGACTGTGAAACACAGGTGCTTTCCTTTGCAGCTGCAAAGTTCTCCAACAGCTCAGCCTATAGCTAAGTGAGAGCTCAGTGCCTTGAAGCCCTCAACATGCTCATGTCTCAGTCCCAAGAGCTAATCTTCACTTGGCTCTATATTTTAGGATCACTGAGAATCAAGTGCTCTCAACTCCCTCCCTTGGGTAACACGACTCCTGATGAACTCTCAAATCCCCTTTACCGCCTTTGCCTAAAGGGCTTGCACCTGGAACCTCCTCTGGAGATAACACACACCTTCCGCTAGCCCCAGGTGGCAAATGGCTGACCAACACGGAAGTACAAAAGCTAGATGCCCTTGGTTCAAAGAGATTGGTGGTGCAGCTTATCCTCCAGGGCTTGCGATCAGGCTGAAGAGGGACTGTGGCTGAGACCAATAAACCTTTGCTTAGTCACTGCCTTGAACCCTTCCTGCTTCCCCTATTCCTCTTCTCTGAAGATCCCTTCCTCAGTAAATCACACGCACCCAAGTTCCTGTCTTGGTCTCTGTTTCTTAAAAACTCAACCTAACATAAGGTCAAACCAGAAAACCTGGGGACTTTTGAGATGATCCCTGGAGTCAGGGACAGCACCAAGCAAATCAAAGAAAGAGGACTGTCTTCTTACAGGCTGCTAGTCAGAACCATCCCATCCAGAATGGGCCCATACCTGAGCAGGTGAGATGCTTGCAGGATGACCCAATGGAATGTGGGAAGGATATTTTGCCATATTTTATGCCATTTGGTTTGTAGATGAGCACACATATACTGAACGTATTTATTTTACTGGTAGTAGTGAACAATCAGAAGACAAGTGTTCTATAGCAACAACATTAAATCTTTGTAGCGGTTATAACAGCAGAATTCATAGCCAATACTAATAGGGATTATGAGTAGTGTGTGTATATACACATAAATGTTGTGTTTGTTTATGCCTCTCAGCCAATGCTCCATCCCCACAGTGAGCACTCTCAGGCTTACCTTTCCCGTTCTGCTTTGTTCTTGATAGATTTATCTTGGCTGATGGCTTTGCTGTTTTCCATAGAAATCTTAGCCTGGTGTGCTCGCATTTCCTTGCTTTCCCTAAATATTAAAAGTAAACAAATGGGGGTTAGGGGGGGAATGGAGAGTTAGTGTTTAGTGGGTACAAAGTTTCAATGAGGGAAGATAAAAAAGTCCTGGAGATGGATGGTGGTGATGGCTACACAACAGTGTGAGTGTACTGACTGCCACACACTTTTTTTTTTTTTTTAAAGATTTTATTTATTTATTTGAGACAGAGAGAATGAGAGAGACAGAGAGCACATGAGAGGGGGAAGGGTCAGAGGGAGAAGCAGGCTCCCTGCCGAGCAGGGAGCCCGATGCGGGACTCGACCCCAGGACTCCAGGATCATGACCTGAGCCGAAGGCAGTCGCTTAACCAACTGAGCCACCCAGGCGCCCCTGCCACACACTTTTAAAAATGGTTAAAATGGGGGCGCCTGGGTGGCTCAGTCAGTTAAGCGTCTGCCTTCGGCTCAGGTCATGATCCCAGAGTCCTGGGCTCGAGTCCTGCATCGGGCTCCTTGCTCAGGGAGGAGCCTGCTTCTCCTTCTCCCTCTCCTCCTGCTCCTTCTCTCTCTCTCTCACTATCTCTCAAATCTTTAAAAAGTGAAAATGGCAAATTTTATGTTATGGATATTTATAATAAAAAAAATAAATTCTACATATAACAACAGAACTAGGTTCACTTTTCCTCCCACTATTGAGCTCATCGAGTTATTTTATATCCTGTAAAAAGGAGGGAAAGAGCCCCAATCCATGAGAAGCAGAGGTGGGTCACCTACTAGGGAAGTGACCATGATGAACTGGGATGAAGAGTCATTACATTTGTCCATAAAAATATAAAGATTTTCCAGCTTTGCCCTACATTTCTTGGGATCAGATGGCCTGGAGGAGAGAGAGAGGATGTTCTGACCCTCACAAGTGACCTTCATGTTCTATGACAGCTCATGGGAATGAAGGGGACTGAGTAGTTTCAGATAAGCATGGGTTTTAGGGGAAAAAAAGGATGTTTACATTAGGCCACTGGATCCCTGCATGTGCTGGAATGTCTGTGTGCTCATGAGAAAGACTCATAGATTATTTACTTGTACATTAAAGGTATACATTTTAGAGCACTGAAATGAGTATTATTAGCAAAGAATTTTTTCTGGAACCTATAGAGGTCTCCTTGAAACCTTGCCTGGAAATGAGTCACCAAGGAGTCAGGTAGTCTAAGTGGTATCTGCACTGTATCAAAAGAGATGAACAACACTGAGCCCACAAAGGTAGGAATATGCATAGAAACTCCCGGGTCCAAGAAAATGGCTCTCAAGTTGTTCCTTCAGTTAGTGTTAGTCAACTGACCATTACTTTATTCATTCATTCAACAAACACGGCTCAATGACCAAATGTGGCTGACCAGTCTTAAGAGGGCAAGATTTTTTTTTAACCAAGAGCTGTGATCGTGAGGAAGACACACAACCACAGGGTGCTTGAGAAAAAGCCCAAATGCTGTTGTTACTTGGAAAAATGCCCCGGCCGTGCACTTGTTTTTTAAGCTAAACTAGTAATTAGATTATGTTCTCTTCAGATAACTTCCTAAGAACACAAGAATTAGTTTACTTTCTTTTTTCCTTTTGAACAATGCTTACTGTTGAGGGCTAACTTTTTTCTTTATTCAATGACAAGAAAGAGGAGAGAGGAGCACCTCGTCCTGTGAAGTATCTTTGGGGAAGGAGGGATGCTTACAATCTGGTACTGTGGTGGCGGTCAAAGACAGAGTGGTGAGCAGACCTTTTTGTGTACCGAATCAAGAGCATCTTGCAAGGCAAAAAAGAAAAGATCACTCCTAATCCTATACAACTTCATAGAATACTTTAGAATGGACAGGGTACAGACCACTGACCTCCAGCAAAATTAGCACGGTCTACCTCATTTTGTTGCCTTGAATGAGAATTGGGCAACGATGGCAAGATGCTTCACATTCCTACGGCCGGATCCATCACTCCAAAACCAGGCTGGGAATTCATGAACGCGCCCAGATAATTTATGCAGTTAGCATTTAAACACTTTTTTGTTTGCTTTGTTTGTACAATGCTTCAATTTTCTACTCTTTTGTGTGTATCAATAGACCGTAACAGTGGCATATCAGAGGCATGGCGAGCAAGCTGTAAAGGCTGTGATAAAAGGATGTAATTGACATCGACACTCTTCTGCTGGGGGCGGGGGCGGGGGAGTCTAGCTCATCATTTGCAGAATTTTAAATGTAATATTCAATTCATAAACCAATACTTCTTTGCTGTTTCTTGATTAGGCCTATCTTTCTAAAATTTCTAGAAGTCCTTATCATGTAAAGAAGGATCTCACCACAGGGCGCCTGGGTGGCTCAGTTGGTTAAGCAACTGCCTTCGGCTCAGGTCATGGTCCTGGAGTCCCGGGATCGAGTCCCGCATCGGGCTCCCTGCTCGGCGGGGAGTCTGCTTCTCCCTCTGACCCTCCCCCCTCTCATGTGCTCTCTCTCATTCTCTCTCTCTCAAATAAATAAATAAAATCTTTAAAAAAAAAAAAAAAAAAAAAGAAGGATCTCACCACATTTAGCCAACTGAGTGATCAGATCCAATCTGATCCAGGAGCTTAACTGGTTGGTCTTTTTCTCCTTCTGTGTCCTCTCTCCTAAGAGGCTCCAGGCCATTTTCCAAAGCCCAGTGTTGGCCCTAACACTCCCTGAAGCCTCCATGTGAAGCCTCCTGTGAAGCTACTAGGGAGGCAGCAGAGTTCCTTCGGGCTGTGCTTTTTAGTATGCATCGTATACTATTTGTAATTCAACTTCATTTTTCATGTGAGTGATAAGACCTTGCCAACACTTGAAAGCACTTCGATGGCAGAGGCCGTTGCTTATAGTTTGTGTTGCTCACCTCAACCGTACAACGTGATACATGTAATAGCTCAGTGTTATTACAAAATTAGGAGTTCCCTCTGGAGAAGGTGCACTTGCCTACCTGTCATGGGACAGTTTCAGCTGCTGGGTTTGCTGCTCATGGGCATTGATCAGTAGCTTTCTCAGGAGCTCACACTGCTGGCTGAGGTGCAGGTCCCGGATTTCTTGCTCCTCAGCACTGTGGGTGTTGATCATTTCTGACCACTCCTTTGTGTGCTGGGCCACTATCTCTTTGACCTGTGTGGGGGAAAAGGGGATGGTGCCACTTGGAACTCTCACAGATCAGGTTTGAACTGAAAGCACATCATGCATTTCAAATCCCACCCACCAATTTAGCTGGTGAATCAGTAGACACTCCAACTGCAAAAAATATGTACTAATCCAGGGGACTCAGGAAGTCCTAGCTTCTTAAAATAATCAATTGCTTTGGTTCTAAATATTCTGCCATGACCTATGATTTCACTGCTTAACTTGTCCGTGTTTCCTTTTGTCTGGACTCTGGGCTTCTTATGGATTCTCTCAGCTTCTCCTCATCCTTTTCCTCCTTCACATCCACATGGCCACAGTTCTGAATGGAGAAGCCCTAGGTTCTCTTTATCGCTGGATTATGACTCATTGTGTCAACCCTACCAGATGTTGGGGTAGAAAGTCTTCCCCTCCCTATATCCATGCTCTTTGCAGTGTGGTTCTGTACCTTTCCTCATCAAGATCTAGCGTCCATTTCTCCACCTCCTTAAAATTGGCCGCCCTCGGGACTTGTTTTAGCCACGAGACAGTAGCCAATGTGGTGCAAGCAGTAGTTTGGAAAATGCTCCCTCTTTTGCTGTCTGGAATCCCAAGGCTGCCCTGGGACAGAGCCTGTGCTACCCTGCTGGAGGATGAGAGGTCATACAGGAAAAAGCAACCAGCCGCCAGCTACCGACCTGGTGTCTGAGTACAGTCATTGATCCCAGCTGATGGCAGACACACGAGTGAGCCCTAATCACAATCCCAAGAACTACCCAACTAAGGATAGCCCAAATTCTGACCCACTCAATTGTAAGGTAAGGGGCACCTGGGTGGCTCAGTTGGTTGGGCGGCTGCCTTCGGCTCGGATCATGGTCCTGGAGTCCCGGGATTGAGCCCCGCGTCAAGCTCCCTGCTCAGCGGGGAAGTCTGCTTCTCCCTCTGACCCTCCTCCCTCTCATGCTCTCTGTCTCTCATTCTCTCTCTCTCAAATAAATAAATAAAATCTTAAAAAAAAAATTGTAAGGTAATTACTGGGAGGTGTCTTAAGTCACTAAATTTTGACCTGGTGTACTGTGCAGCAAACTGATATCACGGCCAAGGTTTCTACTTTCCTATCTGTGCAAAGCTTCTAGAAGTCATGGCATGGTGCACGGACATTAATTCTCAAACATTCCAGTTAAGAAGAGAGAGAGTGAAGAACAACTCTCGAAGACACATGGCTTCCTGCCTTTGTAACTTCACATGATGGACTCAAAACACATAGCACCGAGGAGAACCTCCATTTGAACCGTGTGGCTCGCCCATGTAGGCAGCAGGGCCACAGGGCGGATGACAGAGCTGCGTGGAGACACAGGGAGGCTGGCTGGTTTGACCAAAAGCTAGAGTTGGGAGTTTTAAGAGTACCACCCCTCCTCTGTAACTATTATTGCTAGAAGAATTCTTTGCATTCTTGACTGGAACTTAGTGCTCAGTTCCCCAAAAGCCCGCAAACTAATAAATCTCCCAAGTTCCTATTTTCTTGTGTTTTGGGGGAAATATGAGTAATTGGGCTCATCTCCTAGAATGTCAGCTCTTGATTTTATTTATTCCATTCTAACAGCAAAGTTAGAATGGAATAAATATCAAAGAGTTACTAACAACCCTCAGGTTGGGTGGGTTTTTTGTTCTATGTTTAATGTTACTTCTCTAGAGAAGCATGTTCTGTATTTTATATAGTATTTGTCCTGTTTCACTTGATGCCCCAGAGGCAGGAGGCAGGCAGCATAGACAGACTATATGCATATTTCTACATATGAAGAAAAAGATGTTCCAGGAAATGGCCCTTCCCAAAGCCAGTGAGTCTGGAACAAATGGGAATGACGATATCTCTTGACTTCCCAGACCAGCCCCAGGTTACTGTTATTTCTGATTTATGTTAGGTAAGGCATCTAAAAAATTACAAAGTATCTTCTGCAAGTTCCTGCTGTAAAAATAGGCATTTTCTTACCTTAGATTTGTGATCTGATGTCAGTGTCTGAATTTTAATTTCGGTTTCTTTTTTCATTTCGAGACAATTACTTCCCCTGAAAATGGAAAATCATAAACATGTGCCAGATGTTAGATATCTTCCCATTCCCATGGGCCCTTGCTCCAAAGCTTTCTAATGAAGACAATTTGTTCATCAAACATGGGACGCCATGGCTCATTGGGCAACATCAGTATTTCTAGTAATAGATGTACACCTTACAAAACATCCACATCGTGATTACTCAATTCAACCACTACACAAAGAGACACCATATCTAACAATGATTTCATTGTGAAGGGTCTGTTGTCAGAGTTTCCATTTTGGTTCCTGCTTTTCTTGAGGCTAATTTTTCATTTATTCAATAAAATATTATTGGAGATAATAACTAGAAAAGAGGTCCTCAGCCTGGAAGTGAATTTTTAAATTCTTTCTGGTTATAAAGCCAGATTTTTGTCTTTTACACATGCCAGCAAGGCAGAAAATAGCATTTCTTGGCATTATAGGGCAATTTTTGCTTCTTATTCCATTGTGACTAGGAAATACATATGAGGCAATTTCCCAGCAACCATTACTGCTTATTTCAGTGATAATTTTTCCCTTTTGGAATATCTGTAGCATTGCTGAAACCAGAACAGGTCCCGAGCTTCTGTCTTCAGCATATACGCTCTAATGTATTATGGGCTAAGTGAGAATGCTTCATTATCTTATTGAGAACGTCTCTGAGAAAAGCATTATTCTAAAAATGCTAGGACTCTCATCAAATCTATTACTTCTCAAGGGCTGGCACCAAGGATGCTCTCCCTTTAGTCTGTTACTTGGAGAGCTTGTGGCATCACAGAAACATCCCCCTGGCTTAATTCTAGACAAAAATCTTTTATGGTAAATGCACTGATAGGGTTTATTTAACAGTCTTATCTGTTGGCATAAGCGAAAGATTCTTCTAATATTAAAAATCGAGATTGCATTTTTTCCCCCCACAAGTGCATCAAACTTATTTTCTGGCTATGCAAAAGGATTTCTGTAATTTCAAAAGTTCCCAACTTTAGCTTGTCCTTCCTTCTCCCCCCGCCATTCACCTTAAAGATACCCAAGTGGAAAACACATGAGGGACACAGTTACAGTGTCATCAACCAACGGCTGTCCAACTGGAATAAAGCTCCTATTTTCTACTTCAATCCCTGCCTTCAATTGAATGAGTCTCTCATTTTCCAGGAAAAATTTTTAATGGGATGAAAACACAGTCAAGACTAAGTTCTGCCTTGACCTAAGCAGTTAACTGAACTGTGGGGAAAGACAAAATATAAAAAGGCAAAAAGCTTCCAGAAGGAAATAAAGAGCCATTACCCCTTCTTCTTCATGGCCTTCTCTAGGATCTTCTCATGCGTCGACTTCTCTTTGTCATACTGTGCCACAATTTTGTCAACTTGTGTGCAGTGCAACTTCTGCATCGTGCTATGCTCCTGAATGAGAAGAATCTGCCATCACAAGTTGGACTCTTCCAGGGTGGCTGACAAACTTTATCTATGTTGGGCTGGCATGATTCTCAACAGCTTTCCCAGAACCAAGGTTTGGAAATTGAGGAGTAACCAACTTTGAGAAGCGGAAGGACTTCCAATCTCCCGCCCAACACAAGAGTTTCTTGTACAGGGGTATCCCCAACAAGGGAGTGTCTAGCCTCAGCCTGAAGAACATGCCCACCTCAAAAGGCATCCCTGCCCACTACTGGGCAGCACCAATCATCCCAAAGTCCTCTCTTCGACACATACATGTTCTCCCCAGAACTTCTACCCACTCGTCTTTGTTCTGTTGGAGACGCCTAATTAGTCCACAGCCCCTACCACACACTGGTTCTCAAATACCCAAGTTCAGCTACCACAGTTTCCCTCTTTCACATGCTAAGTATAACTATTCACATGTGACATGGTTTCTAAACACCCAGCACGTTTTTGGAACGTGCTAAACAGTGAGAATTGCCAGGGGTTGTCACTGTCAGCTGACTTCAAATCCCCATCATACCTTTAGAAGTCGTGGAGCAGGGTGGTGCTGGGTGGGGAGATTCTCAGGACAGGAACTGACAATGGGGACAACAGAGTGGTCCAAGGGATGCTATCTGGCTGTGGATTTGGGGTCAGGGAATCGTATGGAACAGTATCTTGCTTAATTTGTGGTTGGAAGGCCTCATAAATCTAGCCACATTCCCAATATGTGTGTACTTTGTGTTATAAACACATTTCAGCCGAGGCTTTTGCAATGTGGTAGATTGCGTTAAGGGCATGGGTTCTTTAGGCTTAAATCCTGGGGCAACTCATCTAGCCTCTCGATCTGTTCATCTTTGTAAGTGGGAGAGCGATACCTAGTTCACAAGGTTGTTAGGACTAAAAGTAAATAATCATTTCAAATGCCTGCTACACCTTATTCAAAATATAGTAACATGTTCATATTATTCAATATCCATGATAACATACAGAGAGTGACTTGGGATAAGGGAGAGCAAGTAGAATGATTAAATAAATAAACCTTCCCTCCACACTGAATCAACTGCCTCAGGAATCAACACATTAACATCTCATTATTTGAATGGATTTAACTACTCTTGTATTGTGTGGACAACAAAGAGCCTACTAAAATGTCCTACTAATAGTCTTCCTTTTAAGATTTAAAGGCATCATACCTGCCCAGCCCAAGTGTTAATTTTCCTGGGCAAATAAATAAGGGACTCTATGCAAGTGCAGATTCAAACAGATTAGAATAATCTTTCCTGTGTGATCTTTCTGCTTTCCTGTTTCTTGCAAGTATTGGGAGGGAGGGTGGAGAAGATTGTTCTTTAAATAGCCTAATGCAGCACAAGAAAAGGAAAGGATTTGAGGCTTGGAAGTACGTTGACTATTTCTTAAGGAAATATTCTGGTGAATCTTATTAACCCAATTAGAGATGAGGAATGAGGCTGTTGTGACAAAAGGCGTTCACGATGGATTCCAGTAGGTTAAGATATTCTCTATGAAGGCAGGGCAAGTCTTTGTTCAGAGGTACATGACGCAAAACTTGGTTCATAGCAGGTGCTCATTAAATATTTGTTGTACAAATGAAAAAATAGCAAGGGAAAACAGCAGGAGCACTTGGATTCTGGTCTTAGCTCAGTCAATAATTAGCCAAGTGGGGCCTTGTGAAACTTATATAAATCTTTCCAGCCCTCACCTTCTTTCTTAGAAAAACTGAACAAGATCCATTTGCCCAACCTCATTCATGGGTTGGTTATGAGCTGCAAAGTTACCGAATGTATGCAGGAATAATATGGAAAATTAGGGGGTACCTAGGTGGCTCCGTCGGTTAAGCATCTGCCTTCAGCTCAGGTCATGATCCCGGGGTCCTGGGATCGAGCCCTGCATCAGGCTCCCTGCTCAGTGGGGAGCATGCTTCTCCCTCTCCCTCTGCCCCTCTCCCTGCTTGTGCTCTCTCTCTCTCAAATGAATAAATCTTTAAAAAAATATATGGAAAATTAGAAGCACATTGAATCGAAATGATTACTGTTAATACAAATAACAAAGTTGGTCTTGAAAAAGTATCTCTGTGTTTCTCTACATGCTCAGAATGATTCCTGTGTGGTAGGAAGTGGTCACTGAAGTGTGTTAGGATAATCTGGTTTCCAGACACCACTTCTCCATTCATGAAGGAACGGGCTCCTAATTATGTGATGGTGGTGAAGCCTCAGATTCCTGGAGTGTAAAACAGAGGAGCCAGGAAATGGTCTCTCCGTCCATTTTAACTCAGAAAAAGCCTATCACTGGTTCTATTCTTTGGTCCTTAATTAAATCATGAGACACTACCAAAGAGGCATACATTTTTTTCATTCATTCAGGCCAAGAGTACCAAAATTAGATGTGTTGACTGAAAAGGCAATCTTAGTTGGGTTATTTTGGGGGAGAATACATATACAGTCTTTAGCAGAATTTATAGGTTTCTTATTGGAGTTAAGAGTAAATTCAGCTTCTTTTGGGACAGACTTCTGCTGCAATTCATTCTTGTGACTGATGCAGCGTGGGCGTGAATGATGTGGGTGTGAATGACTGCACCACAGATATTGCTGAAAAATTGCAGTAACGCGTGTTTGCTCAGCATGCAACTCTGAGGTCACCAGTAAGCTGCCTCTGTGGGTGGCTGCCGTCTCTCTTCCTAACAGAGTTATGGGTCTGGCACTGAGGTCTTACCATTAATTACAATTGATGAGTTTAACAGCAGTCTTGATGTTATCAGCTAAATTGTTTGCATAGCAAAGAACAAATTTTCCATCAGTAGCTTTACTGAAATGCCAAATATTGGTCGGTTTCTAAGGAATTTCACTGGACTCATCTGATCGTGATGCTGCAAACCGGTGGCCCCAGGGATGCATCCAGCCTACAAATTTAAGATTTCTCCCTCCTCTACATGGTGTTTGGAGAGAAGACTGAACTAGGGACCAATATTTAAAGATCTGGAAGTTCATATAAGATTTCAGATTTTATGAATCCCCTTTCGAGAATGAAGCTGGCCCATGGACTCTCAAGGCACCAGTGGTGGGGAGCTAAGTCTGATTTGCCTTTTGTATGGGAATGAATGCTCTTCTGCTCTCTCTAACCAACTTCTTTCATTTACTTATTTGGTCCCTGTAGGCATTTAAGTTGTAATTGTTCTTCTAACATGTTATTGGGGATACTTACCCAACTTTGGATTTTATTTGCTCTAGGGATTTGACCACATCAGACAATTGAAAAGTATGCCCATTTCTTACTGAAAGAAACTCCAGTGTTGGACGCCAGTGAGTCATGCATTAGGGGAGATTACTGTTGCTTAGTTCTGCTTTTGCTCTCTCTCATCTAATGGACACTTGAAAGCCATTCCCCCTAGTTTCCATTTCAAATTAGAGAGGTGGTTCTAGAAAGTGAGAGACACATAGGAGTCTGATTGCCAGCTGCCCTCACAGGGTCAAAAGCAATGGCCAATGACCACTGCCAACTGCCAAATTCCAGGTATGTTAACTCACAGCCCAATCTCACTGGGGGCTGACATGGTCATTATCCCTGACTTTTCTGCTTGGTATCCTAAAAGCAGCTCACACACCTATTTCTGTGTCCCTCTTGCAGAGGGCAGATCCTCTTACACCACAATTCCTCCTCACCCTGTAGCTAACCAAGGTTGGAAAGATGATTTCTTTGGCATAATACATCTGTGTCTTAAGCCACTGGGATTTAGCTCTTGGATTCTCTCCTTCCCTGTAGGTCTAAGCAGTGGCATTACTTACCTAGGCTGATGTGTGAGAGCTGAGAGTGCCCTACAGTCATAATATGGACTGAGTGGGAGTGGATGGCTTGGATGCTGTGGTTAGAAGGATACAGCCTGGGCCAGGTTCCCTTCTCGGTAGGTTACTTTATAACCCAAGGCCTTAGGGTGGCAAATCTTAGCCCCATCTTAGGGTTGTAAGGTGTTGTTTCACAGAAAGGCTGGGGGTATTTATTCTCATTATTGCTTGACAACAGGTCAAAATCTGTTTTTGTAAGGAGGCCTCATCCTCAGCTTGCAGGAAATTACAGGGACTTCCACTAAGGGATCAAAGGACATAATAGAGTACCAAGTAATATTCCTAAAGAAACAATTCTCAAAATGTAATGTGTGCAGGAGAGGCACTTACTTAAATTTATTTCCTAGACCTCTTCTTGGAGATTATAATTAAGTCTCAGATGCAAGAATATGCATTTTTTTACAAAGCCTCCACCTCTTGGTTCAAGGATCATATGTTGAAAAAGTCCCAAAGCGGGCACCTGGGTGGCTCAGTTGGTTGAGCGACTGCCTTCAGCTCAGGTCATGATCCTGGAGTCCCGGGATCGAGTCCCACATTGGGCTCCCTACTCAGCAGGGAGTCTGCTTCTCCCTCTGACCCTCCCCGCTCTCATGTGCTCTCTCTCTCATTCTGTCTCTCAAATAAATAAATAAAATCTTAAAAAAAAAAAACCTTTAAAAAAAAAAAAGAAAAAAAAAAGTCCCAAAGGAAGCCAAGATATTTGTGTTCTAATAGAATTACGACTGGTTTTAAAAACCTTTTACTAAGACCATCAAGAAGATGTGAGAAAGAAAAATCAATGTGGGAAAACTCAGAGGTAATGCGGTAGAGTGGTTAGGAGTGTGAATTTCACTACTGGGTATTTACCCAAAGAAAACACTAATTCCAAAAGATATATGGAGCTTTGTAGTTACAATAGCCAAGATGTAGAAGCAGTGCAGGTGTCCCCTGATAGACACATGGATAGGAAGTTGCGGTGTGTGTATATGTACACACAATCACACACATATTTAAAATGGAATATTATGCAGCCATAAAAAAGGATGAGAGCGTCCCATTTGCAACAACATGGATGGACCCAGAGAGTATTATGGTAAGTGAAGTAACTCAGAGAAAGACAAATACCAAATGATTCCACTCATATGTGGGATCTAAAAAAACCAAAGCCAAATGAAGAAAGAAAAAGCAGATCGGACGTATAAATACAGACTGATGGTTCCAGAGGAGAAGGGAGTTGGCAGGTGGGCAAAATGAGAGAAGGGGACTGGGAGATACAGGCTTCCAGTTATGGAATGAACAGGTCACAGGAATAAAAAGTACAGCATAAGGTATATAGTCAATGGTATTGTAAGAGCATCACATGGTGACAGATGCAGCCACACTTGCGGTGAGCACAGCACGGTGTACAAACTTGTCAAATCCCTACATTGCACACCAGGAACTAACTTAACATTGTATGTCAACTATACTAAAAAAAAAAAAAAAAAAATCGAGTTCTGGAGTCAGAATTTAATTCACATCCTGACTCCACCATTTAAAACCTAGGTGATTTAGTCAAGGTGTGTTCTTTTAAGCATAAATTATCTCACCTGACAAATGGTTGGTAGATGTTTTGCAAAAATGGCCACAATTCTCTCTCTCTGTATCCACTCTCTCCATCCCCCCTACTTAGTGATGTGAATTTGTGGCTCCTCTTGTCAAGAAGTAGAGTCCTCAGACCTTGAATCTGGATCAGCCTGATGGTTTGCTTTCGCCAGGAAAACGAGGCGGAAGTGATTAGGTACCATTCTGAGCTGAGGCCTCAACATGCTTCTGCGTGGTCTCTTGAAACCCCACCAGGTGAATAACTAGCTCACCTGAAGATGAGAGGCCACATAAAGCAGCGAGAAGTGGCTCAGCAGAGGCTTTCCTACATCAGCCAGTGCCCCCATCTGCCCACCACTGGCCAAACTGGTGACCCCCAAAATTGTCAATTAATAAATGGGCTGCTGTCTGAAGTCACTACACTTGCGGGTAGTTTGTTATTGAGAAAAATAGGGGAACTTCTATCCAGAACTCTTAACTGATACAAGTTAATATAATGGTAGGGCTCTTTTATATAATTGTTACAAGAATACCCGAGTGCTGAAGTAAACCTCAATATATATTTAGTCTTACCATTTTAAAAGTATTTAAAAGAAAAAAATCAGTGTTAGGATAAACAAGTTCAAATGGCGGTGAGGCACTAAGTGTCCTATGTTAAGAGATACATATCCTTCCACGCTCCTTCACTCGTTTTCCCTTTTTCATTTTGAAAGACAAGTGTGTTCGTAGAGTAGGCCTCAGTATGGATTTATGGATTTGGCAAATAAAATATTCATGTAAATCCTTCATCTTAGAAGATAGTTCAGATGAGACCATGGAAAATATTAGGGAGATATTATAGACTGAAAAATTACAGAAAGTTTATAGACAGAAGCTCTGATTATTTGAAATTATTTGGGAAACCCTTGGGTAGTTGAAATAGATGAAATGCATTTTTAATGAACAGTGATAATGTGGTGAGTTGTAAAAGGTGTTTGTTAGACGTAAGCAAATGAGGCCCGTTACCAGCATTAGCTAATTATATGGCTCTAGGCAAGGGATTCACCTCTTTTCCATTTTATTAATTTCTAGAATGTGGACAGTGTTACTTAGGCTTCAGGGATATTGTGAGGAGTTGAGAATGTACATAAAATGTGTAACACTTGTAAAGGGTGCCTGGGTGGCTCAGTCAGTTAAGTATCTGACTTTTTTTTTTAAGATTTTTATTTATTTGACAGAGAGAGCACAAGCAGGGGGAGCGGCAGGCAGAGGGAGAAGCAGGCTTCCCACTGAGCAGGGGGAGCCCGATGTGGGACTCGATCCCAGGACCCCAGGATCATGACCTGAGCTGAAGGCAGTTGCCTAACCAACTGAGCCACCCAGGTGCCCTAGCATCTGACTCTTGATTTCGGCTCAGGTCATGATCTCAGGGTCATGGGATTGAGCCCTGAGTTGGGCTCTGCACTGGGTCTGGAGCCTACTTACGATTCTCTTTCTCTCTCCCTCTGCTACCCCCCCCAAAATGTGTAACACAAAACTGGCACTAAATAAATGTTAACCTTATTAATAGTTTTATGATAGAAACACTATAGAGCTACCCTATGAGCCAGAAATTGCAATACTAGGTATTTACCCAAAGGATAAAAACATAGTGATCCAAAGGGGCATCTGCACCCCAAAGTTTATAGTGGCAACATCCACAATAGCTGAACTATGGAAAGAGCTCAGATGTCCATTGAGAAATGAATGGATAAAGACGATGTGGTCTATATATACAATGGAATATTACTCAGCCATCAAAAAAATGAAATCTTACATTTGCAACGATGTAGGTGGAACTAGAGGGTATTATGCTGAGCAAAAGAAGTCAATCAGAGAAAGACAATTATATGATTTCACTCATGTGGAATTTAACAAACAAAACAGGATCACAGAGGAAGAGAGGGAAAAATAAGACAAAAACAGAGAGGGAGACAAATCCTAAGAGACTCTTAACTACAGGAAACAAACTGAGGGTTGCTGTATGGGAGGTCGGTGGGGGCAAGGAGTAATTGGGTGATGGGCATTAAGGAGGGCACTTGGACTAATGAGCACCGGGTGTTGTATGCAACTGATGAATCACTGAACTCTACCTCTGAAACTAATAATACACTAGATGCTAAGTAATTGAATAAAAAAAAAAAAACATGAAGAAAAACCCCACAAAAAACACTATAGAATTCCGAATTCATAAATTATACTGCCAAAGCCATCTGAATAAAGTGGGTCCCCTGTGTATTTAATGTAGAGGAAGGGATTCATTCGTAAGCTCATAATCACGCAGTTGTAATGGGAACTTCTGTAGTGCATGAAGGTCTGAAAAAGCAGCTATGAAATGCATTGCCCTGCTCAGAAATACTCCTGAAAAGCAACAGGCAAGCACGGCACATTTTACAAGAGCAATTTTCTCGGTTGTTTGACCTAAGGAATCTTGAACACTTTCTCCAAAAATGGCACACTAAAGCTCTTCTGAGAGTCCACACAAATGCAGATAGTTGGATTTAGGGAGATTTAAAATCTCCTTTTAGGTATTAATTCTACTGTCATGTGGGGCTCCAAGAAGCTCGTTTGTTTTCTACAAAGGAAAGCAACATGGATTCTCTCAGCCATCTGGGATCTACTGGTTATTAAACATGCACGAAGAAATGGGATCGGCTGAATGAAGTGGTGTCTGAGGTGCAGGGGAAGATCTACCAAGGCCAGCTCTAAATTATGTTCAGAAAAGTAATTTTCCACCTATTAAAGGACTGAATGTTTCTGTTCCCCCTCCAAATTCCTATGTTGAAGCCCTCATTCCCAATGAGATGAAATTTGGAGGTGGGGCCTTTGGGGGGTGACTAGGACATGAGGGTAGTGTCTTCAGGGATGGGATCAGTCCCGTAGAAGAAGGGACATGAGAGAAATGATGGCTCTCTCCACCATGTGAGGACATAGCAAGGAGGCTCTTCAAAATCCAGGAAGGGGGCTCTCATGAGGCATGGAACCTGCTGCACCTTGACCTTGGGACATCCAGCCTCCAGACTCTAAGAAGTAAATGTTTGTTATTTAAGCCTCCTGGTCTATACCAGTTTGTTACAGTGGCCCAAGCTGATGAAGACACCATCTTTGTGTGCCACTTCTCTGATAAAGCAGATGATCCTGTTTGCCAACCTGAGTCAGCTTGGAATCAAAGGTTCAGACGAAGAAATCAACAGATAACTCTGCTCTGTAGTATGTAGGTCAAGTTCTCAAGAATCGAGGACCATTCCTTAGCAGCTGTACAGATAACAAGTGTATGGATACCATCCAAACTCGATGGGGATTTTCGTAACATCCCATGGGCTACCACTGCATTTGATGTAACAAGGCGAACTTGTCTACTTACCAAAGCATCTGATGTCCTTCACAGAATAATGCAGTAAGGGGATGGGTGCTAGACACAGGTGGTTTGGGTTCAAATTCTCGCTTTGCTGCTTTCCAGTGTGGAGACAATAGTTCAACCACTTAACCTCCCTAATCATCAATTTCTTCATTTCACATGCAAAATGGAGACTTAAATAGTTTGCTTTCTAGGGTAGAGAGTATTAAATGAGACAAATGTGAAGTGCTGAGCACAGCATCTGGAAAATATTGAGCAGGTAAAAATTCTAGCCGCTATCATTGTTATTTTTATTATTGGTCACAGTATATGTTTCCTGGTTGTGCCTCAAGGAAATACTTAATGAGGGTAAGGTCAAAAGTTGGAAGTTTCCGGGGCGCCTGAGTGGCTCAGTCGTTAAGCGTCTGCCTTCGGCTCAGGTCATGGTCCCAGGGTCCTGGGATTGAGCCCCGCATCGGGCTCCCTGCTCTGTGGAGAGCCTGCTTCTCCCTCTCCCACTCCCTCTGCTTGTGTTACCTCTTTCACTGTGTCTCTCTCTGTCAAATAAATAAATAAAATCTTAAAAAAAAAAAAAGTTGGAAGTTTCCATGGAGCCCACAGGCCATGGAGATGCCTGCCTCAGTGACAGAGATCAAAGTTCAATGGAAGGAAGATCTGGGGGACGCTGTCTTGCCATGTGGGTACCAAGTCCATCCCTCTAATCAAAGTCAGGTAAGTTGCCTTTTCTCCCTCTTTTCTGTTGCCTTTCCATATTCTAGGTTTTTGCCAGTGACCAACAAAATTGAAAGCACTGCGTTAAGCAGCTCTCTCTCCAACAGTCCCACACTTCTAAAAGTCTGTGGCAAGAGTCCCCTACGGGCAATAAAAAGGAATTCCATTAAATGGACTTATTCATGAAATTTAGGAGCAAAGAGTCTGCGGAGTTACCTCTAGATCAGCAAATCCACCAAGCTATCAGTTCAATAATACAGGGAATATTACTAGGCCAAGATTAGGCTGAGTTTCTCAAAGGAGCACAAATTGTTAAATTGGGGCCATGAGCCCTGCAGTTTAATATCTGGAGTGATTCAGAGATACATCACTCAAGTCTGGCTCTGCAGGGCATGCTTTAGTTTGAGGACTGAGTCAGAGTACAAAGAAGAGGAACGCAAGATTAGTTTAAAAGAACTCTGAAGTCCTTTAAGAAATTTTCTCTTGCTCCTGTTGCCCTAAATGGATGAACCCACACGTTACCCTTCCAGCCCCAGGGATTGTTGTGATCCATCTTGGGAAGGAAAGAGGTATTATGTTCTCCTCCTTTCCCTGTGCAGAGTGATGCGGAGCAGGATGATGCCTGAGTGTGGTGAAGTTTCCAACCCACACTAGAACTCCTGAGGCCAACCAGCTCTTATAATTTCTCATGATCACTGTCAAAAAAAACCTCTTCTTATGGGCGAAAAGGAAAAACAACTCTATTTCAGAAGTAGGACACTGAGCAGAGTTTACATAATGGGGAAAGTGAGAAGAACCCTCTCCCCCGGAGCCATGGGTAAGAAGTTCAGAGCTGGCTAGTACCTCCCTCCATGCACTGTGTGTCGTAAAGGACTTGCAACCCAGGGGATGGAGGTGCCTCTAGGCTAACTGAGACTATGAGCTGGTCTTCAAGAGTCTGGCTATGGCCTATTTATTTTTAGATAAAGTCCGATTATTAAACTATTTTTAAATGGGCGAGGCTTTGTTATCTTTTGAAAGAACTGTTAGAAATGCAGATTACAAATCAGTGACAGCCAATCCCAAATGGATTCTGTTTTTAAATGTCATTTTCCAATCAGTGAAAATGAAGGTACTACTGTCCAGTTGGCTGGTGTCAGTTTCTAAGCCATGTTTTTGCCTGTGAGGAATCCACTGGTCCATTACACAGAATAACAGCTTTTCATTAGAGAGCTAAAAGTAGAAAACAAACAAGCAAACAAAATCATACACACATACCTATGTAAGCACACAACACATCATACCTTTGCATGTTTCTTCTTTAAAGAATTTAGTTCCTTCTGTTGTTTCTTTAAATGCTTCAGGTAAGCCTGTGGAAGAAACAAAGAGGGTCCCAAATCAGTGTTTTGTAGCCATGATGAATACATCTGGTGAGAAACAAAAATATATTGGTGTCACCAATATGTGTCATATAAGAGTGCTTGCAAAATGATTGAGCAATGTGGGGCGCCTGGATGGCTCAGTCGGTTAAGCGTCTGCCTTCGGCTCAGGTCATGATCCCAGGGTCCTGGGATTGAGCCCCACATCGGGCTCCCTGCTCTGCAGGGAGCCTGCTTCTCCCTCTCCCTCTCCCCCTGCTTGTGTTCCCTCTTTCACTGTGTGTCTCTCTTTCAAATAAATAAATAAAATCTTTAAAAAAAAAATATTGAGCAATTTTACCTTCATCTGCTTTAAATCTTCTATCCTTACTTGAGGGATAAGTTCGATACCTTAAAAAATATTAAATCACTGTATTAAAAATTAGAGAGAATAGCAGATAATACAAAATTCACCATTTTGAAATCTCATCTAAAGACTTTGAAGCAGCTTTACATGTAACGTTCTAGATATAAGCATCTTAATTTCTTATTACAAAGCAATTAACTAGACACTTACTTGGCAGGCTTATTGTCTCAAGTCAAGTTCCTTACAAGTAGAACCTGAGCTGGAGTTGTGCGCGCACATGACTTACTGAGGGAAGGCTCTCAGGAGAAACCTCTAGGGAGTGAGAGAAGCAGAATAGGGCAGAGGAAGAAGGCAGGGTGCATTTCTAGCTGAAATCCACCCGGACCCTGCAGGGAGTTCACTAGCATAAATGGCCATCCAAAAGATGCTCCACCTTGAGGTAAGGAGACTGGGCTTTTGTAACCCCAGAATAGTCAGCCGATGGGTTCAGAGGTTGTACAAAACCTTCTAGGCATTTCCAGGCAAGGGAACTCCCACAGTCTGAGGGCAATCCTCTGAGAAAGTGGCAGTTGTGATTTACGATCAGCCAAAGGGGGGTGCCAACCCCACAAAGGAGATCTGATCAGGCACCACAGCATCTGTTAACGTTACTTTTATCTTTGTATTTCAGGGCGTAGCATACCAGTCAACTACCTCCCTCTTCATTGTCATCAAAGAATCAAACTTTTTTTTTTTCTCAGCTGCTTTCACCAAATGTAATTTTTAAGCAATAGGCTATTGAGCGCAGCCATGCCTTCAACATACAGGAAATCCTGGAATCAAACCGTTAACAGGATGCTGTCAGGAGGACCCGGAGTCATATACTCAATTATCCTGCTACTGGAGTGATGCTAGGCCAGGTGTCGTCATGGCAACCAGAGTTGCAGGAGAATCCCCAAACATTTTCCGTTTGACTGCAGATTTTCATCTTAGACAAACAGGATGAATGTGTGCTCTGTGCTATAACTGATTTCCATTAGACTCCCAAAAGCTAGGCGTGAGATATTCAAGAAAGACAGGCCTCGAGTCCCAGGCTCTTGTTTTCCAGTTCTGTTCATTTTAAGAGGATGTGCACAGCCAGTGTGAGGGTGGGGAGGTGGGAAAGGGAGTAAGGGCTAAGAGAAATGAGCCCTGAGATCTATATACCATTTACGATAGGGGTGTCCAGAGAACCTGGGGCTGTTCTCTCTCTCTCAAGTCTGACATCACAAGCCAGCTCCCTGCTTTACTGCAAGAATGAGGGGCATTGTAGGGCAGAGATGTGAATCCTCATCTATAAAATGAACAGAGGACTGTGGTGCATGCGAGATCCCTCCAGAGAGCTAGCAGATATTAAGACTTAATCTAGTCCAATGAGACTTCTCTTTTGGTCTTGGTTAAAGTACATCTTGATTAACAGGAACCTATGAACACATGAACTTGGTTATACATTTTTTGAGAAAGACAGAAATAACTTATAAAAATTTTCATTCCTATAAATGATGTAGCTAGGGAACACCTACACTCTGCAGAGCAGGACTTGGTATGTGCTCAGTTCCCTCTGTGGGCCTACAGAAGGGTGTCTAACAGAACTTTTGGCAACTGTGGTAATGTTCTATGTGGGAGCTGTCCAACGGAGAGTGGCTAGCTATGCGTGGCTCTGGGCAACTGAGCTGTGGAGAGTGCAACTCAAGAGTTCAAGAGTTAATTTTAACATTGAAATTTACATAGCCACATGTGGCTACTCCACTGGCCAGTGCAGTTCTACAAGCTTCCCTGCTTAAGGGAAGGGTTAAGCACGGCACTTTGGGCTCCAAAGATTGTAGCTAATTGAAGTTTCGCTACGTAAAAGTTTTTGTTCTTGCAGTTCTACAAGCTTCCCTGGTTAAGGGAAGGGTTACGCCCGGAACTTTGGGCTCCAAAGATTGTAGCTAATTGAAGTTTCACTATGTAAAAGTTTTTGTTCTTATCAACAAAGCTCAAAAAGAACTTGTTTGCTCTCAAGCCATCATTCGGAGGCCAACTCAGAGTTTCGTTTTCTTAATTCCTTATTCTTAAAAAGAAAATCAAGCAGCATTGGTGCAGATACTGGTGTTGGGTTGCATGTCCGAGAGAAACAAGTTAGAACTTTCTCACCTCCACAGGTGTGGGCAGCAAGTACTGCCCGGCTCTACCCATTCACCTTGCTTTCTCTACATCAGCCCACTCTACTGACTTCCAATGGCCAGCACCTGCATTTCCTTACCTGAGGACTCTCCCTCCAAAATGTGCTTTATCACCCTTCTGTCCATTTAGAATCATTGGGGGGGAATTTATCCCTCCTCCAGGGACTCTCAACAAAAGACTGACTGTAGTTGAAGTATAAGTTCCTCTGCCTCTGAGATGTGTGTCCAACACCAGCCCTCAGGGTGTTCCCAGGAGCACTGAGCTCCAGGTGCCTCACTGGAACTTGGAAACACTCTGATTACTGGCTACCTTCTCTTCCTTGTGTCCCTTCCCCAAGCCCCTACTTGTGTCTGTTGTACTCCCCCAATAAACTACTTGCATTTGAAACCCTGTCTCAAGGTCTGCTTTGGGATGACCCAAATTAAGACCATTCTCTAGAAAGAAGCTTGCTTTCTCAAATGACACCTCTTCCCATAAAGGCCACTGGAGTAATTTCCTGACTCCCTTGACCCCTGACTCCCCTGTTCATAGACAGGAGTGGGAAGAACACCTATAAACTTCCTTCTTGCACTTCTCTGCTATTCTCCTAAAAGCTACCATGCAAAAGAATAGGCCCCTCACTTAGACCAGGTTCTGCTGAGCCTGGTTACCTCCACAAGTGTCCTTCTAAATTGTACATTCATCTGCTCCATGAACTTCAGCATCTGGCTCATGGTTTTCCCATGGAGGCATTCCCAAGCATCCAACAGGGTGATTCAGTATCCACGAGAAGAATCCATTTCATTCCTTCCTATTCATGTCAGACCTATGTTTCAAGGCCCAGATCCCAATTGGGATCTCATCCAGAAGTCTTCTCTGGGATACTTGCTGGAAGCGATGCCCTCTCCCCTCCTGTTCCTTAGTGGTTAGCCCTCATTGACCACTGCCAGCCGGGCTGTCGTGTGGGAGCCTGTCCTACATTACCCTTCTAGCCACATGAGGTCCCTGAAGGTGTAAAGGCATTTCTCATAGAACTTGGTACTGTCACTTAGAGTAGGCTTCCAATTTTCCTGAATAAAAGGCCAAAAGGAAACAGTGTGTAGACCCTCTCTCTTAGGGTGTCTGTTGAGGAGACTGGACCAGAAACGAGAGCCTCTTGGCTCCCCCCAATGCAATTTTATTTGGAACCAGGGGCAAGACCGTTCTAAACACAAACACGTTCCCTTCTAGAACTAGGATCACTTCTGTCTTCTGTAAGCTGGTCAAACTGCTGTTTTTCAGGCCACTTAAGTCACTGTAATTACTAATGTCTTTATGTACTAGTGGGCGTGACACTTTAAACAAAACAAGAACTTTACACAAAAACTCTCCCATTTTCCACTGTCTGTCTCTGTTTGAATGGCTAAAGCGACTAATGACCAGTGCTGGAATGGAATGCCCAAAGCCTGTATCATGAGCTTGCTCATGTCTCCAGGGAGGAACAGAAAAACAGCTGCAGGCAAACTACAATTTGGGCTACTTCTGTGCAGTCTCATTTACTAATTTGTTTCATAAAGCTCCATGCACACTTAGTATCCTGCTAAATTACTATGCTGCCTTGGTTTGGAAAAGCCTGTCATTTCTTACCTTCATCTGCAGCACTGTGTGCGTGTAAGTTACAAACAACATGATTCGCTAACATCAAGGGCACTGCATTCACATATAAATAGGAAATATACCCACTGAGTAGAAAACCATTAGAAAAAAGAAATTCTTATCAAAGTAAGAAGAGTGAGTCTGGTAAATGATTCATGATCGATGAGGATACTCAAAATGTTTAATTCCCAGTGTGGGATGGGCACCATCCAATCAGAATGAATGCCTGGCCAGTAAGCTCGGAAGTCAATTTTAAATGAGCAAGTTGGTTGTGGCCCCACATACCAGCTGAATGTTAGCACATGGGATACATCATTCTTTGTGGTGACACCTCTTAGAATATCTTGTTTCATTTACAGGAAACCATACAGAATCGGCCTTCAAATGTCCATCTGATAATTTTACAAATAATCATGGATGCTAAATATCTACTCATGGGGGCAATCTGTCAAGAAGGGAATCTAGAAATATATGAACAATGATGATTCTGTTGGTTCATGAGCCCACTTCCTGTCCAGATGAGTGCCCGTGGGGGTATCCAGGAGAGTGTGGGGATGACTTAGTGAAGTTCACTGCATGGAAGTTCTTTTCATTAGGGAGCCTGAATTTAAACATTTTCTAAAACTATGGATATTGTACCCAGGGCCCTCACCTCATCTAGCAGGTGAGACAAATGTTGACTCCCTGTTAAACACTCTGGGAAATTAACCAGTTTGTCCAACCTACAAGAAAACATGCTGCTCTTGAGTTTTATGGGGCAATGAAAATTGGCAAAATTAGCAATTCTAAATACCCTCAGAAAAGACTCTTCGAAGAGTCTAAAATTGCCGGAACAGATAAGGAGCCCAAACCCCTCCCCTTTACCTTTCTTGGCTTCCACGCCAGACCCCAGGGCCGCCGTGGTGGTTGGTCTGAGCTCGGAGCTGCTCTGTGGCGTCACGTTTGCTTTGGCAGTGTTGGCTTTTCCTTTCTTGTCATTCTTAGAAGTATCACTGGGCACATCTGCTATGTCACTCTGGAGCGGAAATGTTTATATTACCCTACATGAATGCCATCTCGCATTCAACTGTCTGGCACTTTCTCTATTTTACTGAATCCAGTTTGAACCACTCAGCATCTCCCCTACAACTCTCTTAACGGATCACTGCCCAGCAGGAGAAAAGATTACATGCTTTTCTCAGGCTTGAGGCAAAGGATGAAGCCGAGGAAAAAAGATGCCACTCTTTTACAAACAGGGTATGGTAAAGGGAGATTTAAAAACAAAGGAACAGGGGCGCCTGGGTGGCTCAGTCGTTAAGCGTCTGCCTTCGGCTCAGGGCATGATTCCAGGTCCTGGGATCGAACCCCGCATCGGGCTCCCTGCTCGGTGGGAAGCCTGCTTCTCCCTCTCCCACTCCCCGCTGCTTGTATTCCCTCTCTCACTGTGTCTCTCTCTGTCAAATAAATAAATAAAATCTTAAAAAAAAAAACAAAAAACAAAGGAACAAAGAAGGCGAGTGTGCACAGAAATGGAGGAAGGCTGGATGCAAGACTGGTAAGCAACAAAGACACATAAATGTCAATTTCACTAATTCACTGACTTGGATTAGCTGGTATTCTAGTGTATCACAGAAGCATCCTGTATCTGAAACATTCCTAAAAGCATTATGGATTTCCATTTCATTTATTAAATGTTTTCCATTTTATTTATTAAATATGCTACACTTTTACAGACCCTTGAAACTATTTTGTTGAATTGATAAATTCAATTTCAAAAACGCTCTTCAAGTTTGCTATATGAACTTATTACTCTGTCTTGCTCTTATAATCACTGACCACAGAACTTCCTCAACTTGGCTGTCCTTAGTCAACCATTGCTACTTACAGTTTCAATGCCCATAGCTCTCATTTGGTCTGCTCTCTTTTCCGTAATGGAAAGAAATTTCTTTGGATCTGATAAAGCATCCACAATATCTGAAAAATAACCCAAAAAGTCAGGCGGCTGTTGATTCTCTGTTTTACCGTACACACCCAGGAAAATTCAGCTAGTGAACAATTCATAATCCTGGACCCCTATTATGTCTTCTGTGAATTTCCTTCTCTTAGAACACAAGACAAAGTTAGGAAAGCACAGCCAGTTACAGAAAACAAGAAATAAGTAAGGGCAAGGATCAAAGGCCAGAGATGACTTTCTCCTATTTCCTCTTTGGTGTTTGCCCAAATAAAGATGACAGGGTGGCAGGGTGAGCCAGGTGAATTGCCTTGGGTTCTTGACTACTTATGTGACTTTGAGCAGGTTGATTCATGTCCCCAGCTGAGTTTCTTCATCTGAAAATTAGGGCTGATACCACCCACTCCGAAGGGATACGATGAGTATTCAATGAGATGATAAATGTAAAAAGTACTTGGAACATAGTAGACACCACCGGTATCTAAGTCTTATTTTTAGGTAAGAAGGCCAATACATATTTAAAGCCAATTTTGGTTCCATGGTAGTTAAAATGAAGTATTTCTCCAGGATCCTCCCAGCTACACCTTGCACTTAAAAATGGTAAAATTTTCATGTTTTATATAATGTCATTTGAAGAGTTCCAAGTACTTTCCAGGAGAATCTCATGTAATTTTGCATTATTTACCAATTCTACAGAAGTAATATTTATTCTCATTACCTTAAAACAGTACATAATTTACAATTTTCAAAAACTCTATGTATATCAATTTCCTCCAGTAAAATCATCCTAATTACAGTCTTTAATTATTCTCAGTTGAATCTTTTTCTTATAATACAAAATACATGTATATGATAAACATTCATATAAGATGTAAAAATCTCCTCTCCTGCCAATCTGACCCCTCGTATATACTGTTATCCATTTCTTGTATCCTTATTTAAAAACAAAACAAAACAAAAAAATTCCAAATGGGTTCACAGTTTTATGCACCTATTTTTTATTTTAAACTTCACATATCTTGGAGACACTTCTTTATCAGTAATGTAGATCTACTATGTTACTTTTAAGGGCTGCTTAAATATTTCATTTTCAGAATGGCTATAATTTCTTTAACAGTGTTCCTTATTGATAGACTTTTAGATTACTTCCAGTTCTTTGCTATTATAAAGAGTATTGCAGTGAAGATCCTGGAATGTTCAAATCTCAGAGCAGACATTTGCTGTGTCCACAGCATAAATGCCTAGAGGTTAGAATGATGTGTAAGGTATTTGTCCTTTTGGTAGCAGCATTGCCAAGCTGCCCTCCAAAGAAGTTGCATCAATTTATTTTCTCTTACCAGGGGTATATGAGAAGGTTTGACTCTAGTTATCACTTAGGTCCCTAAGAACTCTTTGTCTCATAGTGGGGAAAGTAACCATATTAGCTCTTAAACCTTGCTTAGGAGAAATGACAATCATTTTTTGGAAGTTAAAGTTCTAAGAATATATTTACCTACTTTAAGTCCAAAATATGAACATTTTCAGGTGTACACAGATGTAGACAGAAAGGTAAAATAACCCCCCATATATTGCTGAAGCCCTAACAGTTATAAACAGTCCACTACATCTCCTTTACTGCCATCCTTCCCTTTTTTCCCCTCTCTTCTTTCTGCTGACACATTTGGGGCAAATTCCAGACATTGTAACATTTCATTCCTAATTACTTTTCTATGCATCTCTAAAAAAGTGCATTTTCTTTCAGAACAAACCACACCAGCACTGTATCCAACAAAGTTGGCAGTAATTCCTTACCATGAATATAATAAATGGCCCATCTTATTATTTTCCCTATTGACAATTTGTTTGAATCAAGATATAAAGCCCATACTATGTCTCTGATAACTAAGTCTCTTAAACTTACTTTAATCTAGACTAGTCCCTGCTACTATTTATTTTTCATAATGCATAGATTTGTTGAGGAGACAGATCAGGTATCCCATAAAATGTCCCACATTCTGAATATCAATGCTTCCTTGTTGTGTCATGTAGGCTCGACTTTCCCTTTTGTATGAAGACTCCAGAGGAGTTACTGTGATTTCCTATGAGTCCCATGCAAGATAAAGCCTGATTGCCCCACTTGTCCTGGTGCTAAACTCATTGATCGGCTCAGGACTTTTAATCCATCTGTGTCTGACTCCCAGATGCCACCTCCTTACACTTGTCCACAAACTCACACTGTGCTCACTGAACCCCCCGCCCTCTGTGGAGAAGACCTACCTGGCGTCGGCCTCCCTGCACACTCCTACACTGGATACACTTTGCTTGAGTTCCCACTGGCATATCTCAGTGGAGGATCCACATGGCTGGCTTGTTAGGAAACAAGTACTTGCTTATTTCTTTAGTGATATACAATCAGGTCGAGGGCCTGGAGTGTATATGGCATTTTTCAGTGGTTACTGGTAGTCCTTTCAGTAGGAATCACAGATAACACTTACATCACTTCCAGCTGATTACAAAACCAATAAAGCAAGACCTTAAAGTGTGAAATGACCCATAATCCTTCCAAACGAACCAAGCTATTTTCATTTTTGTATACGCTTGTGTCATTTTTTCCACATGAATACATATTTTATATGGTTTATTTAAAATTACATAATCTCCTTTTTTCATTTATTATTAGGTTATACCTGTACAGTTTTAAAACTTACTTTTATTGAATGAATAATGTTCCATTGAGTTTATGTACCGAACTATTCTCTACTGCTGGATATTTAGATGGCCTTTCAATTTTTTTTTTTAAAAGATTTTATTTATTTATTTGACAGAGAGAGAGAGAGTACAAGCAGGCAGAGAGGCAGGCAGAGGGAAAGGGAGAAGCAGGCTCTCCCCTGAGCAGGGAGCCCGATGCAGGGCTCGATCCCAGGACCCTGAGATCATGACCTGAGCTGAAGGCAGACGCTTAACGACTGAGCCACCCAGGCGCCCCTCAATTTTTTTTTTAATGAAAGATGACTTTGCTAGAAATATGTTAATACAGAAAGAGTTCATTTCCTTTTACCAGTGAATTTGTAATTCAGATCCATAAGATAGCAACTTATATACCTGATGAGCATTACTAACAAAATTTGTTCCTAATAAGCTTTTAAAATAGTTATTTAAGAAAAATTAATGGGAGGAATGAGTACAAAGAAAATATAGCAGAATTAAGAGGGTATATTAAGTTGAATAATGCCCTTCAAAATTCACGACTACTGGGGACCTCCGGACGTGAGCTTATTTACGAATAGGGTCTTTGCATATGTAATTAAAGACTGAGATCACACTGGATTAGGGTGGGCTCTAAATCCAATGATTGGTGCCCTCATAAGATGGGGAGAGGACACACAGAGACAAAGAGAAAAAGGCTAGGAGATGACAAAGACAGAGAATGGAATAATGTAGCTAAAAGCCAAGGAATGCTGAGGACTGCCAGGAACCACCCAGGAGCTAGGAAGAGGCAAGGAAGGATTTCTCCAAGAGCCGCCAACTCTAGGATTTCAAACTTCTAGGCTCCGGAACTGTCAGAGAATGAATTTCTGTTGTCTCAATCAATTTCTGTTGTGGCAAATTTGATTACCAATGGTAACCAAGAAAAAGGTTTTTTTTTTTTTTTTTTTTTTTAAAGGAGATAGAATTTTATTGACTACACTGCAAGGGTGCTGCAGACAGCAAAGGAGAGACGGTCTGCCACGAGGCAGTGGTGAGGGGTCACAGTTATAGGGCAGAGTGAAGAGGTATAGGAACATATGGAATTTCCCCCTTTTTGGTAACTGTGCCTGGTTGTGAGTAGCCCATTGGTTAGTTAGGGCCTATGGCTCTTTTGAGGTAGGTTGCTTAATGAGCCTGTTTGCATCAGCTCTGGGCCCTTTTGCCTTGCTCAAGACTCTACTGCTCAAGCCTGTTGCCTAAAAGCCTAAAAGGGCCTCTATATTCCCTCCTGACAGATTGACAATGACAAATCTTTGTCATTTGGGTGGAGGTCTCATCTCCAGTAACTTCTTCCTGCTGAAGGAGCAGTGGAGAGATGTCCCTACCTATGGGTCAACATTGGTCAGTTGGGAATTTATATGTAGGAATTACAAATGGCAGAGGCAAATGAATCCAGGGTAGACAACATACACGAATTTCCCTGAGTAGAAAGGATCATCTGTCAGCTTGAAATTATGGCAGCAAAGGGATCTTCTATTCTTGGGTGTATCTTCCAAATAAAGTAGGCTTTCTCATTGTTAACAAGGAGCATTCGTCAGTCCCTGGAGACCTCTCAAGGACCCATCTTGGTTTGATCAAAGAATACCTCGAATCCCAGAGTATTCTTCCTGTTTCCTGCAGCAGTGTCTTGGCCCCAGCCTTGAGGGTTGATTCTGTGCAATTCTGACTGACAACATAGGCACTGTATTTTATAACATATAGTCATGAAACAATATGCAAACTAGGTCATATATTGTTTTGTATTACATGGACAAACTGGCTAAGATGTTCTTATCAGCCATTTGCTGTAGGATTATGTAGATAGAGCCTAAATTATACATCAAAATAAGATGCTGCAGATTTATCCATTAGTTGGATAAATATCATTAATTAAATCCATCTTCAGCGGGCGACGCCGTGGCTTAGTTGGTTAAAGCACCTGTCTAGTAAATCCATCTTCAATTACCAATATTAACAATTCTAGAAGCTGTTGGAGAATTACGTTCCCAGATCCTGAAATCTTGCCTTGTTACTTGAGTTTAAATGAGATGCTTTTTCCATAGTTATATATGCCTTTAAAATTTTTCTAGTATATAATATAATAGTGTTTTTGATCAAATGGCAACAAAAATACACAAAGTATAAGTAAGGCTTATTCAAACTGAGTCACATGGGACAAAAAGGAGATGACGAAGTGCCTGGAACAAGGCTTAGGTTAGCCGGTTACTTGAAACACGGACTTCATTCCTGGCATTTTTGAATAATAAATCAGATACTTCTAGGACACAGGATTTTGCCATGTGGTGGCAGGTGCTCGTTCTGCAGCTAGAGTAATAGCTCAACGCAGAGGGCAGCAACTGGGATAGCTCCACCAAAATTTTTCAGCAAAAGGGCTCAGGATGACAGAGTCAAGGCCTCTCTTGGCCTCTTTTAGGTAATTTTTCTGTTGGAACTTGGTTTCTCCTCTGACCAGAGCCATAGACACCTGACTTTTAAAGAATGCTTTGTACACATACATTATGCATGCACATCTGATACAGTTATATAAATATGCTGCATAGCAAAAAAGGAAACCGATTTTTAATAACATTTAAAATAATGTGTAACAAGAGAATGAGAAGCTGTCCCTCCAATCTCTCATACCTCTATGTGCTTGTATACCTCTATTAGAAAATGTTATTTTTCTTTGCCTCAGCCCAGGGGGGAAAAAATAAATCTGGCATATTCTTGGCCAAAGATTTGCATATTTAAGTAACCCTGTTATCTTTCTTTGGTGCCAATATGACATTGCATGGGGATCCTCCCTTTTATTGGAGGAACACTGTGGCTAGGTATATCCCACGTAGGTCTGTGTTCCACAGGACAACCCCCTGTGGCAAGAGTGAAGTTCAGATGCTGGTCAACACTGACTCGTGTGCTAGGCGTTGTCTAGGGACAGACCACACTGACCTTCTAACAGGGTAGAGACCTATGCACACAAGCCTCTGATTCTACAGAACCCGCAGGACGAGCTGAAACCTCCTGGATTCCTGGAGGCCATGGCACAGGCTCTGAAACCTTCTTTTTAAAAAGGAACCAGTCTGCCTTTTCTCATTTGCTTATTTCTTCTGGACTTAACAGAAGTTTTACTTATTTGTACTTAAAAAAAAATACCATCTATTTCTAGGCTTAGTCCCATTTCCAAAAGTCTGGTTGCTCCTGGTGAAGACTTTCCATGTATATTTGTTTTTTTTCCTCATTCCCTCCTACCCATCCTTCCTCATTTCTATACAGAGTTGAAAGCGTCAATTTAAGCATCCCCCCAAACTGACAAGAAGATAGCAATTCCTCAGTACAGACTTCCAGATACTTGCTGGCTTTTCAAGGGATCTCTTTCTTTTGTTTGTTCACTTATTTGTTTAACGGTTGCTTTTCAAGGCATTTAATTTGGGTGCCTTGGTGGTGAGCACCAACCGTGGCACCTAGACGGCTTGGCTCCATGTGCTCACTCTTGGCTCAGGTTCCCTCCTGTTCTCCACTCTACTGTTTCTATCTTAGCAGGAGGTAAAGGCAGCAGAAAAATGTATGTTCCCCTAATGGCTGCAAAGTGATGCTAATAAAAATCAACAAATCCCGTAACTATGATTTTAGATGAGGTCTTTTAGCTTCTACCAAATGAGTAAGCATTTCCCAAACTGCATTTCTAGAATGTGAAAAGATACATTAGGTGTGGTGCGGTCAAAGATCCTGTGGTCAAATAAGACTGGGAAATGCTTATGTGTTCCCCTCTTCTCGGGCTCCACAGCAGATCCCAAGGAATGCAATCAGGAACCTGTTTAAATTCACCTAGCCAGGCAACTCCTGAGGTTATGTCGCTATAATCCATCCTGCCCTCTTTTCTGGAGCTTTTCCTCTTGGTGTTCTTACCAACGTTTTCTGTAGTTCAGAGGAAGCCATCACAATGGATACCACTGCAATGCAAATCAATTTTTTTTTTAACAAATATTTGATAGAACAAAGCATTTTAGCATCCACAAAGGAGAGGACAAAATGGAAGGACTTTAAACTGTATCAGGAGATCCTGAGATCATAGCCCAGGAATGGCATCTTAATTAACAATGTTCCTCCTCTGGGACAATGTCATGTAAGGAACAGCCCACTCTCTTCGCAGAGGGTTTGGAAAGCAACCCTGTGAAGATGCTGGGCAGAGAGAACAAGAAACACCCACCCGCAGCTCCCCTGATGTATCTTGAATCACTAGGCAGGCAGAAACAGGAGTTGGCAAATAAACAAAGGGCTGCTTCATCTTTGCTTGCATTAAGACAGCCTAGGTGCAGAAGAGAAAACAAAATGTCCAGCTACAGAAGCAGGGATGAGCACTGCTCAAGGAACGAGTACCCAGCGGCTCACGCAACCCATCTTGGAGCGACACTGCCATATAATGCCGACGAGCCCTATATTCGGGAAGCAGGGCATCGACTCTCTTATTTGTTCTCCTTACCACTCAGTAATAATAAAAGCTATACAAATGATCAAGTCCATCAAAGGCAACAGTGGGTGGGATAAGAGAAAGACTAACGCTCATTTAATTGCCATCTGCTTGGGAACTGCTTCCCATCAGCAGCAGCAGTGGCTCGCAGTGATGAAGCCATGGCAATGGGTAAGCGCTGATGTCCTCCGCATTTGCACCTACAGATAAGGCAGCACAGACAACCCCAGTACTCCGAGGCTCAGGGGATTTGATGAAGGAAAAATTGCCTTAGCACCCAACCTAGCACTTTTCTTTTGTATAGGAGTGTGTGTGTGTGTGTGGGGGGGGGTCAACAAGAGGGCTGTTTTACTCGATGTTCAGTAGAAAAATAATACTGAAGAAATTAAAGTCTTTTTGATTCATTCCTAGTCATCCCTCTCCAAATGTCACCATTTGTTTTTTCACGTGGAAGTTGAGTTTCTGATAGTTAAGAGCATTTCTTCGGCCCAGAGATATTTTACCACCACATGGCTTAGGAACAGAACCATCTGTGGAGGGAGCTCAGGAGGGCGAGCAGCCATCTTTGTTCTGTGTTTTCTTTTGTGTGTGTTGGGAGATTTTATTTTTACAGCAATGAGGAGAAGCAATTGCACTAAAATTCCCTGTCTCTGTCTCCTGAGAAGGCAAGGAAAGAAAACAGGGCACTGACAGGAGAGGAGCAGGGTCAGGGTGGAAAATACTGGATTTAGACCCAAATCATGTTGGGAGGGAACTGGGGCAGCCCGGAGTTCAAGGCTTCTAAAGATCACTATATGCAAGAAGGTAAGCATAGTTAGGGGCAATTGAAAATCTACGAAATTGTCTCCATCAGAAGGAATTCCTCATCCTCTGGTGACCTCACAGCACAGAACCCCAATAAATAAGTGACCCAAAGCTCCTGCCAATGCCCAAGCCCTCCCTAAGGAATTGTCTTAACTTGGAAAAGCCTTTTAGGAACATTTTTCTTGTTTCTATAAGATGATGCCACCCACCTGACGTTACTGCGATTTAAAATACATTTAGGGGCACCTGGGTGGCTCAGTGGTTAAGCGTCTGCCTTCGGCTCAGGTCATGATCCCAGGGTCCTGGGATTGAGCCCTGCATCAGGCTCCCTGCTCAGCGGGAAGCCTGCTTCTCCCTCTCCCACTCCCCCTGCTTGTATTCCCTCTCTCGCTGTCTCTCTCTCTGTCAAATAAATAAAATCTTTAAAAATAAATAAATAAAATACATTTAAAAATCATGTAGAACATTGAGTTGCTGATGCTTAAAGAAAATCATGGGAAAATTACTAATGCACCAGAATTCTGAAATTTTGTAGTAGGCACGAATTAAAAGATTTTTCTGACGATGATGAATTGCTTATGACAGTTTACTGCAGCAAAGTAAAGGGCAAAGTTGGGGAGAAGAAAATAGAACCAATGGATTTTTCTTGAGCTTGTTACAAATTAAAAAAAAAATTAATGGAAGGATTGCTGTGGTCAGGTATTATTCCTAAGCTGTGGCGCTCCAACCAGTGTCCTCATGTACCTGCTAAGTGACCTCAATGAAACAGCATTCTGGCAGGCCAAGAAAAATAGACAGTGTTTGAATCCCCAACCATTACCTTCATGGACATTTATCTAGACATTGCAATGTATTTGAGACCATTTTGGAAGTTATATGAGAGAGAGAGGGGACTTGGGAGTACAACAAAATTTGATTTAAACAATTACTTAAAAAATGAGAAACAACCCAATTAAGAAAAAACCCCACAAAAACCAAAAAACAAAAAAACACATAAAGGGTACTAGAGAGTATTTTTAAGGAAAAGGAATACAAATGACCAAGAAACACATGAAATATACTCAATCTGACTCATAAATACACAAATTAAAATGATGAGATACCACTTTTATTACCATTACTGGAAAAAAAAAAAGAATTTTTTAGACTCCAGAACTGGAGATGGTGAATGAGAATAGGCAGTCTCATAGATAATGGGTGGGAGTACATACTGATCCAACCAAAGGGCTGCATAAAGAGATAGTGGTATATACATATAATGGAATAGTATATTAGTATATAACCTTTAAAAATAATTTCAGTCTTATTTGCATTGGCAGGAATGTTCTCCAACATATATTATGTAAGCAAAGCAAAGCATAGAACAGGGGGTATTATATTATCTTTTGGGGTTTAATTAAAAAGGAAATATATGTGTGTGATACATACTCATATACACATAGACTGTACATTTATGCATATACATATTTATTACATATGCACAGATAGGCTTTATGTTTTATAACCTTATGATGTTTTAAGACACTCATGTCTTTCTTTTATTTAAAAATGTTATCAATGGGGGCACTGATTAAAAGTATGCCTTCAGCTCAGGGAATGATCCCAAGGTCCTGGGATCAAGTCCCACATCAGGCTCCTTGTTCAGCAAGGAGTCTGCTTCTCCCTCTGCCTGCCACTCCTTCTTATGCTCTCTTTCTCTGACAAATAAATAAAATATTTTAAAAAATATTATCAAGAACTATCTAGGTAGCAGGATAATAGGTTGCTTTAATTTTTTTTCTAAATTCTACATATATATGTATATATATATATACACACACATATATATATATTACATTCTCCTTTGTGCTATTTTCATATTACACTGCTGTTATAGAAAAATAGGGCAAAATACAGTTTTTAAAAATTTACAGAGGTGGGCGCCTGGGTGGCTCAGTTGGTTAAGCGACTGCCTTCGGCTCAGGTCATGATCCTGGAGTCCCGGGATCGACTCCCACATCGGGCTCCCTGCTCGGCAGGGAGTCTGCTTCTCCCTCTGACCCTCCTCCCTCTCCTGCTCTCTGTCTCTCATTCTCTCTCTCTCAAATAAATAAATAAAATCTTAAAAAAAAAAAAAATTTACAGAGGTTACATATGCTTACTTAAATGATCCAGAAGTAATAAGTAGAGTCCTGCCATATGGGATAGGGTGTTCTCTGTGATGTTCCCAGAAGCTGTCCAATGCAGTGGGCCAGCTCCACTAAACCCTCACCCCCATTCTCAAATAGATAACTACTCTTAAACTTGGGTGTATAGCCTACCAGAATTTTTTCTATCTTATATGTATAAACAGATAGCTAAGGGTCTTTGTAAGTAATTATGGGATCATTTTGCAATTTACTTTTTCTTAGTAATAAATCACTGTCATCTTTCTGTTCTGAACACTGAGATCCAAGTCATTATTTTTAATAAATACATGGTCTCCTACAGAATGGCCTTCCATATTTTATCAGTCTCTACTGATGGAATTTAGGTTGTTTCTGATCTTTTCTATACAAATAATGCTGCAAGAAATTACAGCATGGGGCGCCTGGGTGGCTCAGTTGGTTAAGCGACTGCCTTCAGCTCAGGTCATGATCCTGGAGTCCCGGGATCGAGTCCCGCATCGGGCTCCCCGCTCGGCAGGGAGTCTGCTTCGTCCTCTGACCCTATCCCCTCTCATGTGTTCTCTCTCTCTCAAATAAATAAATAAAATCTTTTTTAAAAAAAAAAAAGAAATTACAGCATGGATTAAAAAAAAATTGTTTGCTTTTAGCTATCTGATTAAAGAAATACATAATTCCTAGTTTAAGTATTTGGTGAATTATAGAGGTTGAGATTTTATTAGCTTCATCAAGCATAAGAGGTCTTACTTCTATAAACTTGTGAAGTGATTTTGGACAAACTGACCCACCTAAAAGCTAAGAAAATATAATTCACCAAATTACTTAGTGTCCTGAAAATATGAGTATTTCCCTGAGGTGCCAAAATTATTCAACAAGAAGAGCACACTCCTCTTGCTAAATAACACCAGCTTTTCAGGACACATCATCAAACATGGACCAGAACTTTTCAGTTTTAGCCCCATATACCCTGTGTTTCAGCTTCCTCAGAATACGCAAATAAGTCCAGCACTCTTCTTATCAAGGCCTTGGCCTGGACTGCTTCCCTTTCAGGAGAGAAAATCAGTTTACCTCTCTGCCCTGAGGGACTTCATCTCTCAAGGTCCCAACAGCCACTGAAGGACCCTTCAACCCCACCCTGATTAATCACTTCTTAGTTCAATGCTCCCAACACCCTCTGGCTTACTACCCTGTGGGCAGTGATATAATAAATTACACTTATTTATGTATATGCACATGTATGTGTGTACAAGGTTGGAAAATTCTTGAGGATAAGTGTAGATGATTTTTACAACTTTGTATCTCTTACCCATAGAGTAAGTACTAAATAGTAATGACTACATCTTTTCCTTTGAGAAAAATATTTTAAATGAATACACTAAGAAACTGTTTTTACTGATTAAATTAGTAAATGTTAACAAAAGTTATATCTCATAGACTGCTGATGGGTTATTTGGCAATCTGTATCTAAAACTTTAAATATACATACAACTCTTTCCACTTCAAAGAATTCATCTTCAGGAAGTGATCACGAGTATTTCCAAAGCTTTACATTTAAGGTTCCTAGGCACAATATTTTTTATAAGAAAAAAATGGAAATGACTTCCATGTTTATCAATAACTGAAGTATGGATAATACATAAAATGGATTGCAGCTATAAAAATATTTCATGACATGGAAAAATATTGTCTATTAAGTGGGAAAAAAATTAACTCTCTGAAGTAATGAGTCCAAATGACTATGTACAGTAAGATCTATTTAATTAAAATAGAAGAAATGAAATTGAAAGTAAAGAGACCAACATAGCAACAGAGCTCTCTCTGGGTGGTGGATTTATGGATGACCCTTTTGTTCTTTGTGCTGGAAGAATCTCTTTCTGATACATATACTATCTATTTTGCCTTTTTTTAATTAAAGATTTTATGTATTTTTTTGAGAGAGGAAGTGTATGGGCATATGAGCAGGGGGAGGAGCAGAGGGGGAGGGAGAGGGAGGAGAAAGAATCTCGAGCAGACTCCATGCTGAGCATGGAGCCCAACTTGGGGCTCCATCTCATGACCCTGAGATGATGACCTGAGCCTAAACCAAGATTTGGATGCTTAACCAACTGAGCCACACAGGTGCCCCTATTTTGCCTTTTACAGAATAAAACCTACCAAACATATTTGTGGAATAAATAAATCCATATTATCTTTCTTTGGCCATATAAAAATCTGAGATCTATATCAACAATTTACTTCCCCCCCCCCCCCTAGAAAATGCTGGTGTGCAAAGCTGCAGAGTTTCATTTTGAACTTTTTCCTATGGAATCAATATAGACTATCAATGTTCTAGGGAACAGGGACACTGTAGATTTCCTACTCTGCGGGCTCAGCACATTAATGTTCAGAGCTGAATGTGGGAGGTTAGTTATGCAGATGAAATAAGAACAACACACTGTGTAAGTCAAGAGGCTGTAAAGAAAATCAGAAAGTGAGAAAAAGACAGTTCTCATATTCTTATGTTGTTCTCCTCAGGTAAGTCCCTTAAGTAAATGCTCATGGTGTCTGCCCTTGGTTTCCTCACACATAAAAGAAATGACTGAAAATTCTGAATATACAGTTCTGGAATGTCAAGTGGAGGTTAAGATGTAAACTGTGGAGTCCCACCCATGATAACATAGTACAGAAAATTTAAAGGCTTCTGATAAAAAGTAAGTGACTACGGTGACGTGTTAGGGAAAAAAATATGCGAGACTATTTTTAAAGAGATTAATCTGAATCAGTACATGCACAAATACTGACACTGGGAATGGGCTGCACTATAAATACAGATATTTCTTCAACACAGACCTACATACATGCATAGTCCTTCTCCACAACTTTCAGACTCTACGGAGAGTGCTTGACACAAAGTAGGAACTGGACAAATTATTTCTTTCCCTTTTCTATTCCAACTGCCCACTTCCCTGGTATGAATTAGAGAGTTCCATACTGAAAAGTAACCCATGCAGAGGGAAAACCTGTAAGTCTTCCACCGTAATTGTTTATACAACCACACACTGCCTACTTTCTAAGCTCAAGTATGTGGAACATGGTGTAATTCATCTGCTGATGCTCCTAAAGACATACTGTAGGTTTTTCCTGTCTCTATTCTTATCCACTTAACCAGCCCCACAGCATCCCACCAGCCTCTTTTTTATGCTTTTATATCAGCTACAGTATGTTCTGGCTTCTAATACAGGCTTTCTTTTTAAATGAAAAGCAGAAGAAGAGGAGGAGGAAGGAGTCTTTATTCTGGATTTGGTAACTGAAAAAACCCTCATGGTTCACATCTCCTCTTGAATCTGCAATCGGGTTGTTAAAGCTGAGGATCAGAGAACATCTGCCCTCCGGAGATGCAAGCATTATTAAAAACAAAAACAAAAACAACACACACAAAATAACCCCAAATTCCCCAAACAAAACTGTGATGTGTCCCAGCATGCTACAGAAATTATATCTGTATCGATAGTACACATACTTGTGTGCACGCATTTCTGAGCCTTGCTATGTCATATACTGTAATGATGAGTACTTCACAAGAATGCTGTGAGGGAGGTACTAGGAACATCTTCACTTTTTAGGCCTGGGAATGAAGGTGTGAGAGGTTGTCACTGTCCCGAGGTCACCCAGGCAGGAGTAGAGAGTTAGAATTTGCATCCTTGGTTAGTTTGACATAATCACCCGGTTTCCTTAGGGTTCAACAGACTGAGAATACAGAAGATCTTAATCTTCTTTTAATGTTCTTGGCTTAACTGATGGTTATAAAAAGTTAATATGTTTGGGTCTAAGCAAAATCCTATGACTTGGTCCAGGTTTTGATTTCTCCCATCGATTACCTTAGTAAAACCAAAGGGAGTCTTCTGTGGATGGATGACTGGGACTTTTTTGTGAAATTGAACTCGCTAGTGGATTTGGAAGAAAATCCAGCTGTGTTGATGTCTGAGTTCAATTTAAAATTTTTAGGGATACCAAATGATATCTATGGGTTCCATTTTACGTCTTTTCTCCCTTTGGATGACGGTGTAAGGAAATCCTTCACAAACATATTTGTAAACATTGATAAACCATATAAAGTTACAGTATTTTAAAAGAAGAAAGAACCTTAAAGATAATCCAGTCTTGCCCTTTCATTTCTTCCTAGGAAATCTGAAGTTACTACCTATCCTTGATTTCTTCAAGGCTACAAGGATTGGCAGCACCGGTAGGAATAGACTTTTTTTTTTAACCATTGGTGAAATATCTTATAATCCTATAATTTAGGACTTTTGTACTCAGATGTTTAACTTACCTCCAAATCCATCAGGCACATATGTTTTAAGAACAATATTGCAGAAAATTGTTGGCAGTGATAATGGTTTATTTCCCTCGTTTCGAAGGGAAATGTGTCGATAGCCTGCTTGGAGGCCATCCAGCGGAAGAATCCTCTGGCCTATCAGCCTGTTGTTGTCATCATACACTGCTATTCTCAAGACTGCCAGGTCAGGGAGGATTACCTGCAAACAAAAAACGGTACCTTTCATGGGTATTTTGGAAAGCAGCTCCCAAGAGCCCTGATTCTGGGAATCTGAACCATATCCACACCGTTCTTCAATGTGCCTTTATGGTGAAAGTGGCCCATGATCGATTTGCATTCCTAAAGCATACTGTCCAAGCTGCAGTGTTCAAGCCATTGAGAAAGCAATCGAACAGGCTTCCTGGAAATCATCTCCTTGAAAATTTTAGATGAAAGGGATGTGAAAGATTACTGGTCCAACCCTTGTCATCTCTGCCCATCCCCATGCATATAATGGACAAACAAAAGGAGACCCCGAGAGATCAAGTGACTTTCCTTAGTCTCTGAGATCGGGACAGCTGGGCCTGGAATCGGGGCTCTTGCCTTTGAATCCTGTGGTCTGCCTCCTACCTGGGCTGCTTCTGATATCTAGCTCGGCCTGTTTTTAAGAATATGGAAAGTATCTTTGAAGATACTTTGTGTATAAAGGAAAATGTATATGGAAATTTGGATTCTCCCTTTTTCTTGCACTCCTCAGTTTTTAATCTATTTTTGGGATATTAAATACAGTGAGAGGGCGCCTGGGTGGCTCAGTTGGTTAAGCGACTGCTTTCGGCTCAGGTCATGACCCTGGAGTCCTGGGATCGAGTCCCACATCGGGCTCTCTGCTCGGCAGGGAGCCTGCTTCTCCCTCTGACCCTCCCCCCTCTCATGTGCTCTCTCTCTCTCATTCTCTCTGTCTCAAATAAATAAAATCTTTAAAAAAAAAAAAAAATAAATAAATAAATAAATACAGTGAGATGGGGCAGCTAGAAACATTAACCTATACCCAAGACATCTACCCTTGCCATCTTCAAAAGGAATAAATGGACATAAAATCTGAGCTCGGGCAGCAGAATCCTAATTCAGATACAAAATAGCAACAGGACACAAGAAAATCCAATGTTTTAAATCAGAAATGACTTCTCATTGGCTAAGAACAACCAAGACATCTTGGCTAATTTGAGTACTGTATCTAAGGCTAGACAATGGATCGGTTGCCTAGCTATGTCTAGAGATTATAATTTAATCCAATTTTGTGACAATGAAGAGGAGAAATCAAGTTAAAATTCATCCAATTTCATTTACTCTATTGTTTCTCATGTGGTAAAAGTGGGCTTGCCTTGTGAATTAGTGCAAAGAACAAAAATATTAAAAACAAGAGAGAATAAAAAGTGAAAGTACTTGGTACCAATGAAAAGCAATTTAACTTCCGAAGAACAGTGAAGGATGCAGAACTGGCATCTTGTTTCTGGGGCCAGTAATACTATATGTAAAAACCAACTTTGATGTCTCCTTACTCGTCAAAAACAAAGAAGATCTGAAGTCAACTTTCTGAATTTTTAGAAATGTGTCTAGGGATTATTCGTTCTGCCAAGGAACACTGGCCACACTGACAACAGCTCCAGTTATAACAAACTATAAAAAACCTGGGGGAAGAAAAAAGGCCCATGACAGCTATGTATGCAATTTACACCACACTCTGTAGGAGAAAAAGTCACAGTGGGAGTTGCATGGAAATAATGGTGTTCACATAACAGGGAGAGCCTGAATCTCACAATGGCTCGTATCATTGAACTACTGATCTTCTGTAATCTGGTTTCTGTAAATCAGTTAGCCTATTCTGAAACTGCTAATCCTCATTTTTGTTAAGAAGTCAATGATCTGTGTTGCAGGACATATACATGGAGCAGAAACACCAGAAACCCGGTGCTTAAAGAAGCAGCAAGAAGCTGTTCTGGTTCGGATAACAGAGCAAGGGAGAGAGAAAAAACAGCTCTTCTTAGATACAGCACTACCAATGCATGGATTTTGCAATACATCTTACACTGACAAAAGAGAAAGGGAAAAAATGATTACAAGATTAAACACTGAATCGTTACAGAGTATGACTGTGATTGGTCTGGGGATCAAGGTACAATAGTAGGAACCCCCCCCAAAACCCAAAATAGCACATGAAGCACAGACTGTGGGGGTGGCAACAGGTACCACACTTTCTAGAGGCACAGGACAATCCAAACTGACCTATTTAAGGACATACACTGGCCTTAGTTTTGGGTGCACCATCCTACCTGATCTCTTGGCTAGGGGAGCATTGCAAGTTACCACCTGCTGCCAAGGCAGAAAAGAACTCTCCAGTGTATGAGGATGTCCACCAGTGAGGACACATTCTAAGGAGACGGCCCACCTGGAACTTGAGCATTGCCACACACAAGGTGGGCTCCTTGGAAGAGGAAAGGAGAGCCAAAAGGACCAGAACAGACAGAAGTAACAATCATATGATATCTATAGAACTTTCCATTGGAAGAAGAGAAAAAGAAGATATTTGGGGTTGCATAACTGCCCCTATATCATGTAGGGTCTATGTAGTTTATGCACTAAAGTGTAGCCCCTAAGTTAGCACACGTCGAAAGTGCCCTACCTTCCGAAAAACAAATGATTCTTCATTGTAAACTGGATTGAGTCCGTTGTTCATCACCATGCGAGTTCGGAATTCCTTACGTATGGTGTCGGTGGGCAACCCATACATATCCACTTCTACGTATGTACCAATTTTCTTATCTGATAAAAACTGACCTGATATGACCTGCAGCAACACAGAAACAGGGTGAGAGAGAAGTCATGTCTGTGTAGTTATCAAGAGCAATGAATAATCCAGAAGTAAGAAATCTTTTTTTTTATTATGTTATGTTAATCACCATACATTACATCATTAGTTTTTGATGTAGTGTTCCATGATTCATTGTTTGTGTATAACACCCAGTGCTCCATGCAGTACGTGCCCTCCTTAATACCCATCACCAGGCTAACCCATTCCCCTAACCCCCTTCCCTCTAGAACCCTCAGTTTGTTTCTCAGAGTCTGTAGTCTCTCATGGTTCGTCTCCCCCTCCAATTTCCCCCCCTTCATTCAGAAGTAAGAAAATCTTCTGTTCATCTTTAGAAATTTTAATTACCTATGGAAATAATTTATTCATTCCTTACTAAAGTAAAACATTATTGAGCAACTACCCTATGCAAAAAAAAAACCCAAACTGCTCAAGACAGAGGTTCTGATGTTGAGAACTGTCTATAAAAAGAAAGAAGAAAAAAAAAAAGATGAATCCTATAATACAAAGAAATAATGTCCACAGCAGCTTAATTCCACCTCAGTGCCCAGATCTATGAAACAAAGTGATGGGTTCAAATATGTCCTAAGATCCCATCAGAGCTCTGAAATTCTGCCCTCCCATACTTTACTGAATTCTTTTATAAGTCTTGGAAAGAGACTCACTGAAGAAAAAAGTAATGCTAAAAATTGCCTGTTGCCTGTTATCCTTTACCAATATTGACAACAGTCGGTGGTATATATTTGTAAAGACTATTAAATTCCATCTATTATAAAGCCATGGACAGACTATTTTTCATGTACTTTCCCAAGGACTATAGACATTTTGCAGGGTTTTTTTTTTTCCTGTATTATTGAATAGATCATACCTTTGAAAGTTTTTTGAGATAAAATTTGACATACAATAAACTGTACGTTTTAGAGTGTACATAAGGTCAGTTTTGACATATGTGCACATCTGTGAAACTGTCATAGTTTTCACTTTTCCAGAATGTCATGTAGTCGGAACCATACAATATATAGTCTTTTCATTTGCTTCTTTCACTTAGTAATATGCACGTAAGTTTCCTCTATGCGTTTTCATGACTTGCTAGCTCATTTCTTGTCAGCACTGAATAATATCCCACTTTCTGGATGTGCCACAGTTAATGTATCCAGTCACCTAATGGAGGACATCTTGGTTGTACAATTTTTGGCAATTACGAATAAAGCTGCTACGAACATCTCTGTGTAGGTTTTTGTGTGGATGTAAGTTTTCTATTCATTTGGGTAAATACCAAGGAGCATGACTGCTGAATTACAGGATAAGAGCATGCTTCTGAAGGGGCTGCACCATTTTCCATTCCCACCAGCAATGAATGAGAGTTCCTATTGCTCCAAGTACTTTTTTGATCTGGTGTCTTTTGCTAAAAGTAGCTAATAAAACTATTAGCTATTTATTATTAGTGGATAAAACTATGTACCACTAGTGAATAAAATGTATCTCTTAAGAAAAAAAGGGGGAATCACAAAGTTGAGAGTAACACATGGATCTTATAACCTGACATTAAATATTTTAATGTGATTTCTTAAGGCTTCGCCAGCACCATCTGCACACACATTTTTACAATTCTGTGACAAGCAGGGGACTTACCTGCACTGAGCAAGTGGCTGCAATAACCCCATCGACAGGAGTTTCAGAGAAGGGATCGAATGTTCGATCGGGCCGTCTCATGAAATCTGGTTTGAGGAGGTATCTGGTGGGACAAAAGCATAGAAAGAGTTTATTAGCTGTGTTTATAATGACTAAAACACTCATGCTTCAGGACACTAAGTACTTCCTTTTCCCCATCTCTAATTTAGGAGCTAGGCTTTTAGGAAGAGGATTCTAAGGATTGAAGAAACTATTCCTTTCCTATGGATAATCTTGAAGAGAAGCAGGAAAGAAGGAATGTTTTTAGGATTCCAGGCTCAGTGACATCTAGAGCTTCCTGATACTATTATATTCTCTTGAACTTTTTTATGCCATGGACCTCTTTAGATACTTACTCGGATATAAAATACAAAGAATAACAATGAAAAACCAATTACATGAGCTCTAGTTGTTAAAATATGGAGAGCACATGATATTCTACTTTATTGTGTTTTAATTACTGCATTGAATTATGAGATATGATGCCAAGTTGATAACTATAATTTCAAAGTACTGATATGCATAAAAATATTTTGTGAGATCTATAACAGTAATAATGATATGAAAATATCTGTGATTTACATTGGTGTCAGAGTCACAGGTACTGTTACTATTACTGTGGATTGTTGTCTATGTTCACAGTCAAAAGAACCATGAAATATCAGTTAGAGGGAGGTGAACTTAAAGATGTAATTATTTCTCTATTTCTAGCCAGTGTAATTAGGCAAGAAAATGAAATAAAAGGTATTTAGATGGAAAGAAAGAAGTAAAACTTCTCTTCAGAGATGACATGATCTTGATATAGAATCTACTTAAGGAATCTACCTAAGGAGTCTACTGAAAAATGATCAGAGGGGAGCCTGGGTGGCTCAGTCGGCTGAGTGTCCGACTCTTGGTTTTGGCTCAGGTCATGATCTTATGGGTCATGAGATTGAACTCACACTGGGCTCCACGCTCAGTGGGGAGTCTGCTTGAAGACTCTCTCTCTCTCTGCCCCTCCCCCCACTCATGCTCTCTTTCTAAAATCCTTCTAAAATCTAAAGAATAAATCTTTAAAAAAAACTGATCAGAATTAATAAATGAATTCAGCAAGGCTGCAGGATACAAAACCAATATACAAAAATCAACTGTATTTCTAAATACCAGCAATGAACAATCCAGAAATGAAATTAAGAAGATTCCATTTACCATAGCACCAAAAAGAATAAAATACTTAGGAATATATTTAACGAAATAAGTGCATGTACTTTGAAAGCTACAAGACACTGTTGAAAAATATTAAAGAATATCTAAGTACATGGAAAGACATCTTGTGTTCATGGATCAGAAGACTTAATATGGTTAAGATGGCACTATTCACCAAACTGATATACAGATTCAATCCCTATCCAGAGCCCAACTGGCTTCTTTAGAAATGGACAAGCTGGTCCTAAAACTCAAGGACCAAGAATAGCCAAAACACCCTTGAACAAGAAACACAAAGTTGAAAGTCTCATAATTCTCAATTTCAAAACTTCTACAAAGCAACTGCGAGTCCAGAAATAAATTCATGTATCTATGCTCAGTTGGTTTTTGACAAGGATGCCAAGATTATTCAAAGAGGGAAAGAATATTCTTTTAAACAAATGTTGCTAGGACAACTGTAATGGCCACATGCAAAAGAAGAAAATTGGTCCCTTCCCTCACTTCATATACAAACATTAACTCAAGATGGACCAAAGACTTAAATTAAGAGCCAAAATGATTAAATTCTTAGAAGAAAAAGGATAAATCTTCATGACTTGGTAATGGGTCTCAGACATAACATCAAAAGCATAAGCAACAAGAGGAAAAAAAAAAGATAAAGCTGGCCTTATCATAAAAACTTTTGCACTTCAATGCATACTATTAAGACAGTGAAAACACAAGCCACAGAATGGGAGAAAATATTTGCAAATCATATACTATGTGGTAAGAGGCTTGTGTCTACAGTATGGCAAAAACAAACAACCCAGTTAAAAAATGGGCAAGTGATCCAAATACACGTTTCTCCAAATAAGAGAAACAAATGGCCAATAAGGACATGAAAAGATGCTTGGTAGCATTAGTTATCAGAGAAATGCAAATCCAAATCACAGTGAGATGTCACTACACACACATTAGGATGGCTACAGTAAAAAAGTCGGAAAACAGTAAGGGTCGACAAGGATGTAGGAAAACTGGAACCCTCATACATTGTTGGTGGGAATGTGAAATGACACAGTGCACTGGAAGACAGTCTGGCAGTTCCTCAAACAGTTAAACAGAGTTGTCATATGACCCAGCAATTCCACTCTTAGTATATACCCAAGAAAAATGAAAATATACCTACACAAAAACTTACATGTGAATGTTAGAGTGGCATTATTCATAATAACCAAAAGATGGAAACAATCCAAATGCCTATCAACAGATGAATGGATATATAATATGTGGCATACCCATACAATGGGAAATTACTCAATAGAAAGAAATGAAGTACTGATATGTGCTACAACATAAATCTTGAAAGCATTATGCTAAGTGAAAGAAGCCAGTCACAAAAGACCACATACTACATGAATCCATTTCTATAAAATGTGCGGTATATACAAATATGGAGAGACAAAGAACAGATGGTGGTTGCTTACGGCTGTGAACAGGGAGCAGGGATACTGGGAGGTGATAGCTAAAGGGTATGAGTCTTCTATTTGAGGTAAGGAAAATGTTTTGAAATTGACCCAACTACACAATGTCTGCCCCTTATGCCCTTTGGTTATAGTCACATAATCAGACCTCAGCCAGATTCCATAACCGCCCTGAACTTGTATCAGACAACTTTATCTAAGAATTTTTTTATTACAAAGGACTATAACCACAAATAGAAAAATTCCATACTAATATGAGCAGCAGATAGGGGACAATAAAAGCACTTTCCGCAAAACTCAGGGTTTACTTTTAAGTGTAAAAGAACCAAAATTAGAGGGATCAAGTAAGTCTTTCCTATTATTTAGGAGCATAAAGTTTTACTGACTTTAGCTCTAGATGATGTCAAAATTTATTATCTTTTAAAATCCAACCAGAAAGGATTCTGGAGCATGACTTTTCTCCTTAAAGAAAAATTGCAAGTCACATTTTTGTGGTTTTGACAAAGTTGTCATCTGTTGCTATCTTCTAAGTTTGAACAAAAAGAGTGTTAAAGAAAGTAACCCCACATTCAACTTAGATGTAATCATCAGTAAAGAACCTCCAAGGGAAAACACTGATTTTTAAATCAAGGATATAGAGTTTTCAGAATCATTCAAATACTAAAGATGATTTTGAAATTTCACCTGTCTCTAAGAGAATGCAACCCTAAATAATAATTTAAAATCTCCCTAACTGCACAAAAGAGATAGTTTCCTATATTTACAGAGATGTGGGCCTTTTTTGTGGCTAGTGTTAGCCACTGGAAAATAGGATGATACAGCAAAAATTGAAGCCTTAGGATGGAAAGTAGATGAGAAACTACAATATTACACACACTACTTCAAGTGAAGCCTACCAGCATTGGCAAAGTATGGGACGTTAGCTCCAAGCGGAGGTAATGGATGATGGTTCTGGCTGTCACAAGATAGGGAGCATTTGGGTTCCAGTCACATGGAATGAGGGATCCTGCCTCCTGAGAGCAGCAGGGGCAGGGGCTGTCTGTAGATTCGGACTCTCCATTCCTGGCAGCCATTTCTGAAGGGACCCTTCTCATCAAAAATACAAAATTGTGATACTGAAGATTTCCTGGTGCCAAAAACATTCTTCCATGTTCCCTCCCTCCATATCAGCTTAGAAGAAAACTTATCTTTGAGAGAGTGAACTGATCCAAAATAAGAAGTACCAGGGGAAAGGGGCAAGAAACCGGAGTCCAGTTCCCAAAGCAGGCAGCCTTCAGGTTTAATGCTCTGCAGCCACTGTCTCAAAATGCTTAAAAATTTGTGAACAAGGAGGCCTTCATTTTCATTTTGCACTGGGCCCTGCAAACTATGTAGCTGGTCCTGCCTGGCGTTTTTTTTTGTACAGAAAATAAAAGCATTCCCAGCATCCAGGTCTGTGTGGTGGACGTGGGCAGAGTCCAAAGCCAATGACAAGTGAAGGGATCCAAGGATTTTCTGTGGCTTTGTAGGATCTCGGAAGGCAAGAGAGGTAGAGAAGAAAGGCCTTCAGCTAGGTGGGTGGACAGGAGCCATAAGAATCAGAGGATGGGGTCATAATAGGAAGGACAACCTATTTCATCACACCCAAGATGGCATTAATTGTTCGACACTCCATTATCTTCTTTACCAGCAGGAAAGCAAAATGGCTGATTAAAACTATAAGGTCATAGATTTCAAGACACATTGCAACCTGAGAAATTTCTACAAAAAGTGTGCATCGTTGAATCATAAAACATCCTACTATGTTGATATCAGCCACCCCAATTTCCTCTGAAAGTATGCAGACTTGAGAAATTAACTTGCTCTATCTTGTTTCATTAGGAATTACAGAAATGCCTCCCATTTTTATACCATTACAAAGGAGTCTGCCATAAACTACTGCTCACTTTCCTACTAAAAACCACACTTACTGAGCCCAGTGGCACGGCCTCCCAAAAGATCAGCCCAGAGAGCAGACAGGGATTCCCAGGTAGGTTCCCAATGTTTTACTAGCACTGATGGGTGCGCAGAGGGTGTCCATGTGCTTTGCAACGCTGATGTTCTCTATACAACAGCTACCATTTGCCACCCTAAGCCTAAAAGGTACAGAAGGCCTCTTTACAGATGCCCAGCCCTCAGACACGCCAACAAGGAGTTTTTAACAAGTCCCTGAAGCTGGGTGGGTGAACGACAAGGGCAATGCTGTGAAAGTCAGAGCGTCCTAGATGCCCTTGCTCCACGGAAATGCACCTGCGTGGCCAGCCCTGTATCTACCAGCTATGACCACTCCATCGTGGAGAGTGATGGGAGCAGAGAAACACAGCTGAGGAAGATTCCTTCCCTCTTCCTGTCGGCAATGAACTTTGCCTCCAGGTGAGGAGAAGGGAAGGGTGGGGGGATGGTGACACATGACTGAACACGACTGTCAATGCCTCTTCAAGGTGGGCTGCCCCACTGAACCACCCTATTTTTCTAGTCCCTCTGGCAGGACTTAGGTTTTCGGTCACACCACTCAAACACTTCAGCATGGGATTCAGGCTCTGGTAGCACTGTCCTTGTCTGGGAACGTATTTTAAAATAAGCAGTGGTGCATAAAGCGAGACACTGATCATGTGAACCAGGGCGTAACAGAAAGTCCTGCAAAGAAATGGAGTGCACGCATGCAACTCCTGTTGGGACCTCTTGATCTGGAAACAGTTCCCCTCCCTGTGGAAGTACTGAGCTGTAGGACAGCTGAGGCAAAGAACGCAAACTTTAGTGTCACTGGGCCACACAGAAGGCTCTGAGGAGGGAGCCCTGCCAGGGCTGGTGTGTCTGGTATGAACCATGAAGGCTGGGCTTCAGACTTGAGCTTTCATCCCCACACCACCGCTGTCCCCTGCAGCCTTGCTGCCTCAGCTTGCCCGGGGGGGCCCATCCATCAATGTATGTGCACCATCTCCTGGTGATGAACACTGTGCATTAAACAACAGAGCTCTAAAAAATTCTAAAACATGGGCATGCCTGGGTGGCTCAGTCGGCTGAGCGTCTGCCTTCAGCTCAGGTCATGATCCCAGGGTCCCACATCGGGCTCCCTGCTCAGCGGGGAGTCTGCTTCTCCCTCTGCCTTGCTTGCATGCTCGCTCTCTCTCAATCTCTCTCCCTCAAATAAAATCTTTTTAAAAATTCTAAAATGTGTATTTAGCGGTTTTCTTTTGAACTACGTAGTTTTTACTTCTTTCTGTAATTGACATATAACATATTAGTTTACGGTGTATGATTTTAATTTCTTTCAAAGCACACAGCAGAGGAAAACATAACATATGTGCCAGCTATGTGTGCGGTGGGTCACTCATGGGTGGAGGTGCATGGGCAGAGAACCATCCGGCAGGAGGAAGGGGGGTGAGTGTGCACTCCGAACCCACGACTGCTGAAAAATGTTATTTTGACTGGCTGTTTTTAGTGATAAAAATGAGGTATTCAACCAGGGAGGCCAAGAATTTCCTGACAGTAGTATTATGGATGGGATGGCACTCCAGTGGATTAATTTAGAGGCTTGGGGACAGACGCATGGAGAAAAAAATGGCCACACCGGTTTTTCCTCTACAGAATTTAATGCCACATTTTCATTTAACCTTTCCACGTTCCACATTATGAAATTAGGAAATTAACATTTCCTATTTCACTCCCTCGTTCACAGATTTTAAAGAATGCCAGTTAAGTAAACTAGAACAATATTCATAGCATTATTTTTTGATAACTGCTATTTACAAGACACGCAAAAGAATCATGACAGGACAAAGCTTTCTTCCTAGGTGTATTACATTCAAATTGACCCTCATAACTTCATTACATACTAAATCAACTTCATTCCTCTATTTGTCTTAGGCAAAATACATATATTTATTATCTATGTTTCCAGTTAATGTCCAAATGATCAGGGATCGTTATCTGTCTTAGCTATAAAAACCCTTGAATTTAAAGCGAGAGAATTAAACTCTAGAGTGTGTATGATAAACTGCTTAACTTACAGTCAAATTTTTTTTTTTTTTTTGGAAAATTCTGCTTAGGAAACCGGGTAGATGAAGAATGTATACTTGCAAATATAGTCTATCTAGGGATTTCAATTGTTTCTTCTCCCATCCCTCAAACTCAGCTTAAATTGAGCAGCCCCTAATTAAAAATGACACAGTTTCATTATAGCTGTAGTATGGAGTTCAGGAACACAGTGACAACAGTTTAAATCATATTACTCACCCACATGATCCATTATACTCAAATTTTCCCTGATTCAATTGCATCGCTAAATCTGTCAAGAGACAAAAATAATTTAGCATCTCATCTCCCTGGACAAGGAAGACCACTATGGGTGATTTTAAACAATGGAAATCAGATACTGATCCTAGGCTGAAAGGTCCTTTTTAACGGGGTCTGTTGAGAGCACATAACTCTCTTCCCTGTTGAAATCATCTCGTGCTGAAGTCAAACATAAAATGTGTTTTCATAAAGATCATGCTAGAATTGCTTTAAAAATTGGATTCAACATATGAGTCAAATGATTGTTCAATTAGTGTTGAGAGTATAGATGTCCAACTGGGGAGAACGAGCCTTATGTTCACAGAGGAAGGGTAGGCTGGGGATATCCAGTATGGTCACAGGAGTACAAACTTGATTAATAATAATAAAAAATAAACTAGGTAGTATCACGGAAAAATTAGTGGCTTGTTCCTACTTTTAGACTTAGGGAGTATTCTTCTAGGGAGGTCTACACTGGCAGGGCATGGTTTATGATTTTTCTCTCCCAAGTGGATACAATCTTCTCTTTTTTCATTAGCAAAAGAAAAAAAAAAAAAAGTACAAGCTGGTAGATTTTTTTTTTTTTCTTTTTCAACATGTTGTGGTTGATCCTAATGTTATAGAATAAAACATAAGCTGACCTAGTGAATAAACTGGTTTAGGATCATTTAATCCATATAATGGATGGACAACTGAAAATACAACTTGACCTCCCATCCCTCCCTTTTTTTTTAAAGTAAAATCAGCAGTACCCTTTTATTTGCTAGAAATACTATGGGATTGTACTGATATCTGGCCATAGTTCAGTATAGCAAGGACTGATGTGGATGCTGTGCAGACATTTGACTCCAGCTTCTGGTCCCTGAGAAGGAGCCACCAAGGGGAGGGAAGTACAGTCAAGCCCACATTCATGCCAAAGGGATGGAAGTCAAAAGAGCTTTCAGTCAGTCCAGATAATAGGGAACAAGGTGGATAGAAACTCTCAAAGTATGGTGGATGGACTAGAAAAGGAAAATGCCCTCCCAAATCAGGAAACATGGGAGGCACCCCTCATATAGCAAAGGACTGAACAAGAAAAGGTTTTTGTTTTGCTTTGTTTTGCCAATTTTAAGGACCAGGCTATGGAATTAATCACAGCACATGAATCGGTTTTGTGGCATATTTCTTACCTCTTCTAGGTAAATAACTAGAGCCCAGTATTTTTCTACCTCTAATCTTAAAATTGTGATCCTCGGCTCTTAAACAGACTTTAAAAACTTAAAAATGAAATTGTTTATGCATTTTAAAAATTTACTCCTCTCCTTCCAGGGAGGGGAAAAGATCATATATTGGAAGCCTGCCTTTGAGTACACTTTGGAGGACCAAGTTATGGATTAGTGCCTCTAAGAATATATAAATCCTTACGTACTGTTTTAGTGGAGTCTACTCTAGAATATTTCGTACTTTTATGAAGAGGTGCTGTGTTACTGATACCCACTGAATGTTAACAGGGGAAGGGTAATCTCTAAAGGAGAAATGAGTCATAGTTACTGTACAGAGATATTCAAATTTTTTCTCATTTAATTCCGTCTCTGGAAACAAAGATAAGTTTGATCCAAAAAGAAGAAAAATTAGAAATATTTTGGAAAAGGGGACAATGTTTGGCAGATTAGTTGCGGTATTTATGAGAGGAAATTCAATTTAAATAAAAATATTTTGTCTTCCACCCTTTTTATGGCTCTATTTTTGGTTTTTCATGTCTCACCATTACATAAATCCAACATCACATTGTTTTGCCATATGTCTGCTTCCTTTAAAAAAAGTGCCCATGGCCAACGGATGGCTACTGTTGGCACCATCCTGTCAAAGTGTTCTCCTGGAATTTGAGGTCACTGGACATCAGTTCCTACCTGGGGTTTGATAGTTCAGTGAAACCATCTGGCAACCAGCATTCCAGAAAATCTGAGGCATGTAATTACTGGAATCGACCCGGCCTCCCTTGGGGTAAATGCGGCTCATTTGCCGTTTGTTATAACTGTGTAACTTATTAAGGAGAATGGGGGAAAAAAGAGTATTCCAGAAGTAATAAATAAACAACAAAGGTCTAGACCGATAATGACAAACGCATAGAAAAAAGAGAGCAAATTTCACATTTATGAATGATGCTGAGGAGAAAAACCAGAGTTCACTGTGTAGACTATAAAAACAATTCACATTTGGGCAGATTTTCACAGTTGCTGTAGTCTTTCACACATATTATTTTATTAGCTCTACACCCACAATTATCTATTAGCCATTTATCTATTTTAGAGACTCCTGCCAAACCCAAAGTGCACCAGCCGTTCATTCCATTCACTACATAAGGATACTTCACAAATTCAATTGCGTGTGTCTTCAAGTAGCCCAGACCGACGGACTCGTTAAAAGAAGACATGTTATAATGGATATTGCGCTCTGGAAAGAAAAATAAAGATGCACTCAGCAATGCTCCCATCCAACCTTGTGGAAAGACAAGCAATAAATATAATTACATCCCAAATCACGAGGCTTTGGAGGCCGATGTTCTGTTATCATATTAGCAGCTCCTACTTTCATTAACGTCCTGTGGATAGAGACAGCTGACTTAAATAGTGATGGATTAAATTTGGAGTCATTAAACAAATTATGTATATATGTCCCACACAGCCACCCCTGAGATATGTATATATGATGACCGATGGTGGCTTCTCCAGCCCAAAAAATGATTATGAAAGTTTAAAAATACCGTACCCATTTTTGGAGGTCGCTTTTGATTAAAAGGGGTCTTACGAAAATACATCGAATGCGAGAAGCGATACTAAGCTCCCCTAGTGCTAAGAAATCCAGTCTTTCAGAGCCACCCTGTGGATGATGTAGGGAACGACAAGGCAACGTCTCTGCATGCCAAGGACACACGAGGCTACATGCATAGTCTGTGACGCAAAACAGGGTGAGATGGAACAGGGCCCGTGCCCAGAAAAGAAAAATGGGGACAAGTCAGATCACAGCTCATCAGCATAATAAAAGAGAAGCAGACAAAAAAAAAGGCAATAGAATTTAACCTTTGGTGTTACCTTCAGCCACATGGAAACCTTGGAACTTTACAGGCTGTGCATAGTTGATCATTGTAGACAAATATGGATGGATATTAGTGGTAGCACCTACATATTTATAAGATGCCATCCATGCCTGTTCATCTTCCACAGTAACCAGACCCTACAAACACAATGAAAGGAATATGCATGTTGAGGACTTCGGTGGGACAGGTACATGCTACAGACATCCTCACTAAAGATGATGTGCACACACAGATTGAAAGATAAAGACCTTTTCTTCCTCAATTTTGCTACAGGATAATTTTAAAAGTTCCTGTCTAGAGGTGCCTGCCTGGCTCAGGTAGTAGAGCAAGAGACTCTTGATCTCAAGGTCATAAGTTCGAGCCACAAATTGTGCACGGAGCCTACTTAAAAAAAAAAAAAAAAAAAAAATTCATGTCTATCATAGCCCCTAATAATATAAAAGGAGATAATAACAAAATATAAGCCTTCTCTTACATTTTTTTAAGATTGCCAAAGGACTTTAAAATAGTCAAGAAAGTATACTGAGGTTCACAGCAATCTATGGAAATGTATAGCAAGTATTATCATTTGTAATTTCATAAATTGTGGCACAAAATGTTAAAACAACTTCAGAGTGTATCAGAATCCCCTGGAGGGCTTGTTAAAACATACATTCTTGGACCTCATCCTCAGAGTTTCCGATGAAGTGAATGTTGGGGGAGGCCCAAGTATTTCCTTTCATCTAGCTCCTAAGTGCTAATGATGTGGCCGGTCTGGGGACGATACTTTGCTTAACACTGGTCTAGAATTTAAGCCACATACATAAGTAGTTTATGGTACTTTTTAAAAAAGCTTATTCTGAAAATAATCTGATAACCCACTACAGAGGACATGTCAAAATTGCATTATTTTACATAGAGGCAAATTATTTTGGTTTATTTCTTGATAAATCGGAACGAAATAAACAACAAAAATAATACTTTCAAAAATGATCCACATTTTGTTGAGAGCTAACTTTGAAAACCCAATGAAGACTTACTTCATCGGAAAACTCGGAGGATGAGGTCTAAGAATGTGTTTTAACAGGCCCTCCAGGGGATTCTGATACACACTGAAGTTGTTTATCCACTTTGTGCCACTTTCCTGCATAGACTGATACAGGTGGATGAACCACTTAGTCCATTCCTATGGACTATTTATAGGAATGGACTAGTTTAAAAAAAAATGGTCAGGCTGTCTTATCCGATGATTTAACAATCTGAACATTCTAAATCCTCAAACTGATTTCACCAATAAAAACCTGAAATAAATAATCAAATAATGTAACTTGCTTTTTATTTTTAGTCATTTCTTTATATGTCCCGTCCACCTAAACAAGGGCAGAGGCCATGTCTGACTGCTTTCTTGGGTATTTAATGATGGTAAGTAACACCAGGACCATGTGCTAGGCACTGGGCTGAATTCCTGCATGCACAACTTCATTACTGCTAGTAATCATGTGGAGTAAGGATTAGAGTCCCACCCACTGACCATGTGAGAAGACTGGGGCCTTGAGGATTAAAGCAATTTGGTCACAGCTACTTAGCTAATACATAGCAGTGACCAAACACCAACCTCTGCTTTGTTGACCTCAAAAGCTCCTGAAACTCTAGAAGAGCAGTTCATGAACATCATGGGAGGGACTGAGATCAGACTTATCCATAACTATTCCAAACTCACTATTTAGACAGTAAGAAGATAGGGTCTCATTCCAAATAAGACAGGGCCCCACAGACAGCCAGACATGATGTTCTGAAGCTCTGAAGAATGGGAGTCAAATTACAAGGCAAATTTCTGCCTGCGACGGCCACCAGTCTCAACACCAAGATAAACCATTTGCATTTACTCAATAAAACCATTGGGGGATCATGAAGAATGTCAAAGAGGACAAAAGAAATTAAAAATTTAACTCAACTTATAATAAAGTCAATATCTAAGAACAGCAAATAAAAGTCCTAGAATGCCTGCAGTGTGAAATTAACTAATGATCTTTTAAAATGCCAGTGTAGTCGGAAACAAGACCACCTTTCTAGTATGCTGGGACATCTGATGACCTATTAGGTCATTTTTATTTTCAAATTCAATGTGTTGATGATTACGCATTCCTATTATAGGAATGGAATCTCTAATGCCAACTAAGGGCCTGACTGCACTAAACACTTTTTTAAGGAGAATCATCTTATTCACCTGCCCTAGTTTTGTGATTTTTATCAGGATTTAATCACTTCATCACCGTGAATAATTCTTTCTTTCGAAGACTCTTGTAGTTAGATGCATTAAGCATGTGAATATGATAAACAGTAAGCCTGACATTCCATGGGGTGAGTGGGAGGGGGAGACAGAGGTAACATCATTTAATACAAACTGTTCAATATTAGAGGGGCACATATGGTATTTTGTAATGAAAACAAATTGCACCAGGTAATGATTTTCTTACCTTTTTGTTGATTTCATGTTCAAGGTCATCCGAAGCCTAAATTAGAGGAAGGTAATAATTTGTTTACTTCTCTAAAGGGCAAAATCCCAATTTTACTAGCCATATATATATATAAATATTTAAATAAATATATGTAAGCTTGTTATTCTATTTATTTGTGAAGGTGGAAAATTATTGATGACATAAAGCCATCAACAAAATAAGTACTGGAAAGATACAACAGCCTGACTTACATACCAGAAAAATAAATCTTAATACTATCTCCCCTCCTTTGTTGATAGTCTTTCCTATTTAGATGTTTCCTTATAGTAGTTTAATTATTTCATCATGGGGCTTGGAAAATAATTTGATGTGGCCACGTCTCCTGATCTGAAAAGGGCAGGCAAGCATGAATGGTTACTCGATTCAACACTCATGTGTGGGTACTGATAAAGGCTTTATGTGGTAAGGTAGCATCGAGGTAGGCACTGAGTCTTAGTAGGCATCCAAGAGTCTCCAAATAGTGGCAGTACTCTCTATCAGAAGAGGAAGGGCGTAATCTAAGTGTTCCTTAGGCTTTGCTTTTCAAACACTCTCCAATTTTCAGCTACTACCAAATGCATGCACCTCCTGGCATCTTCATCCTTCATCCACTGTCTTCAATGACTAAGAATCCCTGCACCCATCAAAGACCACACCCTCACATCACCATGGATACCATCCACTCTGACCTTCTCCAGGAACTCACAGGCAGTTATCTCTTCTCTCTCTTGCAAGACTCATCTCTCCCTCTCTACGGCACCATTTCCAAAAGTTTGCAAACACACTCTAGATTCATTCATTCTAAAAATAACACTCCCTTGACTCCTCAGATTGCTATGGCTACCAGCCTATACCTTGCTTCCCTTTATAGCAAAACTTCTCAAAAGTATAGTCTCTACTCATTCACATCTGTCTGTTTCAGTGGCCCCCACCATACCATTGAAACTTCTCTTTTCAAGGTTACGAATGACCTCCATGTTGCCAGCAATGGACACTCTTGAGTCTTCTTAGTGAGTTTATCAACAGTGGTCAAAAACCAACCACTTTGCCAGGGGCCAGGAGGTGGGAGAAATGGGGAGGTGTTGGTCAAAGGGGACAAACATCTAGTTAGTAGTACATTCCGGGGATCTAACAAATAGCATGGTGTCTATAGTTAACAACATTTTACTGTATACTTGAAAGTTACTCAGAGAACAGATCTTAAATGTTCTCACCACACACACACACACACACACACACACACACACACACAGAGGTAATTATGAGGCAATGGATATGTTCATTAACCTTATTGAAATAATCATTTCATAATCTATCAAATCATCACCTATACATTTTCAACTTACACAATGTTATGTGTCAATTATATTTCAATTAAGCTGCAGGGGGAAAAAAAAAAAACACCTTTCTTTTCATCTTCCCCCTGGTTTCTTGGCTTCCTTGATCTTCCTTCATCTATTTCCCTCCTACCTCTTGGGACATACCTTGCTCTTCTTTTCTGGCCTGCCTTCTCTGCCTCTACCCATGGATCATCTCACTTATTTCGATGGCTTTAAATCCTATCTCCTGAACTCCCAGTTTATATCTCCTGCCCCACCTCTCCTCTAATTCTAGATACAGGTGATGATGATGCTCACAACAATGGTGAAGATGAAAATGATAATAGAGCAGCAATAATGAATGCCTTAATGGGAATGACCATGTGCTAGGCACCATAGGAAGCTCTTTACATATTCTAGACCCAACGACTCTTCACAATGGACCAATGGGATAGGTATTATCATCTTCATTTTGCAGTTGAGAAAACCCAGGCACTGGGAGCTTCAGTGACTTACCTGAGGTCACACAGGTAGGAAATGAAAGCAGCGTCATGGGTCAAGGCTACAGGTGCCTAGGTGGCCTGCCCCTGGAGTATCTCACTGGCATCAAAGATCCTGTCCCACTTGAGACACTGAGTTCTTTCTCTTCCAGTCTTCCCCACTGTCCACCCAGCTCCTCAGACTCAGACCCAGAGAGTCATCTCATTTTTCTCTTTCCTGCTCACTTGCCCACCTTCAGTCCATCAGCAAGTTGGATCATTTTTGTTTCCTCAGTAGACCTTGAACCCACTCAGTCCTGTTTCTACTGTCTGGTTTAAGCCTTGGGGGTCTGGCTAAGTGCAACAGTCTGGCCCAACCGCTTTTCCCGCGTCCACTCTCGCTCCCTTCTAACCAGTCTCCATACGGTCACATGTAGTGGTTTTTAAAAACTCCTATCAGGCTGCATTGCTCCCTTCTTTAAACATTTTCAGTGGCTTCAGATTCCACTTGAATTAACATTTGAGTTTCTCATAGTAGCTTCCCAAATCCCATATCATCTAGTTCCTACCTGCCTGTACAATCTCATCTTGTTTCCCTCTGCCCCTCACTCAGCCCACTCTGTTCAGTGTTGTTCAGTTGCTGTTATCTCATAGCTGGGCCCTTCCTCTACTTCTGTGCATGGCTGGTTCTTCTTTACCTTTGGGGTTCTGGTGTCCTTATTCCCTCAACCTCGTGATTCTCCATTTTAGCACTAGTTTTTAGTTTCATACTAGCACTTTCACAAATTGTAATTATATAGTTGATAGTTTATTGTCTGTTTCCTACTCCCTTCCAATAAACTCCCATCAGACTATAAGCTCCATGAGAGCAGAAACTAAGCCTGTTTTGATCTTTTTGGGGTTGTTATGGCCTAGACTATGCCTTGCACACAGTAGGTACATAATGGCCATTTTTCTTGGCTAAACAGTTTGACGGATGGAAAAACTTTCATGTTTATTCTACATTAGGAGGGAGAGGAGATATTTAACTGGTGGGACTGGTTTTCTAATGAGGACTTGCTTGGGAGAATCGGGTGGGTCAACAGGCTAACCTCTGTCCCCAGGTTGCTGTTGTAATCTCATATTCACCTATAATAATGCAATAAATGATATTACTTAAAGGATACTGGACAAATAGGTGGTGGTCAACACTGGGCATGGCTAATGAGCAATTCAAATGTCTTTTCTAACTTATTATTGTGCATAGCTTGCATTAAGATACTGATTCTGGTCACCCAATGTAGAAAGGGAATTATAGGCTACTTTATTTTCTTGTAGTTGTCACATTTTTAAAATTCATAACTATTAGCTACTACTTCTTGACAATCATGAAAAAAAGGGACACCGAGACTCTGACCTTCTTGACACTATTTGCAACAGCCTCCTTGTGACCCAAGTCATCAGCAGAAAGTTCATTTCCAAATTTGTATTCAGGGTGAGCTTCCTCCTCTTGGTCAGCTGTGTGAAAGACAAAAGGAAAATCCATGAAGCCAAATTACTGCCCATTAGTCAGATCTTCTTCAGAACCTTGGGTGGAGCATAAACTCCTTCAGAAGGCAAGGAAGCTAAATGAAGATGGGAACATTTAAATAGGCAAACTTTTTCAAGTAAAACTCTCACTAGCTCTCAAGGCCAAGGAGCACATCTTGTTAGCTGTTATTTCTCACACATCTAGCATGATGTTTGACATGCGTGTTGCTTAATGCATTCTTTTTTTTTTTTTTTAAAGATTTTATTTGTTTATTTGACAGAGACATAGCAAGAGAGGGAACACAAGCAGGGGGAGTGGGAGAGGGAGAAGCAGGGGGAGTGGGAGAGGGAGAAGCAGGCTTCCCGCCGAGCAGGGAGCCCGATGCGGGGCTCGATCCCAGGACCCTGGGATCATGACCTGAGCCGAAGGCAGCCGCTTAATGACTGAGCCACCCAGGCGCCCCGCTTAATGCATTCTTCTTAAGTGAGTGATGATTTCCATCCCAGTACACTAACTGTAAAAATTAAAGCCTCAAGCACTCAGGAATATCTGTGACTTACACAGGGTGTTTTGAGCTTCCCTGGGACTTAGGGAAAACACAAGGAAGATACGAGAAAAGGAAAATACACTTGATAATTTTAAAAAAGAGACTAAATATGTATTTGAATATTGAGGGCATAGTGACATGTGGCCGGGAGTGGTGTGACATAAAAGAGAAAGAGCTTGGGAGGACTGGACTGCACCTGTAAACCACCTGTCAACCCTGGCTTGGATTTCAGAGACACAAGAATCATTCCTAGGGCTCATGCTAACTGGGAGGCTGGAAGTGAGTGCTAAATAAAGCTGATGCCCCAGGAGCATGGCCCAGGCTGTGAAAGGAGGCACAGGAGGACTCAGTCCACCAGTCCAGAAAGTGACAAGAACTCTGGATCTTCCTGAGGCTGGTATCATCCCAGGGCTGTCAGTGGACAAAGAATCACCCACATGCTGGTGTGAGATCTGGATTCCCATGATCCCCACTCTACAAAAAGCTCCCAGGTTAGGATTTGCCTAAAAACTTGTCAAGATCAGGAGAAACCCATAGGCCTCAGGACAAGGCCAACACAAATTCATGAGTGATCACTACTGGAAAAAACAGTGAAATAATTTCTGAGTATGGACTCCTGAGAGTGGGAAGTAGACCCGTAAGAATTGGAAATTTTTTTTATGATGAAAAAAACTATTCCATCAGTTCTAAGATGCATTTTTTTTTCACATAGTAGTATTTCTGATGTTGTAACATGCTCTTTTAATCGATGCTATTTTACAATTACTTGGAAGCATTTTCTTTCCTAGTCATCATAAAATAATGGTGTCTTTCAACTGATGGTGTCTTAGATTTGGAATTTCTTGAGGGATTGTTTTTTGCAAAGTGTTATTCCAGACATGGAAAAAAAGTGAGGCAAGACAGACAGACACCCTCCTGTTTTGAAACTGGTATTTTGATGGATGGATGAGTGTAGGTAGATGATTACAAAGAGAAAAAAAAAAGTAGGTCATATAGGCCTTTGGCAGGAAAAAAAGGATTTAAGGAGCTGGAATAGGTCTTTAAAAAACCTAGTCCAGTGTGTCCACTTTATAGATGAGGAAATAGATTCAGAGATATGACTTACAAATCTAAGGTCACAGAGTAAGATATGGACCTAGATTTCTCTGGATTCTTAGCACAGTGCTCTTAACTTGACACTGAGTTTCCATGACCGCTGGATTTCTATGACCTACAGTCTGTAACCAAGATTTTGAAACTTCCCAACATTATTAGTAAATTTCCAGTTCATATATCTCTAAGTCTAACCTGGCCAGCCGGATATAAACTACTTGAAGTCAAGGAATGTGTCCCATACAAGTGGTAGAGACGACTTTAAAAAAGTTGTATGAAAAGGGGTGCCTGGGTGGCTTAGTTGGTTAAGTGTCTGACTCTTGGTTTTGGCTCAGGTCTTGATCTCGGGGTCCTGAGATCGAGCCCTGCATCGGGGTCCACACTCAGCATGGAGTCTGCTTGTCCCTCTCCCTCTGCTCCCCCACCTCTCTCTCTCTCTTGCATGTGTGCTCTCTCTCAAATAAATAAATAATCTTTTAAAAAGAAAAAGAGTTGTATGAATGAATGTTGCCATCCCTTGATTGTGCAAGGATGTGCAGACATACCCACAACCACAGTTTTGGCATTCCCCACTGCTTGTCACTACAGTCCTGGAAGCCACGTGTCCTTCTGAATCTAAATCCTGCCTAATGAATGGGCACATGCTTTCATTGACTAAGGGCTATTCTATTTTCTACAGCCTCCAGGCAGGGTACCCTTTCGAGCTATGCTTGGTTTCCTCTTGCCTGCTGTGTTGAAGTATTTAGAGACTCTAGTCATTCATGTATAGTAGGATCGTACTGTGACACTGGGGTAATTATAGCCAACTGGTTGACCAGAATTAAGCCAGGCATCACTGAGGGAAACTAAGAATATGTAACTGGTAAAGCAGAAACCTGTATACACTTAAACAGAAATTCAAGTGGATGATAATTGTCCTCTCAGCTAATTTTCTACATGTATGCTATCCCACATGATTATTTCTGTTCACACTGAACAACATGGGAGCCATCAGAGCCAAATATTTTGTAGGAATAATGAACATATGCATAAAAGGTGGAAAGTACCCTTAAGGATGATAAGTGGAATCACACTGACCCTCATCTTTGGTTAGTGTGTGTTCAAGAAATTTCACATCTTTGACTATCATCAGTTACATTTTTTTCTCTAAAAAAAATGTTAACAATTTTGTGTATTTGTGTTCCCTTCATATTCCTGTATATTAGAAGGGCAGTATTGTAAGGTAAAAAAGGTCTTGTACCTGGAGTCAGGCAATTCTGGGATTGAATCTTAGTGTCACTGTACACCAGCTGTGGGGTCATGTGCAGACTATGTTTACCTCTCTAAGCTTCAACTTCCTTGTCTGAAAAATGAGTGTAATGACACCTATTTCATTGGGCCATATAAAGATAAGGTGGTGATGCAAACTGCTTCGTTCACAGTTAGTACAACAATGGTGGTTGCTATTCATATTATTATTTTCCTTGTTAATTCAGTCCAGTATTCTGCAGTTTGTTTTACTGGATTGTAGGATCTAATAACGTCTAAAATGTTATAATATTCATCTTTTCAAATTTTTGAAGTATTTTATTGACCTTTTCAAATAATATTCCTTTCAGTATTTTATTCTTAAATCATGTTTAGGTTTATTATTTGCAAAAAAAAAAAAAAAAAGTGAAATAATAGGCATCGTGGTTGACAGCATTTTCCAAAGACAGCTCCAATATCTGCTCTCCTACATGCTCTTCTAGAATGTGATCTTGCTACTCACCCAACCCCTCGAACCTGGGTGGGCCTTAATTTTGCTTTGATGAACAAAATATACAGGCAATGATGATGAGCCAGTTCTGGGCATAGTTCTTAAAGTAGTTTAGCAGCTTCTGCATTCTGCCTCTTGGAACACTGGCTCTCAGGTTGCTCCATCTAGAAACTTGGCCACCATGCTGTGAGAAGCCCAAACCACATGGACAGGACACATGGAGGTGCTCTGGTCCTCAGACCCTGCTGAGCTTCCCACAGCAACTGCCAGCCACAGGAGTGGGCCATCTGGGACAACCGGCCCAACCAAACCTTCAGCTGACTCTAGCTCTGGATGTCGTTTGCCTGCAAATGCATGAGAAACTTGAGGGAGAAGCACCAGTGGGAGTCCAGATGCCCCCACAGAACTATGAGAGAAAGTAATAAAGTGTTTTTTTTAAGCCTCTAGATTTTGGGGTGGTTACACAGTAATAGATCATTGTAACAGTCACCAATTAAATAACTCCAGGTATCTTCGCCCTCCTAGACACTCCCTGCCATATACAACCTATGAAAGTAAGTCAGTATGCCTGTTCTCTGGGAGTGGAGTTGAACCCCTGGTTTGGATATGCAACACACACCATCATGGTGAAGTCTGTTCCATAGTGAGCCATCTTTATTAAGCCATTTTTATTATTGAGATTAGTTAATTCTCATAGCTTTCAGGTTTTCACCTATAGTATCAAACTTTCCTAAAGTCTACTCGTATATTTCAGATGTTTATATAGTAAGTGAAGAGAGTTTCTGCTAGTGTTTCTACATTATTTAGCCCCAAACCACTACATAAATCCAAGGCACTGTCCAACCAGTAGACGCAAAATGTAAAGCCAAGTCATTTTGCTAATCAATTTTCATACCACATAGTGGAGAAATAATTTTCTAAAACATTCCAAACCTTTCCAAAGACCCATTTAAAACCAAATATTATGGCTGTGGCTATATGGCCCAAGTAAAATAGAAGCTAGTAGCAAATATTCAAATATTTTAAGCAAGGCTACCTTTGCTAAAATTACCTACCTATATTGATAATTCTGGTGAGCTGGTTATTTGAAAGAATTTTAACTTGAAATTTTAATACTGGCTTTGAATTCCGAGTTCATTTTGTGTGTGCACACCAACCCATCATTTACCTGAGGGTCCCTAACTCATGTTCCTTTCCTTGTAACTTGCCTTAGTACTATCATCATTAACAACCTTGAAGTTTATGCTTTTGTTTATAGGAAGGGATTGCAAAATGTTCTTTTTATTCCAACCCCTTGCCTTCTACAGCAAGGATTCTCTGGCTGTGAATTTCTGCTGAGCAGCTGAATGCACAACAGGAAGGGAGATGATCAAGCCACAAAAATCTAGTGCCCAGGTAAACTGGAAGGAACATTTGGAAAAATACCAAAAAATACCAAAAGATTAAAGCTTGGTGCATGAATACACACTTGACTAATAAGAATTAAGCCATCACATTATATAAAAGAGTCCATGGAGACAAACTCATGTTTTTCTTATTTTAAGAAATATTTTTGTGGGGCGCCTGGCTGGCTCAGTTGGAGAGCATGCAACTCTTGATCTTGGGGTCATGGGTTTGAGCCCCACATTGGGTGTAGAAAGTACTTAAAGATAAACTTTTTTTAAAAAGTATTTTTGTGACACATAAATTAAAAGAAAACCAACTCACCACTTTCTATCTCCTCTTCATTATCATCCTCGAGGATGCTAACTGGGGCGGCAGATTCTCCAGCTTCCATCATGCTTTTCAAAGCCTCGAGCTGTTCTGTTATTCAAAACCAACAGGAAGGAGATGGTGACAGATGCTAGATGACTTGCAAAGCTGGAGTCCTAAGATCAACACTGAGAAGGGAATGTATTGTCTAAGCTCCTCATGGCTATGTTCCTAAGGCCACTGTCTCACCTTGACCTGCTGGCTGGACTTCTCATGGGACGTGCAACCGTCACATTGTCTACACTTGATGAAGGAACTATGGGAGTGTGGGTGAAATGCCCAAAGTTCTGGTCCTACGTTTGAGAGGAAGGCTCAGTCACTGAAAAGGATTTAGGCTTGGTGACAAAAGCCCATGATTTCGAGACCGATGATATTAAAGTGATGTAAAAGAGACATGCACACTGGAGACTGACACAACTTCAGGACAAAAATGTCTGTGACTGATAGACCTGAGATTATTATCCTCTATAGAAAGCTCTTATACATCAGTAAGATCCCCGAAAGAACTTTGAAAATGGAAAAAGATATAGAAGCATGTTATCGATAATGATATATCAAGAAACTACTTACTAAAAACATAACTATCAAAAAACCACAGTCTCGTTTTCCTTCTACCAGACGGACACACACACATACAAGATGGCCAAATGCCAGCAGTAAGAATATCACTGGGAAGCAGGCATTCTCCTGTATTTTGGTGAGAGTGTAAATTGGTACAATTTTTCTGAAAGACAGTATAACAAGATGCATCACAATATAAAATGTATATATGCTTTGGCCAACCAACTTGAATTGCACCAACTGATTCCAAGGAGAAGCTGCGCAAACGTACAAAATGAACATTGACACAGGTTTATCACTGTTTTTAAAGTAAAATGAAAATCCATCAATTTGGGACCAGCTAAATGGTAGCATATCCCACATAATAAATTCTGCAGTGTTTCATACATTAAAAGTTAGTATGTAGTAACTGTAGTAGGAATGTAAGTATACTCAATTGGTTGAATTAAAGATAATTAAAAAATCAGTATATTTAACATGATCCCAGTTTTATCAAAAATGTATGTCTAAACATGTAGCTATAGTACATGTATCTATGTGTAAAATATATAACTCAGTGCTATTTTATTATTTTCTTATATTTTTCTTTGTTGTTTTCATTTTCCTATGGTATTCCTTCTGTAATAAATAATAATTACTGCAATTTAAAACTTAAAGAAGATGCAGTATATATATACACACACACACACACACACACACACACACACAATGGAATACTACTCAGCCATCAAAAGATGAAATCTTGCCATTTGCAACGACGTGCATGGAACCAGAGTGTATTATGCTAAGTGAAATCAGTCAGAGAAAGGTTATTATCATATGATCTCACTGATATGTGGAATTTAAGAAACATAACAGAGGAGTATAGGGGAAGGGAGGGAAAAATGAAACAAGACAAAATCAGAGAGGGAGGCCAACCATAAGAGACTCTTAATCATAGGAAACAAACTGAGGATTGCTGGAGGGGACAGGTGTGGGGATAGGGTAACTGGGTGATGGACATTAAGGAGGGCAAGTGATGTAATGAGCACTGGGTGTCATATAAGACTGATGCCTCACTGAACTCTACCTCTGAAACTAATAATACACTATACGTTAATTAATTGAATTTAAATTCAAAAAAATAAAACTTAGAATACCTAGGGTAAAAACACAATGTAATCATACCAATATTTAATGTTACCAATTCATTGAATTAAGAGATTGGCCGAAAGGAAGTATTTTCAAAAAAAATCTCCAGGGAAAATATAAAATCATTTCTCTCTCTCCACACATATACACATTCACACATTCACCCAGGACCCCTAGATATGTATATCTCACAAAGGCAAACTGCAAAGGGAAGGCTTTTAAGAGGACTTTAAAGCATACTAAATGATAAAATGCTGGTTCCTTCTATCTTGATAAATTCTATAGTTCCTCTTTCACTTTCTTCTCATTTTGCCTTGGGATCATTCCAAATCCTGTATCCTATGAATATATGAATATGTTTTTCCCACTGCAAGAACCTACACTTAAATGTCAATGTGGCCACTTCACTCTGAAAAGTATATGCAACACTGCTATGCTCCCTTCCTCCTCCACATCAGTGGTTTTAAAATAGATTTCATTTTAGACAGCTGAATTGTCCAAACACACAATGAGTGTATGCTTCATCACTGGTGTGTGTCTTTGACTTACTTTTTTCAACCTCAGGTTTCAGCCGTTTATTTTTGATGAGTATTTTTCTTTTGAGGTCATTGGGGGATGGTAAGGGCCTACCTGGTTCAAGCTAGAGATAAACAGAAAAGGCTGAATTAATGATGTGCTTCTTCAGTTTCATTCCCAGCCCAGAGTGAGCATGGAGGCCTGTTATACAGCCCAACATCCACTAGATGGCAGTCCGCACAGTTTTATGTTTTCATTCCCCAACCCCAATCAGCCTACTGCATGCAACTCTGCCTTAGACTGCAAACTTGACATCCACAGTCTCCCAGAGCTATGTAGAGCCACTCTACCTTCCCCAGCGGGAGCTGGGTCTGACCTGGGGTGCTGTTGGGGGAGGGCTCCTGCTCAACTTCAGGTCTTGCTCCTTTTATATATCAGGTAAAGTATAACGGGTCATTGTGATAGCTAGGGTCAGAACTGCTTTCCCAGGCAGAAGTCAAGGGCTCCCCTAATCCCCCCAAGTGTTCAGCTGTATTAGGAAGCCTGTTTACTCAGTAGGCTGATGTAACCCCAATACTTGGGATTGTGGTTTTGTAGGTTCAGTAAGAGAATCAAGAAGGGAGTGGTCAATTACTGAAACCTGACCTCTACTGTGGTTTCGTTTGCTTGGATTTATGTCTGCAAAAGCGAAGTCCTTTATTCTATTACCTCTGACCCATACAACTACGCCATATCTAGCCACCCATTCCCCATTCTCCCATGCATCCATGTATGCCCCCACCCACCCAACAACCCACTCATCTTTTCCATGCATCCATTCATTTTTTCCCAAAAGTAATCCTTTTACTACTTATTACATGCAAAGCACTGTGCATTCCTATGTCTGTGTTGCCTCAAAGCTCTTGCCAAAATTCTGCTTCCTTCCAAAGCCTGCTGTAACTGGTTCATTCCCCAGTGATCTCTCTTGAACCTGGCTATCTCTAGTAAGTATTCAATAGGTCACAGGCCATCTTCCTTTGTAGCTATAGTTTTACCTGTGTGTTTTGTGTCTCCCCCACAGCCCCCCTCAAGACTGAAAGCTTTTTACTTCAGGGAGGTCTTACTCCCATGTGTATTCATCTACCCTCCCCACAACACTTATCATGTATGTGCATATCACTCTACGAAACATACAGGGGTCTTTCCACAGAAGCAAGCACCTTAGCCCAGTTGGAAAAGGAAACAGAGGGCCTAAGTAAAACTAAAATTAAAAAATCAGGGCCGTTTTGGGCGCCTGGGTGGCTCAGTCGTTAAGCCTCTTCCTTCAGCTCAGGTCATGATCCCAGAGTCCTGGGATCGAGTCCCACATCGGGCTCCCTGCTCAATGGGAAGCCTGCTTCTCCCTCTCCCACTCCCCCTGCTTGTGTTCCTGCTCTCGCTGTCTCTGTCAAATAAATAAATAAAATCTTTAAAAAAAAAAAATCAGGGCCATTTCTTAGTCTGGGTTCCCTCAGAATCAGTCTCTGAGACAAGGATGTGAATAGTCCCATAGTCTATTTGGGCAGCAGCCTCAGGAATGTCCAACAGGGGGTGGGAAAGTGAGAAAAAGAAGGCAAGCAGCCAACCCCAAGGGGGTGTTATCAGACAAGTTATCACCGAGGGGGCAGGCATGTGGTCCGGCTGGGGAGCCTGACTGCTCTGGAGCTGTTCCTCCTGCCGAGTGAGGGGGCCAAGGGGGAGGGGTGTGAGCTCTCCAGCACTTCTGGCCTGTCTTTCGCATATGGGCAGAGCAGGCTCCGGGGACCAGAGCACCCCACCTCACAGGAAAAGCTTCAGGCACTGGCAGCCAAAAGTCAGGCCAGCATGCAGGGAAAACAGGGAATGCGGCACGGACAGGGGCAGGGAGCCTGCAGCATGGCGTCCGTAGGCTGAAGACAATCGGGGGTGGGTGCAAAGGATGCAAATATCCTTGTGTCCTAGATTTTTTTCCAGTTTTTTTTTTTTTTTTTTTACTACTGCAAAGTACTTTATACTTAATCCCGTTAGCTCTCTTACTACTCATAACATCTTGGCACAGTGAGGGACGCCTGGGTGGCTCAGTCAGTTAAGCGTCTGCCTTCGGCTCAGGTCATGATCCCAGGGTCCTGGGATCAAGTCCCGCATCGGGCTCCCTGCTCAGCGGGAAAGCCTGCTTCTCCCTCTCCCACTCCCCCTGCTTGTGTTCCCTCTCTTGCTGTGTCTCTCTCTGTCAAATAAATAAATAAAATCTTTAAAAAAAAAAAAAACATCTTGGCACAGTGGATCTTCACCACTTGGAGGTTATGGATCCTTGCAAAAATGTGATGAACTCTCTGGAATAATTATATACAAAAAAAAAAATTATATGCAATTAGAATGAGGTCACAGACCTCACAAAGCCTATCTATGGGCCACAGGTTAAAAGTTCTTTGCTGTATGAAACAATTTGCGGGTGTAAAAATGAAGCTCAAAAAAATGGATGTATAATATTTTCCAAGTATTTGGGTTTTTTTCGTTTTTTTTTTTTTTTTTTTTAGAGACTTTTTTTCTTTGACAGAGAGAGACAGCACGCATACAGGTGCACGCACGAGTGGGTGGGGGGAGGCTCTCGGGCAGACTCTGCACTGGGTGTGGAGGCCAACTTGGGGCTCCATCTCACGACCCCGAGATAATGACCTGAGCCAAAACCAAGAGTCGGACACTCAACCGACTGAGCCACCCAGGCACCCCCAATATTTGTTTTGGAGTTGGGAGATTGAACTTCAGACTCCTGTGACTTCAGTTTAGGGGACTTCTCACAGCAATGGGCTCCCATGGGTGCTGAACCCTATGTGCACATTTGATTCACATGAAGGGTTTTTTAAAAACACCATGCTCAGGCCTTACTCAGATCAATTAACTCAGAATCTCTGAGTGGGGCCCTGGCAAAGGTTTTTTAATAGTCCTTGTAGATGATTCTATCATACAACCAAGTTGAGAACAAATGCTGAGTATAGACTCCTGGCCCCTGGGCATTTTACAAAACTTTACAACTGAGATCTCAAAAACCATAAAGACCTCGAGACCTTCTAAATTAAATTGAACCAGATGTTTATTTTATGTCTCTCTACACATCTGTCCGAAGCACGAAAGCTTTCCATACCAATGAATTTAAATAAATATGAAGATCTTTAGTCCTCTAGCACTACTTGACCCTTTAGAAATGAATTTCAAAACAAATCCATTCAGGTTAGAAATATGGTTTGCTAAAAATACATACTGGATGTGATTCAAGTGCTTGTTTCAACAGGAGATCCCCAAATAGATCTTCGCAATATTTGGACATCTTGTACTGTTGATATTTGCTGGAGAGAGAGAACACTGGCATTTGTAAATTCAAACATCCATTAACCGTCCAAGAATAAGAAACATCCATTCCTAGGTGATTAAAAACTCCCACTCTGCAAAATCCACGCTTGTCCTCTTGATGCTAGGTGAGATGCTCGGTTACATACCGCAGACTTTAACTGGTATAGTTTGAAAACTAGATTTTGCCCCCCCAAAATAAGAGTTGGCAAACAATAAAAAATGGCTTTCAAGTTCATCAAGTCTGCTTTCAAATCCACTGCCAAATCTTCCAACTTAGTGGAACTTTGAGCAAGGTGTCCTGATCTCTCACCTTTTAGAGGAAGCATCTCTAAAACACATCAAGATGACTTGTTTTTTTCCCTTTGTATTTTTTTTTTTGGAGGTGGTGGTGGGGGTAGTGATTTGGGGGTTTTTCCTCCCTCTTTTTTTTTTTTTTTTTTGCATAAGACCAAGTGTCCTTACCACTTCCCAAAACTATTCAGCTATTTAAAAAGATGTAGAGCAGCAGTGGGGATTGAGTAATAGATACTTCAAGTAGAACGCATCATTATACCTGCAGTGATTTTCAAAGGAGAGAATTACAGGATATTCGGATGTGACAAATGCAGTTTCCTTGATGGCTTGAATAACATCCTTTAAAGATAAAAAAGAGTTAGAAGACCAAAAAAATAAATTAAGTTACCTGAAACCATTCAGAGACTATTAATTTCAGCTTTTCCAAATGTCAGTTCTGGCAATTAAGACCTGGAGAACCCATTCACCTTGATACCTTTACAGGTGGAGTCTCCTTGTGGTTAGACCCAGGTGCAACTAATGGTTAACGACAATTTTTTTCAAAGCTAACTTTGGCTTCTCCAACATTATGGCGCTATTAACTGGCAAGAAATTTCATCTCAATGGCATGCTGGTTCCTTGCTCAATTACCTGACAAGACAGGTTCAGAGCTCATCTTTCTTGCTGAAAAGCAGGTGAGGTTTTTGCTACATTTCATTAATTTGATGAAGATTCCTGTGACATTTGCAACATCCCTTGTTTCTTATTAGCCTGATGAAAATGGGGGGGAGGAGGTGATGAGGGAGGGTGCTCTCCTTGATCAAGCAACATGTGAGGTTAAACAGGAGGTGTTCTGGATGCCTCTCTCTGAACCAGAAAGTCAGTCATTTGAAACAACCTTTGAATGAGCTGAGCATATCCTTCCCACAGATGGCTGACCTTGCTCTCTTGCTTAGCTTTAGAAAGCATGGTTTCAAACTGATGTTTCTACAACCACAGCATCATATTTGGTAAAAATCCCCAAATTCTTACTGGCTTATCGTTAACCACAGGAAAAATTCAGTTAAATTGGAAAAAAATTTTACAGTAATCTAGGGAAGTCCATTTGAAACCCATCTAATGCCTTGGGTTAAATAATCCTGGAGTATTTTAGTGAGCATCCTTATGGCTAAGTCCTTTATTCTTGCTTAAAGCTTCTTCACAGGTGAAAACTCCTGTGACCTTGATTGTCCTTGAGTTGATCAAGAATTAAGTCCTTGAGGAAAATTTTGGCTCTGCCCATGGGTTCTCCTTTGCTCACCTCTGAGCTGAGAAGAAATAGCCTTCTTTTCAGTTAAGCTTCCTTATTAGGCTCCTTAATTCTCTAAAGAGGACAACCCTTCCTGTCAGTTTGGTTGGCTGTGCAAACTCATGGCTTCCCACTTGAATATATTCTTGATACTTCTCAGGGAGTATAATTCCTTCTCAGGGAACATAATCTTGAATTCACTGATGCTCAAAATTCACCAACATCTGGCTAAGAGAAATGGTATGTGCATGGAGTGTTATGGGTAAAGGGCCTAGGCATCTGTTTTTACAAATACCTCTGGTGATTTCCCACATGTAGGCAGGATTGAGAACCACTGCTCCAGATGTTGCAATAACTATTCCAAATTGCACCAAACTGACAGAGACAGATGTACCTGAATATTGGCCAACCACAGAATTTCATTTTTTGACTTGTCTTTTGGCAGGCTATCGTTGGAGCGTATTGAGGAGTGTTGTAAGAAACTAACCTTCAAACTGTACACAGAGATCACCAAAAGGCCATTACTGAAATGTCTGTCTCTAAAACTGCAGATGCCTCTCTTTGAGGGTCCTTGGGGAAAAGTCTTCTCTGGCATCAGGACCAGGAAAAACTATGCTTCTTTGGATCAATGGCTCTGTTTCTAGTTTACAAATCTTGTGAATCATCATGTTTCTCTCCTTGCACTAAATTCTAGAAAGTTTGGAGCCCATTTGTGGCATGGCTTGGCAGTTTATAGGACTTCTTATGGAGGATTCATAAACTCTCACCTCACTCACTTAGCTCCTTGCTCTTACAGGCACTATTTATAATCTATTTGATTTTATGTATTCTATTTATCTTTTTACGCCCATTTGAAGTCCTTCAGAAAGAATGCAAAGTAAGCAAGAAAACAGAAGACTGTTTTTAAAGTAATTAGAGTCTGGGGACTCTGGCAGAGAAACCTCATTATATGGTGCTGTCACCATTTGAAAGCAGCAAAGTTAGAAAAAGATGGTGCTATGAAGTGGAGAAAACAGTTTTCTTGACTTTCTCTTCAAAACTGGGGGAAAGGAATATGAAGGCAAAACACTTGAGAAAATGAATAACCTGTTTTCTCCACTCCATCTATCTCTATGATAGTCTGGAAAAGACTATGGCTATTTTGAAACTTACCTTAAAAAGGATATCTGTACACATTGCTTTTCCATGAGTTATTATTGGTTCTTGGTCTTCACCTTTTCCATCCCAACAGTCAAGTTCAACACATCTAGGCACACAGTGAAATTACAATATTGAACCCTTATAATAAAATAGTGTGTGTGTGCAAATTAAAAGAAGCTACATCAAAATAAGTTGTTTTCTTAAAGAAGTAGAACATGGACTGAGTTAAGTAACATGATTATTTCATGGAGTATTAGGCCAAAATCACATTATATTCTTTATCACACTGGTGTCATCAAAAAGGAACTGTCAGAGATTAAGACAGACTTAGGAGATACAACCACCAGTGAAGTTCTGGATGAAATTCCAGTCATGACACAGGTACAATGAAGGACAATTTGGGGACAAATGGGAACATCTGAATACGGGCTGGGTTTTAGATGATGTTAAAGAACAATTTTTAAAATTTTGTTAGGTGAAATGATGTAACTTTGGCCATAAAAGAAAATGTTCTCATTGTGTCAAGTATTCAGAGACAGAAGTAGTGATGTCATTTCCTTAGTGTCTCTCCATACACAAAAAATAGTGAGTTATTAAAAAGTAAGGTATGGTTAATGGTAACCAAGAAAAAATATCATCATGTAACTACATTTCTTATTTTTCACTTTCAGCATTTTTTCCATATTTTAAACCTCAAATATTTGCTTATTTCCATAGAAGAAAAACCATTTTCAATAATCTTTATTCTCAGAGAATGACATTTTAGAACTTTTAACATTAAGTAGAGCTAAATTTGCAAATGTTTCAGACCAATAAGAAACTTAGCATGACTTCTTGAAAAAATTTTTTTTGCAATTTTGATCAAAAGGGGGGATAATTAAAATTTACAGTAAAAAATGTCTTTTGGCCCAAAGGAGGATTCTAGAACTTTCTGGAGCAGAGATTTTCTTTTTCAAGGTTATATGACCAGGATAATCAATTAAAGGGAAGGAAAAAGGTCTTTTTCATTCTGAATACTGCGTCCTATTTTTTTTTTTTAAGAGAAAAGTCAATTAAATTGAAGGGCATCATTAAAAAAAAAAAAAAAAAAAAAAGCTGTCCTGAGTTTCTGACCTGCAACCAGCCAGGAGAACCTGTCTGTACATTTCTACTGAAGATTTCCCGCCAAACTGTCGGCCCGTGAGATAGGTATTATGGGAAGAACTGATGAAGTAGTGGGCCAGAGGATGGTCCATTTCTTGGTAAAGTTCTAAACGATCCAGGAAGACTGGGGCATTTTCATCTGACATCAGATATCTGCAAAACCCATCACTTGATATGAGGCCTAAGGGAAAAAAAGAACAGCTAGTAGACATGTGGCTCGGAAGATACACCTCTCACGTTTTTCTTCTTGAAAATTGAGGCAACTTAATCAAGAGTAAAAACTTCTCATTCTCGTTCCCAAGGACCTTCATCCTTCAGAACTTGAACAAAATAAGAGCTGCACATTACAAGTAACCTAATGCATTCCAAATGATGGGTGGTGTTCTGCTTTTGTAAGTAGGATGGCAGAAGCACACGATTCCCTGAGCTCAGAAGTGCAGCCCCAGAAGCCGTGGTGACCAGGGGTCAAGGGGACCTTCATCAGTTCCATTTCTACCACTCACTCCTTATGTTCTTGGGTCTCAACATCCTCTTATGTCAAATGGGGGGAAATCCTGGCCACATCTGCTTTCCAGGACTATCGTAAATGGTAAAGAAGAATACATACGAGAGGGGCTCTTAAAATAGTGGAAAACAGGGGTGCCTGGGTGGCTCAGCTGGTTAAGCATTTGATTCTTGATTTCAGCTCAGGTCTTGATCTCAGGATTATGAGTTCAAGCCCCATGTTGGGCTCAAGTGGAAAACCTACAACTGTAGGGCACTATTGTTCTCACTGGATCAGAGAAGGGATGAGCAGCCTCTCTGGGTTTCAACAATTCATTTCTCCTCTTTTATCTATGAAACACGGTGTGGGACTGGTGAGAAGAGTATTCAGTCGTCACTGAAATGTGGCTCCAAGAGCCACTGTTCATTTTGGTCAATCCTTTCTGATACAGGGCAGGTCCCCTGTGGTCTCAGAAGAAGCAATCAACATTTCTACATCTCTTACCCCGTCAACCATTGACCACCTCAGCTTTTTGTTTTTATTTAAGCATTGGCAAGTTATGAACTGATTTCAAGCTTATAAAAAAGTACAGATGATAGCATAATAAATAACTATGGGCCCACACCACAGCTTTGTAACATTTTACCTTATTTGTTTTACATTTTTCAGAGGAATACGTAATTACAGATGCCTTTGCAGCACCCTGTGCTCCCACCCTCCATCCTACTGCATGCAGTCCCTCTTTCTACTCCCTTTTAGACAACCACTCCCAACTTTTTGTATTGAACATTCTCAAAACAGCTTTGTAACTCTACTACATATGCCTTTAACCAAATAGGCAGTTGTATTTAAAAGCTTATATAAAAGATATTCCACTATTTGCATATGCAACTTGCTATTTTTACATTTTCTTAGAACTTATTCAGTTCGTATAAATAGCTTTTGGTCATTTATTTTTCCCTGAATAATGTACAGTAGTATGTGTAGTGGTAGTACGTAGGATTGTAGAATGTAGAGTAGATCCATGTATGAATATACTCATTTATTGTCAATGATTCTGTTGATAGGTATTTAGGTAATTTCTAATTATAAATAAACATACTACAATAAAAATCTGTGTACCTATCTCCTTGGGCACACACATCCGTTCTAAGAGCAAGTACTTTTTTTTTTTTAATTTTATTTATTTATTTGAGAGTGAGAAGGAGAGCGAGACAGAGAGAGCATGAGAGGGGGAGGGTCAGAGGGAGAAGCAGACTCCCCGCCGAGCAGGAAGCCCGATGCGGGACTCGATCCAGGGACTCCAGGATCATGACCTGAGCCGAAGGCAGTCGCTTAACCAACTGAGCCACCCAGGCGCCCCTCTAAGAGCAAGTACTTTTTAAGGCACTGGGACAGATGGAGTGATGGGAGAAACAGACACGCCCAGCCTTCGTGAAATGTTTTATGGGAAAGAGAACAAATAAATTAGCAAATAAATATAAGTATAATGTAATATCACGCAAGTGCTAGAAGGAAATAGAAAGCAGGGAATGAAGGTGATCAAGGATGACCAGGATGCTGTGTTAGATACGTGGCCAGCAAAAGCCCTTCTGAGGAGGTCACATTCACGAATAGGTAGCAAGCCACATGCAATCTGGGGAATCATCCCAGGTAGAAGGATCAGCAAGTGCAAAGGCCTTGATGCAGGAGTGTGTGACTGAGGCGAAAGGTAGTTAGAAATGAGGCTGGAGAGGAAGCCAAAAGCTACATCAGTTAGACTGAAGTCTTTGCTAAGTACTGTGGATTTTACTCTAAATGTGTTGGGAAGCCTTTGGAGGGTTCTGAAGAGTGGAATAACATGATTAGATTTAGTTTTTAAAGGTTTAGTCTGGCTGCTGTGTGGAGCATAAACTGTAGAGCACTGAGTAGAAAGAAGACGACTAGTTAAAAGTCAACTGGCATCGTCCAGGAAGACATGATGTAGGCCTGGAGAGTCCGATGAAGGTAGAGATGGTGAGAAGTGATTTATTCAGGAATTATTCTGAGGACAGATCTGGTAGGTTTTGCTGATGGATCAGAAGTGATGTGAAAGAACGAAAGCAAGGCAAGGAAGATTCCAAGAGTTTTGGCTTGAAATCTGGGTGAACCATGGTACCATTTTCCAGGCTGAGAAGGGGACAGGCCTACGGGCAGGGAGAATCAAAACATGTTGTACATATACATTCGAAATGCCCATTCAGTATCCAAATGGAGAATTCTACCGCAGGTCTATAGTTGAAATGAGAGGTTAGGAGTGGAGAATTTGAAAGTCGTGTGTAGAAAGAAATGTAAAAGCACTGACTTGGGTGAGGGCACTTCCTCTGACATCCAGAGCTGGGAACGAGATGGGAGATGCTACCTACATACCTGGAGGTGGAAAGGCTGGGCTGTAGGAGGGGCATATTTACCACTCTACCAATTATTGCCAAACTATTCAAAAAGGTGGTTGTTTGTACCAATTTATGCTTTTCCCAGAAGTTTATAACGCCTTTTGCACCCATACTTAAGAATGGCAGACTTTAAAATTTCTGTCATTTGTGAAATGGTGAAGCTATGATTTTTATATGTGTCAACGTAATTTCATAGACTTTAGGACCTGGAAGGACTTTGGAAATAATGAGAGAGACACCTCTATCCTAACATTTATCATACTGCCAAGGAACTGCTGAGCCTTGTCCTTCAACAGATCACAACTGCCTTACTTGCTTTTGAATCCCCAACATCTGGCACAGTGCTTGGCACCCAGTCAGCCCTCTATAAACTTTAAGAAATGAAAGTAGGGGAGCGAAATACTAGTTGAATGACTGTAAGGGCTCCACCAGGTTACAAGCAGGGAAACCGAAGCCCAGGAATAGAGTCCCTTGCTCAAGGTCACACAGTGACAGGGGAGCAACAAGAATCCAATCAAATAGTGCTATATTATCTATCAAGCCACCCTTCCCTTCACTTTAATCCCATTCAATGGAGAATAAATAGTAATACTCAGAGTGTTGGTAGAAAGGTAAATAAGGAAGCACTCTTGCTGAAAGGAGGTATTCGGGGCCCTAGCAGGAAGTGTAAGTGTATGTCTTTTTCACTTGGAAAAATATCAGGGGTGGGTCATGTGTTGTGGTGGGCCAGCATGCATATACACGGGTTCTATGCGGGTCCAGAGATTATATAAACCTTTCAGTCACATTCACTGAGATACAAAGCAAAAAGAACTCAGAAACCGGAGGCCCTAATGCCCAGGGGCACATTGGAGAGATAGAACTTGAACCTGAATCTCCCTTCAACTCTCTACTGGGACACAAGGCTGAGGCTGGAGCTCAGGTAGCTCTTTTCTCAGGACTTCCTGTCCAATTATGGTAGCATCACCTCTCCCATCCTTTGCAGGAGCCTCCCACTGCCATAAGACTGATCTTCAGTTCCCTCTCCATGCCTTTTCTTTGTCAAATATTGGAATGGACAGCACACTGTTTCCAATGTTTCATTGAAAGAGGCAAATGTTCAGAAACCCCAATAATTTGCTAAATTGATTCTTGAGCATTTAATTTCCTATCAGTTGCATTTGTATTCCATAACAGAGGTCTAATGATGGGAAGGCTCATCAAATCATGTATTAAAATTTACATGGCTTGGCAAAACAAAAGGGAGAAAAAGAAGGTATAAACTTTTATAAGATGTGAAATTCCTTCCAAGATTGCAAACAGACACTGTATGGGCATTTTTGCAGTTTGAGCATTAGGCAATACTAAAGATCGAATGTAAGAGAGGACAACGGGGAAAATATCACTACCATGTGTTTAATAATGTAGTAAATTTACATTATACCTCAGGCAGCATGGGCAAATTCTGATGTAAGGTAAAATTTATACTAACTTAGAACAGGGGAAAAAAAAATCAGTCCATTAAAAATCCTTGGCTCTAGGGAGCTCCAAAGCATTTAAAGATGTCTTTAACTAAAAATCCAAGAATGTTTAAAGTTGCATATAGTCTTGCTTTTTCTTTAATAAAGAAAATTATCTTTTTTCACTTTTATTACCTTTTTTCTTCAAATCTTCATCAGGCTCATACATCTCGATGATCTGCATCGCCCTTTTAGCATCATAAAATGGGAATAAAATTTCATTCAGTCGAGGGTCTCGCTGATGCTATGATGAGAAAATAACCCCATTTAGGTTGACATTTCTCACCCTTGGGGCATTACACATCACTAAAGTACATAATTTCTAAAATAAGATATATTGAGAATATCACATTTACAGTTACAAAGATAGGATTTCACTGTCCTACTGTCTTTCTCCCTAAAATATACTTCAAAAAAGTCCAACTTTGGGAATGCTTTGGTTTCCCTCACTGAACTAGAAAGAGAATACAGAATATATATATATATATATATGTGCATATATATATATATATATACACACACACACACATATATTTTCCCTCAAAAGCTAAAGGATACATAAAATGGTGTACATGTCAATTGTACTGTCTTCTAGTCCCCATACCCCAGGTGAGAGATTTGGCATAAATATCTATAAAAAGTGAGGTCAAAAATCTTTGGGGGAAAAAAAAAGGAAAAACAAAAGCAAAAACTAAAAAAACCCTCCAAAAAACCCAAATAACTCAAATAGTTAATATACTAACTTAGGTGCCGAAAAACAATAGTAACAACAACAACAACAAAAATCCCTAAGGTTAAAACAGGCAAACATCGTTTCATTTTCGTTATATATATATTTTTTTACATAAAGAAAAGATTTCTTGGGCAGTCTGCAAACTTCATTTTCTTGAGTAAATATTTATCAAATCAGTCATAATAATGATGACAATTAATCGGCACAAGGATATGTATCAATTATTGACAATATGAAAATCTGTATTTAAATTATCAGTAGTTCAGAAAGTCTTTTTCACTATGAACTAGAACTGGGTTTGCCCTGAGGAAATTCTCTGGGCAAGGGGAGTCCATGAATGATTAAGGCACTTAGGAAGCTGGTGATGCCAGTCTTTAAAAATCAGCACCTGGATGCTCATGGTACTACAGGAGGCACCAGGAACAATGCTATTTCTGCAGTTCTGTCACCCAAACTTCACAGCAGTGGTGAAAAACTCCAATTTACTGACTCAGCTACAATTTTCTGTATGTGTGTGTGTTGTGCGTGTCTCTGCATGTGTGTGTGTCTGTGTGTCTATATCTGGAGGCAGTGGGTCCGTGAAACTTCCTTAATGTTCACCGTGAATTGGACCCTGGTCATTCATCAAATCTATAACTTCTATGGAAATCATGGCAGAGAAGCAGATGTGAGCAAAACCTGGTCAATGGGTAGAACCTTGGCGACAACTCTTTACCCAAATATATGCACAGACATTGAAAAACAGCACTGAGAAGTTGTTTGAGAAACAATTGTTAAAGGTTCATATGGATTTCCCTTCCCCATTTGTTCTGAGATGAAAGTTTGAAAAGTGGGTAACACAGAATGAATGCCTTTGGCCAACGCAACACGCACAATGTAATTTCCTCAAGCACTTGTGGCCTAGCCTATTCTGGTCCTCCCACCTCTTTGCCCAGGTAAGAGTGTTAACTCATAAGGAATCGGTATCTTTTGGTCAGTTTATCCCAATGAAGCATGCTTCTGTTGTAATCTAAGAAATTACAGCTCACAACAGCTCACGTCCATGCATGTGCAAGAGCAGAAACTGTTATATTAACAACAGGCCTTGAAACCATAAAAAACAAAACTCATGGGGTACGCAGAGAGAAACTGTGAGGTGGACCATGGAAGGCCAGGCACATGAAGGCATGCTACAATCTTATTTATGAAATGGATGGGCATCATGCAACTCTAGAGACCGCTATTCAAGGGCATGACAAGCACCAGCCCTCGGGTGAGAAGGCATCGTTTTAAAAACAAACAAATAAACGAACAGAAAACTCTCTCTAGTCACATTTCCTCCTCCGTCTCCATAAAATACTATCACGGAAGAAGATGGGTATGGGAAGAAAAGGTCCTTTTTAGGCCCCATTGCAGTTATTTTCACAGTTGGCCACTATATTTCACTTCCTTATTAAAAGTAGGCTTTTTGATTTAAAGATATGCTCATTGGTAAGAATTCTGGGCTCATGGAGATGATGGGGCAAATCCATATGAATTAAAAAAGTGAGAAAAAGAAGAGATTAAGCTGCAGGGGAGAGAAGAGATTAAATTAGGTAAAGGAGGGGGAACCCAGACGCTCCTATGTGCTCTTTATATGCATACGTATGCATGTGAGCCTGGTGTGACTTATAATGTGATCTGTTGATAGCAGCATGGCATCTCCCACACCTGGGAGTTAAAATGCAGATTCTCAGGCCCCACCAAAGACCTAGCAGATCTGATTCTCTGGGGAGGAACCCATGAATCTGTGTTTTGAAAAGCTTTCCAGGTGACTCAAGTTTAAGCAACACTGCTCTAACATGTAAAAGTATGCCTTTTAACATCCTTGTATTATCAGTTATATAAAAAACAAATCAACCTAAAAACCTAAGCCCTGCAAGGACAGAATGCTAAATGTTTGAGATGTCCTCCTAATTAAAGCCCATTAAAATTCAGTCCCAGGGCACGACAGTCACTAGAACATCCTGCCTATCAGAAGCAAAAGCCGAGAAAACCAAGCCCTAAAATGAATGCATCATAATCCCCTAACTGTACATTTACAGCAAATAAGCATTAAAAGTAGACAGTATGAAACTGCATTTGCCTTTGCATCACTCCACCAGATAACATAACCTTTGCTTCACTAAAACTTTCATGTTTCAAAAAGGAAGCATGGTGCACTCTGGATAGTCCGAAGGCAAGGAAGCAGATGATAAGATTTGCATCAGAGTCACAAAACTGTAATTTTTATATGAAACAACAAAGAGGAAAAAGATCACTTCCAGGTGACCTCAGAGTAATAAGGTTGCAGAAGAATCCCACACAGATGTAAGCACAGCGGGGCAAACGTTTCAGAACTCTGAGGGATCGCTGGTTTTCCGTGGGGATTTGGGGAAGCAAGGTGCCTACGACAATCACCTCTGGACGTCCAGAGCTTTGTAAAGTGAGATCTAACCAGCTTCCGAAAATAGGTCACAGAACTGTGCCCACGTGCATGAGGAGAGAGTGGTCATTGCTCCATTATTATGTCCTAACTCTTACTGAGAAAAGGTAGCAACTGGCTTTAACCCAAGCAGCACTGAGAGAGATAGATGTTGACAGAAAATATTCAGAAGAGATATAAGAAGATAAAGGAATAATTTGCAAGAGTAGGCTTACCCGTAAGACTAAACACCTCCTTCTCTTTCTGTGTCTATGTATTAAACAGTAAAGATACTATAAATGGAAAGTGATCACAGGCCCTTTCCTACACAACTGCAAAATAAAATAAATAAACATGTCTAGCCCTAACGTGATCATATAATGTGTGTGAAGCAGGGGGAGAGATCACTGGCAACAAGAAAATAAAGCTAATTCTGAAAAATTGTGGTCATCTAAGACCTTTTCCCTCTTCTTCTCATCTTGATCTCTCTCTCCAGCCCTCCATGCATCTCCTGATTCTGTAGGCCCTCCCCCTCAGTTATCATCTTTGTGAGAGAATAAAGGTAAAACTGAAATCAATTTGGCTTCTCATTGGAAATGCGGAAAGATAGGTGAAATTAACTAAAGCCCAGGGACATTAATTAGCCCCACCACAGATAGAGAACAGAGTTGGCATGGCAGCTCACAGTGAGCACCTTTACTGGCTCTCCCAGACTCTGGTTTATTATTTTCAGAAAGCAGGAAGAAGAGAAGTTTCTCTTGGTTCACTGATGGGAACAAGAAGCATAGCTATGGCAAAATTTTAGGATCTGAGTGGTGGATTTCTATGACTAAATCCATTATGGAGAATAACAGAAGATATATGATACTCTCACATTCTTCCCGTCCATACTAAGCATTCCAAGGAGGAATCCAGGTAATCCACTAGGACAGTGCTTCACAAACTTTAATGTGCAGACCAATCACCTGCAGATGTTGTTAAATGCAGATTTCAAGTCAGTAGGTCTGGGGTGGGACCCAAGATTCTGTAATTCTAACAAGCTCCCACAGGATGCTGCTGCTGATGGTCCATGGATCACGCTTTGAGGAGAGACTGAGAAGCAGATGAGAAGCAGGTCTAAAGCTACTAATGAAAAGCTAGTAAGTGTTGATGACATGGATGGGGAGGAGGTGGGACAAACCCCTCTACGGTGACCAAGATAGTAAATGGCCAGTAGTCTCTCCTCTCATTCCAGCTTCCTGGAGATAGACATGAGTACACTGAACATAAAATTTCATCTAAAGAATAAAAGGATTTACAAGCTGGAAAGTGGTGGGAGGCAGCATGACTTTTTTTCCCTATTACTTGTTCTAATTGGTTAATGCTGGTATACATGCATCTATTGATTTTTTGCTTTGTCAATCATTTCTCTGGTTATTTTGCTGAACTCTCATTCAAAGAGTTTTTCAGTTGATAATTTTTGATAGGGTACTCAATCATCATCTTCAAACGATGAGTAGGACTCTGTCCTTTTGTATTCATGAGACTCTTTATTTTTCCTATCTTATCACATAATCTGGGGCTTCTAACACAGTGTTGAATTTTGGCTTGTTGACACTATGTAGCTAAGGCATTTTGAAAATGTTTAGATCTAAGCTTTTGGAGCCATAGACTCCTACACTGCAATGCCTGCATTCTTCTCGAGTGAATGCTATCTCCTTTCATTATGGGTTTTGAAGGTGTTCTGCCTACAGGGTGCTTCTGATTTTGGAGAGAGGAGAAGAGCCACTATAGGACTCAAAAGAAGGTTACAAGGAGCTGGCAGAATGTTTTCTAAGTTTGACAAATTTCTTCAAGGATACATTCAGATTGCTATCTAGTTTTTCCAGTTCAGTTTGCTAGGAGAGAAAAGGACGAGATTTGGGCACTTTGATTAAAAACAAAGGCTGTACACTTTCCTGGACCATCTTGTAGTCTCTATGATCTAAAGAAATCAAGAATCACACGGAGTCCATGTGTCCCACCCCAAAAGTAAAGATGCTTCCTTATCATGAATGAGAAGCCACGCAGAAGAAAATATAAAAACAAATGAGTGCTATTGGCCACCGTGATAGTGATATATAAAAGCTTATCAAATAATAAGTATTTGAAGAAAGAATTTGGATGGCAGAGCCAGAAAGCATGGGTGATCATATCTTTTAAAAATTAAATGTTATGTCTTAGACTTATAAAAATGACAAGCGATGACTGGATAGGCTTACAAAAACAACCCATACGAGGAAAGGCGTGAGATAAAGAGCCCATGAATACCGCACTATCCTCAAGACTTCAGAATTGTTTCTTTATTGTCACGGTGACACACATAGTAAGGTGTCTGTCATATTTCATAGATGCCTGGATGCCAGCTTCATCTCAGAATGCGCAAGAGACCTTGTTTCTAGGAAGTAGCAAACCAATGATAGAGCTTTTCTCCGTGCCTCCCAACGGTCTTCCCTCTTTAGCCAAAAGCAAGACTTTCCTGCCCATCTCACCAAAACTTAAGATGAGTGGGAGTGACCCAAAGTGCATGAAGAAGCTGAAGGAAATAAAACAATAAATCTTAAAAATAAAGCAGAAGAAGGGGAAGGAGTTAAAGGAAACAAAGCAAAGCAACTTAACTTCTGAGTAACGTGGCACAGGAATGTGGATAATATCTGGGTAAAGATTCTAAACATAGTATTCGCATGACCAAAAACTAGTGGGGTGGAAAAACTTGCAATGTTTTCAAGTAAAATAAATATTGCATTGCACTGAAAGGCTTATTAAAAGTGGAGGCAACTGTGCTGATAAATGGAGTAGCTATTCTTCCTGGCACAAGGGCTTTTAGGCTCTGGTTATCATAGTTCTGTTGGGGCAACCCTACCAGCTGGGAGCCACTGAGACCTAACAGGGCAGAAGCCCTTTGGCAAAGATGTGATTTGTCTCCACAAACTGGCAAATCACAGTCTGCCTGTTGCCTGTTCTTTGGGTCAATACTTCATGTCTGGCATGATACTCTCTCTTCAAATATTTTCTCTTTATATGGTATAATGGTTAAATTATATTAAAAAGTTGTTTTGAAACAAAAATATATTGTCCATTCCATTAATGTGCTAGGAAAAAAAAGTACATTTTCCATTTTGGATGAGCAAGAGCTTCAGTGGGTTTCACTGAACAGAACATTCTTTTGTACATACAAAGAAAAAAGAAGTTAATTTTAGTTGTAACAAAAGTTGCAACCTTTATGTGTTTCAAAATATTTTTTGCTTGTGCTTCAGCAAATGTTGTCAACCAGTGTTGGTTGTTGAGTGAATCATATTCTAAAATGAGCCCTAAGCTTGTTATAAAAATAAAATCTAAAAATTTGACCTGCAATCTAATTGGCCTAATATGTACTATATTTTCACCCAGGAACTCCACTGTTGTGCTCGTTGTCAAAATAATCTCTTGGAACCTACATATCGTTCTTACATGCAATCCATTAAAAGACAAAAATAAAGCTTTCCAGTCCATGCAAAGGTATGAGAAAAAGTTAGCAATGGAGAATCCAACTACAGTGTGGTAATTTCAATCCATTCTCTATTTAATGAGATCAACAGGAGAAAAAAAAAAGTACCTTAAATATCATCTTGCAAAAACATAGACACATTTAATTAAATGAATATATTATAAAATTCACACGCACACACAGAACCAGAGCTATACATCACAGCAAGAAAACCAACAAAAAAAAGCAGTGTGCAAAGCCAACGTGTAGGAAGTGCATGAACACCCAGAAGCAGCAGCTGATTTTTGCACCTGGTAAAGAAAGCCATATGGAAAGATCAGCAGGTCAGAAGCAAAGCGAATAGGGCGTATGATGCGGGCATGCAATGGGGACACTGGAGGAGGCAAGCCACTGCACACAGACTTTATGGAGTTAATGTATGAAAAAGCTTACTTCATTTAGAAAGCTCACTAATTGGTCTACCGTTAAATAATCAGTTTTGTCTCCATTGCTGAAAAGAAATTTATTAGAAAAAGTAAGTTTTTGTATATGATGCTACAGTAGGTACGATTTACATGTTGACATTTGTTGATGATAATTCTAAACTTATTTCTAACCCTGAAGTAGTGGTGCATTCTTAAAATGGCCAGAGACTGGTTGTAAGAACAAAAAAAAAAAAAAAAAGAAGAAAAAGAAAAAGAAAAAAAGCAACAACCCAACAACAAGAGAAAGAAAACACTCCCACTAGCTCACAGAAAATGTCTGCAATTCTTCTGTTTAGTATTATTGAAAACCGTTATTTTAAAAACAACATGTAAGTCATCCATTTGAAATAACTAGAATGAATGAACTTTTCAACAACATAATAACATTCCAAATCGAATCTAGTTAGTTCACATAATGGGTTAATACCTAAAGGAGCAGGTTAAAATTGTAGGTAGTTAGTAAAGCCAATGCAAGGGGGGAAAAATCGTTCCAGGTGCTGCCATTAATTTTTGTAAAAGTTTCTCAAAAACTCAGAGTGAACTTTTACAGTGATAAACTAAGGGGTGAAAATGTAACCCTAGCTACATAATCCTAGAGACTCTCAACATACTGTATTAGAACATTACCACAAAAAATGTTTTAAAAATCTAAAGGGACAAGAATGTGACATTTTCTCATAAGTAGAACTTACATTTTTTTAAAAAGATCCTCTATATCTGTCCGAGGACAAATCTTTTGTGTCAGTTCATAGAACTTTTCATAAGTAAATGCCGCAGGCTCAATTTCATCATTCTGTAAAGAACAAAAGAGTGTCATAACTCATGCAACATCTTTCTCCTTGGAGGGGAAGAATCTATCTACAGGATCATGAAGTAAAGCAATGACCACCTTGGATTCCCAGGGCCTCAATCTCTGATTCTTACTGAGAGAAGCCAGACGGCCAATCCCAGCTGTGGTCAGGCCGTCCCGCCAGCACCCGGCATGTGTAAATGGGTGTTTCTGGTTACCATGGGCAGCCATAATTTGTGTGTTCAAACACTACAGCTGGGCTCGCTCTGGGAAACACCCCATAAAACAAATATAAAGAAACATTTCCTCTTTCTCTCCTTGATGGAGAAAAGCAAGTGCCTGCCTAAAGGATGCTGAAAAAATCAAACCAAGTGTTTACTTATGTTTATCTTGTGAATTTTCACAAGACCACATGAAGGGGCTCAGGACAACCATATAAAATTTTACTTTTCATCCTGAAGTTTGTATTTCAAATTGGATTTGTTAAAGTAGTAACAGGCTAAAATCTTTCTTGCAGTCAATAAATTAGTTTCAATTATTCTAAATCCAAAGGGCCAGGAACACAAATGGTTTGTGAGGGAGGGGTGCTTTATAAAATACTCCACAGCCATCTTGAAGAACTGGATTTATTAGTCAATTATTCAGGCTGACATTGTGCTTGGTCAAGGCAATGCAGATGGGCTTCTCTAATAAGCCTTCTGGGGGCACGTGGGTGGCTCAGTCAGTTGGGCATCCGACTCTTTTTTTTTTTTAAGATTTTATTTATTCATTAGAGAGAGAGAGAGCGTGCACACAAGCAGGGGGAGAGGCAGAGGGTGAGGGAGAAGCAGACTCCCTGCTGAGCTGGGAGCCCAACATGGGGCTCAACCCCAGGACCTGGAGATCATGACCTGAGCCGAAGGCAGGTGCTTAACCATCTTAGCCACCCAGGTGCCCTGGGCACCCCACTCTTGACTTGGGCCCGGATCATGCTCTCAGGGTCTTGGGATCGAGTCCGGCGTCTGGCTTTGCACTGGGCGTGGAGCCTGCTTGAGATTCTCTCTCTCCCCCTCTGCGTGCCAACCCCCTCCCCACTCTCTCTCTCTCAAAAAATAAAATAAAATAAGTTTTCCACAAGCTGTGTAAAAGAGCAGCCTGGCTGTCATTTCCTTTTCTTAATAAAGTTGATAAAAACATTTTGAAGTACACTATTTGAATTTGAAAACATTTAGTTTAAAATGCCCAGAAAACAAAAGGCAGGCAGGCGGGCAGAAGGGAAAGTTACTTGTACTTTATGTGACTGTAACCAGTTTTGAATCTAAATGACATCAGTTGAACATAAATAAGCTGGCTTATTTCATATGAGAACATAAATAGACAAAATCGTTTTAGAAACACATGATTAAATGAATAAATACCTTTCCACTGGGAAGACCTAACTCCTTGAGTGCTTGAAAGATCACCTTTTCTGTTTTCCCCGATGCAAAAGTTCTAGTAATACTAGGGCAGAAAAGAAGGGGGGGAAAAAAAAAAAGTCACGTTTTGTTAATTGCGTTTTCTATGAGGCAAAAATCCAAGCGATACTCAGGACTGTAGGATGGCAGGGGGAGAAGGGGAAGGAAAATACATTTAGTTTTTATTTTTAGGTATTTTTCACTTCCCTAACTAGCTCCTGCAATATCCCTTTGGTTACACTTCCGAGGCAACTTGATTCTCAGATGGGTGTCCCCCTGGGTACTTGGGAACCCCAGAAGCTGTGGAGATACATACTGGTGGACCAAAACAATGAGAAATTTTGATCCTACCAAATAACTTTCTCAGGAAAAAGGCATGTGGCAGATGGGACAGGTCTAGAATAAAACCTCATGTTGACACTATCTAGGCTTGGGGTAGAAAAATAAGCTCCACAGAATTCAGCCTCTGCCTGGGATGGCCCTTATACCTTGCTTTCAAACTTACCATAGCTGAGATGCACTATCAGATATGTTTTTAAAATTTTTTAAAGATCTTATTTATTTATTTAAGTGGAGGGGAGCACCAGCAAGGGATGGGGAGGGTTAGAGGCAGAGAGAGAAGCAGACTCTGTGCTGAGCCAGGAACCCGCCACAAGGCTGGATCCCAGGATCCTGAGATCATGATCTGAGCCTAAGTCAGATGCTTAACCTGAGCCACCCAGGTGGCCTTACTTTTTTTTTTTTTGAGCTAAGTAAGCATCCTCGAGCTACTCTGAATACCAGCTGCCTCAAGGATTAGGAAGTTTACTGAGAAAGGGATAGGTGTGGTGGGGAGGGGAGACAGGGAAACACTTGTTCAGTGTTGCAGTAGAATCTTGGTACTACCCTGATACATGGTATTTCTGAATAATGATTCACCCTTTAGCACGTATGGTGTACATCGAGACTAGTAAAATGAGTAACACCTTAATGAGCCTGTTTCCTCTTCTGATAAATACATTGGCAACACTCAGAATGACCTATTGAGGATGGGAGCGGGTACCCTAGAATTCATGTTTGGCTCTGAGCCATGCCTTAGCCAACCAAAGGAGTCTTCATTCATGCTGTGGCTGGAAGCCCAGGGAATCTGTCACCATAATAACTGAAACTCTAATTTCAAAAGTCCAGGCTTGACGTGAGGGTACAGCCATTTCATCTGGCAAGCTTGGTTTTGGAATGCCTTCTCTGTGAGCACAAGGGGCTTTGTAACAGCACCTCCCCACGCCTAACCCTGTCACGCACTCTTCCATTCACGCTAAGTGGAAGCCACATCCCAATGTAAGCACTGAGAGCCAATTATTCTTGATGAGTGGGAGAAAGCACCTCTTCAAGTGCACGGCACAACTTTCCAAAATAGACTGGGGAGAACTAACTTTAGGTAAAGGAATTGTTATGTGCTCATTCAAAGCTTTATTGTTTCATACTTGGTCCAAGAATACTGTGAGAAGTTCATTTTTAAGAGCGCTTGACACAGCTGCATTCAACTCCACAGTGGCCCACGGATTCTCTTTAACACATCTACAGACATGGTAGAGCGTATGTATTTGGCATCAAGTAAACTGGTTTCTAGGGTAGACGGTGTTATGCCCACATTTTCCCACTTCCCTAGATTTCATGGAATTTGTATACACTAAATTGGGTTGAGAAGTAATTTATTGGACCTTTATAAAATAGGGGAAAGTAGCTATTCAGTGTTCTTTTAAAAAAGAAATTAGGTGTTAATGTGAGAGGTACAGGCAACAGCATCCCCACATTTGGGATGCCTGCAGAAGGAAACTGTTTGCCTCCAATCTCAGTGAACTTGAGCTTCGGGTAGGTTTGGATAGGCATGAACAATGAGAAGAGAACTGACCGACGTGGTCATGAACCCCGTAGCAGGCACAGGGCCTGAGCCTTTCTGGTGAAACAGAACCTGGGTGTGGGGTGGAGGCAGGGAAGGGCAGGGAGGAAGGGGAGAGGGCATAGGAATAGCATTTTTTGGCTAGAGCTTGCTGAAGTGCCAAGAAGTAAATAGGAAGCAGAACAAGAATGTCTCACGGGAGGAGGAGATCCAAGCCTTTGCACTGGGGGTGGGGGTGGGGGGCAGATAAAGAGATTGAGAGAAAAAGAAAAAAAATAGGGTGTCTGGTGCCAGGAGAGAGGAAAATCCATGTAGGAATATATTAGTGAGGGCAAAGCAGAGCCTAACAACGTGACTGTGCAAAAACTAGACACGAGGAGGTGGCATTATGGCCTAGAGGGGCTCCTTCTCTGGCCCCCCTTTCCTGAGGGGGCTTGGGCTGGGCAACGTCACCACTGATTTGCCCACTTTTTTTTTTTTTTTTAAGATTTTATTTATTTGCGAGAGAGAGAATGAGAGACAGAGAGCATGAGAGGGAGGAGGGTGAGAGGGAGAAGCAGGCTCCTTGCTGAGCAGGGAGCCCGATGTGGGACTCGATCCCGGGACTCCAGGATCATGACCTGAGCCGAAGGCAGTCGCTTAACCAACTGAGCCACCCAGGTGCCCCTGCCCACTTCATTCTAAAGGAGACCAAACCCAGGATGGAAAAGAGGAGCAAGGAAGCTGAATAGGAGTAAGGCCATTCCCCTGGTCTATCTAATAAAGTGCATTTATGGTCTTTGCTCCAGACAGCTATCCAAGAGCTTGGGCCTTAAAATGGATTCCCTCAAAGGTAAAGAGGATTGTGGCGCAAAGGTGAATTCTTTGAGTTTCCAGTTACATTAGAGGCCCAAAGAATGCCCCTTTAACGGGGTCCTGAGAGAAACACATTTATCAAAGCCTGGGGACATTTTAGGTACTGTCATAGGCATTTCGTGAGAGAGTATTTATCAAGGACTGACTGATTCAACTCTTTTTATACAGCTCCATGCCCACAGAGTACAAGATAGTGCTTCACGGCTAACAGGTACTCATGACTTTTTGTTGAATCAAAATAAACCACCTTCCCCAAAAGAAATGCTAGAAAGCAAATGCCCTTGAGTGGTGCCCAGGCCTATTAGAGTTCTGGTTCAATTCCATGTTCCAGTAGACTTTACATGACTAAGATAGCAATGATCCTAGAAACCAAGGGAGTCTCATTCTTTCCTTGCCCTCAACGGGCCTACAATCCACTCCATGGTTTTAACACCATCTTCTGAAACACTCAGGGAGGACTCATGCCATGAAGCCTCAGTAGGGTCCTACTCCCTTCACAGGTGAGCTAAGCCTTTGGGACATAAATAGTTACATAGGAGCTGGGCTGCCATGACCATACCCGAAGCTCTCAGGCTTCTTTAACACAATGGTCTCCTTTAAGACTACTTCCAGCCAGAGCCCACAATTAATGTTTGGCTATCATTTCCTGATTCTCTAGCCACTGGTTCCAACTCCAGGTTACAAGGAATAGGAAATGGCAAAGAAAAGAGTGACTTTCAAAGCTTTGGTCTGGTTGGGAAGATAAACTGAGTGTGAATTTGTAAGTTTGAGAGAAAGGCAGATTGCCTAAGATTATACAGATGGAAAGAAAAGAGGGAGATAAAGAGTAAGACTTTCTTCATTAATCATTCTGGCAACTTCCTGGATATTAAATTTCAGCTAATACTCAAGAGCAGGGGCCATTCCCAAGCGATGGAACAACTATGAAGCCAGATCCCTTTTAACAGTATGCACACTATACTAATAGTTTCCATTTTAAGAACTCCAGAATGATAGTGATGAAATGACATTTTAAAAGTGTTTACTCTTCATATCCATTAAAACATTCAGAACAATTTCCACCTAGCCCTTGGCAGCTCATCTACCAGGGGACTCATCCGCTTTTCTCTGGCTTGGTGTCAATTCTCCATCAACTCTGAACAAACTGCCCCCGAATCACAGATGCCTTGTGTCAAACACCTGTTAATACTGGCAGGCACCAAAATGTTCATGTCAAAGAGAGCTAAAGAAAATGACAAAAGGATGGTAATAATTTTGTATGTGAACATACCGATAAAGATCTTCGAAGCCATAAAAAAAACTTCCAAGCTTGTCTAACAATGGCTTGATTAGGAGGATACATATAAATGAAACCAGAATTGTTAGTTAGAAGTGCTTTGATTGCAATCTATGTGTTTCTACTTTGTCCATTTCCTGAACCTTATCTTGGAAGAAAAAGCAGGACAGTAAGGTATGTAAAAACAGATCCAGCATAAATTTCTGTTCTCCACACTGCTGTCTGTGCTAAGTTTGGACTTCTTAATTCAATATAGATTTTAAAGAAAAATGTACTATATGTTGGGCAGTAGCTGTAGGATGCTGGGATATATTAAAATAATTGTCCTGCTATTGCTCAACAGAGCAAAGGATTTAAAAAAAATAAGGATCAGTTTAAAGTATCTTTGCCAACAATTATCAGTCAAAGGTGCTAACAGGGCATTTTTTTTTTTAAAGGTTCTACTTTCTTTTTCTAAAGTAGACATAAAATTGATTTGCCAGTAAGTTAATAAAAAGGAGAATCCTACATGTAGATCTATAAAGACCACAACAATGCATGAGGTGTACGACTTGGTAAGCCCTTAATAAAAGGTTAAGTAAAAATATTGCCCATGGTCTTCCTTATGATTTGTATGCTTTTAATTTTCTCATTGATATTCCAGTTCTGTCACATGGGTTGTTATAGAGCACGGAATTAAAATGATGGCCTCTAGGACAATTCTGTTTAAGATTTTATTTATTTGAGAGAGAACAAGAGACCACAAGCAGGGGGGAGCGGGAGAGGGAGAGGCAGGCTCCCCGCTGAGCAGGGAGCCTGATATGGGGCTCAATCCCAGGACACCAGGATCATGACCTGAGCCGAAGACAGACACTTAACCGACTGAGCCCCCCAGATGCCCCTAAGATGATTCCGTTAAATGTGAAAAGAATAATTTTGAGAGAGTATGGAGATAATCTCCTAGGGATACAGAATGGAAGCTTCAAGGCAGAATGAGGTGGCTGGGCAGAGAGGGAGGTGTAGAAAAGTCAGAAATGGCTAGGTGTGATCAGCATGCCACTGCTTGAATGCATTTGCTCAAATGCTATCAGTTGGTGACCTGTTTGCCTCATCTCTGACAGATAAAACAGTTCCAAGATAAGATTCTACCCAGTAGCTCTGGGTTTTATTTGTTGTTGTCAGTTGGCTTCTTCACTAAAGTGGTGTCCAGAGAGGAGGTCAACATGAACCTAAGTCTGGAGAATTCTAGAAGACTGGGTTGGTATCTAGGGAACCCATGATTAATTCAGCTGTGGGCTTAGGCTCATGAATCCAAACACATTCCTGGTTTCATGTGGACAGCTGATGCTCTGCAGTCCACTCCAGCTTCTGGAATCTCCATGAAGTGCTTACACAAACACCAACCAAAAAGATACTAGGAGAGTTTGGTAAAGAATCCCTATCACTACCATCTCAAAATGTCCCCACAGACCATTAGCAAATCCTAACACCAGAAATGGAATAGAGAGGCAGAAAAGAAGGAAGCATTGGGAATCCTCAGAGGGTGAAACATATCAGCTTAAGTATTAAAGAGGACATGTTGGAAGGGCGCCTGGGTGGTTCAGTCTGTTAAGCGACCGACTCTTGATTTTGGTTCAGGTCATGATCTCAGGGTCTTGGGTTTGAGCTCCGCATGAGCTCCACGGTCAGTGGGGAGTCTGCTTCAGGATTCTCTCTCCCTCTACCCCTCCCCCTGATTCACTCATGCTCTCTCTCTAAAATAGATTTTTTTTTAAAAAGAAGACATGTGGAAGACAAATCTAGTTCATGTTTTCTTCATTCTTTTCTTTCTTAAGATCTATTTATTAATTTTATCTCTAAGATAATGCACTCAAGCGGGGGTGGGGGAGGGACAGAGGGAAAGAGAGAATTTTAAGCAGGCTCCATGCTCAGCACAGAGCCCCATTCGGGGCTTGATCTCCCTAAGATCATGGCTTGAGCCGAAATCAAGAGTCGGATGCTTAACCGACTGAGCCACCCAGGTGCCCCTGTTTTTTTCATTCTTGATTCCATTCAGGCTTTACTGCCTTTTTTTTTTTTTTCTCATTGTCACTGTTACCTTGGGCACAGCAAGGGGAAAAAGTGACAGCTCTGAAAAGTGCATGGTGTCAGGGAGAGTACACCTAGAGACCAAGTGGCCAGAAGCCAAAGGCATCCACTTGCCCCACCCACCAAAGGAACAGCAAGGCCCAGAATGAGAAGCACCGTCCAGAGATAACACTCTTCTGAAGACACAGTCTATACACTTCCCATAAAAGTGCACAGTACAAACTTCTTTCATTTTAGCTAATGGTCGCTCAGGGCAAGAAGATGAAAGACATTAAAATCCTAAAAACCCACATATTTGAAGATTAAAAAGAAATCTGCTACATCTTCAGATGTTCTTTATCGAAGTAGAGTTAATGCTACCCGTTCTGAAGAAAAATGCAACTTTACATCCACAAATGATTTTTCCAAACTAAACACGGCATTTGATGGAGTGATTTAAACCAAACTTCCAGAAATATCTTTAGTGAAAGCAATTAACAAGCACTTGTGATGGGCTCCCTCTTTGGTCTGGTATCACAAGGGTCGGCCCAGGATATGGAATATAGACAGAAACGATGGCCTTACCTCCTAACTGGAATTTTACCATTTGTGTTGGTCATAAACGCCAATTTCATCCAGCTGGAAAACAACCATAACACTGTTTCAATGTTTCTTAGGAGCAACACTTCAATCCAGTTAAGAACTTTAAAAGAAAGTTCATTCAAACAAAGAACATTTATTCTGAAAACTAGAGACAATAATATACTGCGAGATGAATTTATGGTTGTTAGGTTTAGCAAATATAAATACAGGACTCTCAGTTAAATTTGAATTTCAGAAAAACAATTTTTTTACAAGTATGTTCCAAATACTGCACAGAATATGCTTATACTCAAAAACTATTACTTATCTGAAATTTAAATTTAACTGGGAATTCTGTATTTTTCCCAGCAACCCTAGATGAACTAGAAATTTGGGTGCTTGCACTAAGCAAAACAAATTGTAGGTACTTTTTTGGTGATTGGTCTCATCCTTGATTATCGCTCTTTAATAATCTTTACTAAGATGGAAATGCAACTGCACGGTGACACCAGCCAGCCTTGTCCTGAGGACCCATGGGGACCCCCACTCCCTGTTCCCAGTGCAGCAAAGCACAGATCGAATGGGCACCTTCCTTAATTTCCAAGAGGAAGAGAAGTTCATCAACTCAAATTGATGGTAAGCAACTCTTTGCTTTCCCCAGGCTTTCTGGACACACAGGGACGCAGAATATTCATTCGTAGGTGCTGGGATTGTTCCTAGCTGTTAACTCACATTCTCATGGATTCCAGTCAATAATATTCTAACAATGAGCAGAACATGACAATTTGGTAAAGTTTCTGTCTTCTGGCAATCTCCTAGAGGCCCAAGTGACTCCTTTTCAGAGAATGTTTTCAAGACAACAGGTGTGAGGGAAGCAGAAAGGACCAGAACAGTCACACAAAGTTGTGGTCTCTGCTGGTGCTTTAGCCTGACGCCAGGGGGGGCTCTGGAGCGTGATGTGCACCAGACTTGGTGGCATGGGGGCTGGCCTTTTGTATCCTGTTCCAGCCCATTATGGGCCATGGGCTTCCCACCAGGAAAAGAGAGGAGTGCAGTCTCCCAGGCACAGTGACTCCGCTTTCAGCACAGGGTCATTCTCTCCAGAAGTGGGCAGGTGTGACCTCTTGATGAGCTAACCCTCATGGCAGTTGGTGGATGGGTGAACACCAGCTCCATAAAGGGATCCCAGCAGGACGCCAATGGGGACAGATAAGACCTGGTGTCCACCTACAGATACTGGGGTCCCTCAGGTCTAAGTGGGCATTCTCAAAGTCTCAGATCCTTCGGGATTCTATCAATGCCCAAAGTGGAAAGTCAAATATCCATTGTTGCTCTTTATTTCTAAGAAAACATGCCACAGCAACTGCAGAGGAAGAGGAGAAGCAGCTGCAGGACAAACGGGTATTTACAAGACTAACCACCCCCTACTAAGGTGACGGAAAGAAAACCAGAGGGCTGGCATAATAATCAAAATCACTAATACTGAATGAAGGAGGAACTGGGCTGGGCGTTTTCCAGGACCTCATTACATCTGTGTGGTAATCTTGTAAAATAAGTTCTGGTCACCTTCTCCATTCACAGATTAAGAACAGTAAGGCACGAGGCTAAGAACTTGTCAAGGGTCACCCAAGAACTAAGTGGCCAAGCTGGGACTGTAGTCAAGAGCCTGTTCTCTTCAAGCACCTGCCAAAGGGACCAAAACTAAGGGTGAAAGTAGCCAAAGGGCTGACCTCTCTTCCTCCTGCTGGACAGTCCAAGGAATCACACCCTTGGTGCTGGTTGCAAGTGCAGGCTTATTCCTGTAATTTCTCAGCGTAGTTCCCTTCTGCACCTACAATTGCCTGCCAATGGCCCATGATGGCGGGCAGCCCCCTTACTGCACCGATTGCTGCTTTTTAAACAGGCTGACTTTGGCTTTGGCTAGGCTTTCTACTTGAGTAACTTTCACGTCACCTTGATGGAATAACTTGGGAAGGGTTAAAAATCTACCACGGCGGCATCCCTCTGGATTTTGGATACTGTGAGCTGGGGTAAGGCCAGTACATTTGGATCCCTGACTGGGTGCTGAACAGTCCCTGGGGCCAGTGCTCCTTTGTGACCCTAGAAATGGGTGCTTTTTTAAGTGCTTCTCTTGGCCACACTCCCCAGTTTTGTCTCACACAACAGAGGCTCTAGCTACAACAGCACCCAACTATGGCCCCAAGCATGGAGAACTATTGTCTGGGCCAATGTCCCAGAGGATACTGAAGTTCCAGCACCTTCCTGCCATCAATCATTCCTTTCTTATCAGTCTGGGCTATGGGTTGATCACACGTGCCCTGCCAAGTGGCATGAAGAGTCCAGGTGTGTGTCGGGAACTTCCTTTCCAGGGTCAGGAGCATGGAGGGGAAGGCAAGGACAATGTGGCCTGGCAATACACGAAGCCTTCATCTCCTAATCTGACCTTTTGCTTTTTAACAGCCAAGAGCAAAGAGTGATGTAAATAAAACTCACTGTTTCTTGAGGCAGGTCATTGGACTGACATTGTTGGCCCTGAAGTTGTGTATGATTGATCTCAGTCCTTCTACCCATTGCTGAAAGAGAAAGAAAAAGCATTCCTGGTGAGCAACACCACAGGAACTGAAAATGGTGGTTTTTTATTAAACAGCCCGTATCCATTCGGTATAAGAATAATGTAAACTCTTCTTTTATCTCCTCCCTGCCACAGAGCAATCTTCATTTTGCATGCCATACTTTATTCTTTAATAAACAGCTTTCATTCTTTCCATGAAGATAAATGTAACATCTAGAGCATCATTAAACACTGGGTTGTCACAAAGGAACGCTGCCCACTGATTGACTTGTTAAACCTTCTATTTGCAGCCTGTTTAAATAGAAATCCTTTTTCAGCCACTGGCAACCTTCATTATTTCTAAGCAACGTTATACAGTACATGATGACATATTTAGCTATTCCCATTTTAGAGGACGAATGCGTTTGGGGTTCATCAATTTTATCGTGTGATTCTATTTCAATCTAAGAAATTTGTTACATATCTTACCTGTCTGTGATTTCTAGCAGAGCCTTAAAAAGTAAAGCATGCACTGATTGCTGGGGTATCCAGTGCAAATACTGAAGCACTTACATAATTTCTGTATAATAAGGACTTGGACCTCAGTTTTAGTTCATAACATCACTCCATGGATTTACAAGGAAAAGTGAAGGAAGACTGTACATGGCAGTAAAGGAATTTGGGTCTTGTAAGGACATTCAACTAGAAAAGGCTGGCCCGTCCATTAAGGCCAACTCCTCTGTGCTGAGGAAGGGAAAATATTTGGGCATAGTAGTACAGATGGATAGTCTACCTGCACTGTCCACTAGCCACATGTGGCTGTTTAAACTGAATAAAAGTAAAATTCAGTGCCTCCATTTCACTCATCACATATCAAGTGCTCGAAAGCCGACATGGGGCTAGTGCCTACCACATTGGACAGCCCAGACGAAGAACATCTCCGTCGACACAGAAGGTTATATCGGACAGCCCTGCACAGTATTACCAGGTTTAACATGGGCTAGTGATTTAGTCATTGCAAGGGCCAAAGGTAAAGACTAAGTTCTGTAAAGTGTGTGTGGTTTTAATTCATTGTGATAAAATGCAAATAACATTAAATTTATCATTGGAACCATTTTTAAGTGAACAGTTCAAAGGCATTAAGTAATATTCACGTTGTGTGCAACCTTCACCACCATCCATCTCCAGAACTCTTTTCTTCTTGCAAAACTGAAACTCTGTCCCCATTACACAACTCCTCAGTTTCCTCTCCCCTGCCCAACCCTAGCAACCACCATTCTACTTTGTCTCTATGAATCTGCCTATCCTAGGTTCTTTATAAAAACAAATCATACAGTATTTGCCCTTTGACAAATTTGACTGGCATAATGTCCTCAAGGCTCAGCCAGATCACAGCCTGTGTCAGAATTTCCTTCTTTTTAAAGGCTGAATAATATTCCCTTGGCTGTGTAGACCACATTTGGCTTCTCCATTCATCTGCTGATGAACACCTGGCTTGCTACTATGATTAATGGCAGCTATTGTGATTGATGCTTCTATGAACATGGGTATACCAGTATCTCTTCAAGTTCCTGCCTTCAATTCTTTGGGGTATATACTCTGAAGCAGAATTACTGGATCCTGCAGTAATTCTATTTTTCATTTTTTGAGGAACCACCATTCTGTGACACAGCTGTTATCATTTTACATTCCCACCAACAGTGCACGTGGGTTCCAATTTCTTCAAGTCCTTGTTGACACTTTTTTTTTCCTGCTTTGTTTTCATTTTGAGAATAGTCATCCCAATGGGTAAGAGTCTAATGGACAGTTTTGGCTTTCCTCTTTATGCTCCAGTCATACCTAACAGTTTTCTGAAGGAGGACTTAGGAGCCAGAAGAGGTCAATTTCCTTCCACAACTAGAAAAGGCCATTTCCTGAGGACCATAAATAGCATCGAAAGCCTCATGATGGTGACACCAGGATTCTGAGGGAGGAGGAAGGAAGGCACTGGTAGCATTAAAGAAATGCCTTATTTTCATCATCAGCCTTTACTTCCTCTGTCAGGCTAAATATGGGACTATAATTCCCTGGGGACCTTCAAATATCCTGTTGTTGGCCTAACAAACCGCAGGCTCACAAAGTGTTTCCCAAGAGGAGACAGAAAAACATAAATAATTAGGTTGGCATTCACTGGGCAACATTTTCTCAACCTGAAGGCTTGTTCCGTGTTCCAAAACATAAAACAGAGTCCATGGTTTCCTAGGGCAAAAAACTGGGCAATTTCTGAGACTGTTCACTGGCTTTTTCTGAGCATTCTGATTTAGTTGTTCCTAAAAATAAATTACAGAGATACCAGACTTTGAGGAGGCTTCAACAACTCATCCGTCTTTTGAAAATATAATGCTGGTGAAGAATCTTGTTTATTGTGACAGAAAGGTCTCCGGGAGTGACCTCTGAGGTCATCACTCCAGGGACAGTACTCATGCTTTAGTTAGTAGGAAATGCCACTGGAATCCTCACAGGCCCTAAAGGGCCCCGGGGTGGGGGAGGTTGTTGCTGCTTCTCTTTGCAATGATGAGAGTGAGGGTCAAGGGCCTTGCCCAAGATCAGCTGGCTCAGGGCTGAGAGGCTCTGTTGTCTGCCCTTCCTTAAGGCTTGTTCACACGTCTCCCCCCCCATGACGTGGACAAGTCCCATCAGGCCTTTCCTTCTCTCCATGGTCTTCCAGGTAATTGACACCTGGCATATTAAGACCAAGAGACTTCAGGAAATATGTTGAGCGTTTCTTTTGCAGTTTCTAACAAAGTAGATGAAATGCCAGCAGGTGACAGCAGAGTCCTAGAGTTTAGCTGAAAAGTTGTACTGTGGGTGAACTAGATGCATATGAACTTCGTTGAGTGTTTCCAGACTAACAGAAGGAAAAAAAAAAAAAACACAAAAACCTGTGACTTAAATATGTTTCCTTGAATTGCTGAAAATAAGCACATATGTTAAGAGTCTACATAATGCCCTAAAAGGTACATCTTCAAGCCCAGGGCTGCGTGTTTCTAGAAGGATCACTCCCTGACGCACGTTGAGCACACTCATCGGCTCAATGTTGACACGCTCGTGATAGGATTCTTACCACGCTGGGTGCCTCCCTCTGGTCTGGCCAGGCTGAGTGGGCCCATGCAACCAGCCCAAAGGATCCATTGAATTTGGGTGTCCAAATCCATAGTTTCTCCCTTTCCCCAGCAGGTTGTTCTCTTGATTTCTTAATCTTTTCCAATTCGAACTTAAAGCTTATTTCAGCCCTTCTAAGGTGAAGGACAAGAAAGGTCCTTCCAGGGACTCTTGGGGCTTAGCTGGATGGTTTAGGAGAAGAGGAGGGAAGAAGAGAAGCTGCCTCTGATTTTCTCCTAGGGACTAACAACCTCTCCTTTGGGACTCCTTGTTCTCACCACGTAGGCGGGCGTCCATTTTCCAGGCAAATGGCGTGGCCTCGCCCTTAGCTTTCTCCTTTGCCCCTGGGACACTGGACTGTCATGGACTAAACAATCCCTTTCCCACTGAAAAAAGCAGCAGAAGGGCATAGACATAACAAAACCAAACCAAAAAAATATGAATTTACACAGGGTGTATATCTCCCTTTTTCCCTTTAAAAACATTTGGTAGGGTTTTTTTTTTTTTAAGTTATGGAAGCAGTATTTAAATGTCCTTTGCAGAAAAATGTAAAGCAAAAAAGTATACAGCAATAAGTGAACATCACCCCAAATCCCATTGCTGACATCAAGAGCTAGCCACTGACAACATTTTGGTATTTGAGCTCTTAGCGTTTTTTTTTTTTAATGCACATATAGCTTTGTCATCCTAAAATAACTAGTCCCATTACTTGCCAGTCAGCACCGCCCCAGGTAGAGTTGTTGTTCTTTTAGCTCAATCTTATCTCTAGGTTTTATTCCAGAAGCGTCCTTTTCAGTCTTCAGTCAAAACAGCATGTTGTCAAAGCAAAAAAATAACACAGACCCTGTGATACTCTCCGAGTATGCTATGTCATTTTTTCTCCAAAGGGAAGACTCAGTGGCATCTTCCTTCATCTCTTGGTGTGTGATTCTTTGCTCTTAAAGAGAAGGCTACTGGTAGAAGAGGCAGAGTCATCTTACTAAGTCTGTTCCAAGTTAACTACAGCCTTGTCACGCATAGTCCAGGGACTAGCAGCATCACCTGGGAATTGTTAAAAGGCAAATCAGCAGGCCCTGTCTATGAAATCTGTCTCTAGGGCTGGGGAAGAGAAACCTGTGTTGAAGTGAGCTTTCCAAATGGCTCTTTTGCAAATTTACATATAAAGGCACTGTTCTGAACCCATGCCGCTCAGTCAGGAGGTTGGCTCCTAGACCAATGGCGTCAACATGTCCGGGTTGCTGGTTAGAACCGCAGACTCTCAGGTCTCATCCCACCCAGACCCACTGGATCAGAATCTTCATTTAATAAGATCCCAAGGTGAGTCGTGTGCACATCCCAGTTTGAGAAGGGTCCTTCCCCCACCTTGAGTATCTACTTCCATTGCCCACCTAGAAAGATCTGGGTTTGGTTTCCTATGGGAGCCGATAGTTTCCCACAGTGCCCTTGGCTGGGATATCTGGTCTTCTAGTAAGGACCCTGGAAAAAGCTCTCCTCCAGTTCCTGATTTACTTTGTTTTTGTCCTATCCCTCCCTACCTGGGCTGAACAAATCTGCATTCACTAGCATGGAAATGGTGACCTACACACGTGGGTTCAATTGCTTGCATGTGGAAACAAAAGGAAGCAAGGAGTGACTTTCACCTTCCAATGTCCACGCTGTGCAAAGAATCAGCTGATGGGGCCATCTGAGATGTTTAAAATATGGGACCTTCTTGTTACCTGTCACTCATAAACCTGATCCATGCAGAGCTTTTGTTTTTGGTTTTTTGTTTAAGTCAATGGGGATCAGAAAAAAATCAGGGCAGATCTCAGTTGACTATTCTCAAGGTACTTAATTGTTCTAACAGTTAATTAGTTGTCATTTGCTCAAACAACATAAGCCAGGAATTTATATAATGTGAAATACAGCATTGATTCCTTTGTACGGTGAGTTCCGGTAATAAGACTCATTTTACTGATGGGGTTCAGGGCAGGCCACCCCAGAATGTGCCACTTTGGCATGTGGCTTATTTTGAGCAGGAGACAATCAAGGCCTGATAAACTCAAGAAGAGCTTTTTACCTCTCTCTTAACTGCCTAAAAGAATTTAGATAGAGGCCTGTACCGGGAAGAGAGCTATTACCAAAAATATATATATATATATATATTTTTAAACACAAGAATGTCTTCACCACAGGGCATGATAATCATGTTTCCAAACATTTGTCCTTCCCATCTTCCTGTGAATTGTCTTCCTCACCTCTAACGCCCCAGACCCTTAGCCTCTTTCTCCTTAGCTCAGGATGGCATGCACACCTCAATTACCTGATTATCAGAGAGCCTTTCGTGTCTTGTGGGGTTCCTGGACATATTTAATTAGATTTTTTTCTCCTGTTAATCTTTCTCTTATTAAAGGTGGGTGTCTCAGCCAGGAACCCAGAAAGGTAGAGGGAAATTCATTTTTCCTCCCCTAAAACCATGCACCAGAGGCAAACTATGAAGCTTTCCAAGATTTCCACAGGGTCCAATGTTGCAGCAAGGTAAGACTCTTTTTAAGGTGCTTAGGATGTGAAATTGCTTCATTTCACCAATCTCCAGATGAAGAATCAGAGCAGAGTAATTCTATCTTTATATTCAACCAGAAACTTGGTTTTAGGAAGGCATTTGAGCTTTAAAGAGGCTTATTAGACTGTAAAGACACCGTAGGTAGAACTCTACACATTTTCTCTTATGAATCTACATGTAAGGGAAATGAAATGATTTTTGTTAGGGTAAGGTATTAGTTGCCATTAAATTGTCAGTACTGAACTTTGAAGACAGGCCAAGCAAAAGACCTTTCCAGCTGGGACATGTTATAAGAATACTACATGGCTATTACTCAGAGACCAGACTAGTAGCTCCCAGACCTAGTTGTACCTTAGAACCCCCCGGGGAGCTTATAAGACATTTCAGAAGCCTGGATCCCTCTCCTGGTGATTCTCATTAACAATCTGAGCCCAGCTGGACTGTCAATCTACCTTTTAGAGACTGTAGATAATTCTAATGTGAATCTACAGTGGAAGACCACTGAATCAGACCATGTGTGCTACATTGGTTGAGGTCAGTATTTTCCAAATTTTACCATGTGTTTGGATCACTTGGGAATTTTGTTCAAGTGCAGATCTGGATTCAATAGGTCTAGTGTCTGTGCTGAAGAGTCTGCATTTCTTGCAATCTTCCAAGAGAGGCCATGGGGGCTGGCTTGACCTTCTGTGCCCTGTTCACACAAGAGTAGCAGTACTTGTACATTATTTCTAGAAAAATCATGTATCTTGTACATTGCTAAGAAGTCCACTGATGAAAAAGCAGTCCTACTCTCCGTTATGTCAGATTTTCCCAAGTGGTCCTCTGAGCACCCCACAGGAGTGTAGTAGAAATGCCAACCCTCAGGCCTCACCTAAAATCTACGGATTCAGCCATGCTGGGGATGGGACCCAGCAGTCTGCATCTTAACAGGCCCTCCAGATGCCTCCAAAGTAACAAGCACATTGTGCTAGTGTCAGAGCATCTGGTATTAATTGTGGATAAAAGATAATTGAGGTGCGCCTGGGTGGCTCAGTCGTTAAGCATCTGCCTTCGGCTCAGGTCATGATCCCAGGGTCCTGGGATCGAGTCCTGCATCGGGCTCCCCGCTCCGCGGGAAGCCTGCTTCTCCCTCTCCCACTCCCCTGCTTGTGTTCCTGCTCTGGCTACCTCTGTCTCTTTAAAAAAAAAAAAAAAAGATAATTGAAGAGCTTGTGGAGGTAGCCACAGGAGGACAGGCTTGTCTGGTTTCGTTTTCTGAACAATTTTATTGAGGTACAATTTAAATAGAATGAATGGCCTATAAGCTGTTGATTCAAAGTTCTCAAATGCAAACTAAGCACCCTTAGGGCGAGTATCACCAATGGCAGATGCGTGGAATTTTAAATTTTCATTCCCGTTTTGGATTAAATTCACACACACATCACTGTGCATGCTGAAGTAGTTTAAAGAAAGTTAGGAGCACAACAAAAGCAGAGCAGGCGACCAGAAGGAGGCTGGCTCAACGGATGTTCCCTAGCCACAGCAAAGCCAGTCGCTAGTGATGTTCCAGGATCTCACTAGGCAGCAGGAGATGGCCCCATGGAAGCCAGTTAGAAGTAACAGCTCCCTGGACTGTGACAGAGGCAAACGCAGCATCTGGACAGGCCGGGTCTGGAAGCCTGGGCTTTGGCAATAACACTTACTAGATAACTGGTACAGAAACAAGATGGAGGTCTGTTTCCCCAAACTAGGGTACTTGTGCCCCCACCGGGCCAGTGATCAGGCCTGAGTACCAGGGCCAGAGCCAATATAGCAGCAGGAGTAACTAGAGGCCAAGGGCCTGGCCCAGGGATGGCCAAACCCCAGAGGCAGAAGCAGGAGAGCAGAGAGCTTGGTGATTTAGGCAGGACTTGAGCAAAACAAAACAAAACAAAACAAATCACATTTTACCCTTCAAATGTGCTCATCTAAGATGCTGAATCCATTCTCAAATAAGATGGAAGCAGATCTACCAATGTCTGTATATCACAGACCAACTTCTACATCACGTTAAGAGGAAAAAATAAAACCATTTTCTCTTCCACGTCAGCAACTTCCCCTGGGTTCTCCTAAGGAGAGAGAAACGCAGGTAGAATGTACAGAGTGTCAGTCATCAGGAGATATTCGTGACAGTGTTGGAAACTCCCTCCTGGCCAGGGACAGAAGGCAAACAGGCAGACAACGACAGCGTTGACAGCAAGAACAAACCAGGCAGAGAAACCTGAAAGTCACCCCGATTGCTACCCAGAGAGAGAGCAGAGTGCAAGATAACAGAGAGGCTGAAGAATCTCATGCACAATAAAAGAGCTCAACTTGCGATCCCAGATACAATCCAGCTGATAAGCCCAGGATGAAAGGGGAAATTAAGGAGCCTATAATGACCAAGAGCAACCTACCGAAACTGGTGCCCAAACAGTCATGGGGATTTTTCAGAAAAAAAACCCAAGGTCAGTAGAGCGACAACTCAGTGGTAATCACAAAGGCCCCTGGGAAGTCAATAATAATTCTGATACAATTGTCAAATCTCAAAGAACCAAGACAGGAGAGAGGAAAAAAGGAAGAGCAACCGGGGCCCTTTTCTCTTGAAATGGTCTAAGCGTCTTCCAGAAAATACAAGTTTTTCATCTGCTGTTCTCTGTCCATAGAGGAAAGCTGATCAAGGTGAAAGGAGGAAGGTATTAAGTGCCATCTGATTCTTCAATCACCTGCAGAGCATGGGGAATGAGTATCTGGGCAGGAACATAGATGGGTGTGTGTGGTTGTTTGTGAAAGATAAATTTGGATGGGCCTGGATAATATTTATGCTTTCCTAGTCAAGATTAGTTTAGTCACTCACAGCCAGTCAAAACAGTCTGTCAGCCTGGCTGGTTATCTTGACAACACTGGGTAGTTAGGTCAAAAAGAACTTCTAAATAGTCATAAGAAATGAGAGGACACTGTACTGTTCTGGGTCATCATTCAGAAGCTCAAGTGTCAAATTCCCCTACCAAGTGGGTTTCTGTTCATTATCATTCCAAGAGACAACTTTTGAATCACCTAAGCCTGCTTTCATGGATATCCTGTAAAAATGTCCTACTGCACCTATAGAACCTTATCTCAAATAATCACATCTTATGCCAGGTATCTACTCCAATAAATATACTGTTGAAGGGAATCAAGATAGGCCACCCCAAAATATGACACTTTGGTATAAAAATTATTTTGAGCTGAAGGCATCTGAATTCCTGAAATCCTTTATCTGACTGAAAGCAGGCCTTACCCGAAAGAACCCCAGTGTCATAAATCCCCATCCAGGAGCAGCTTTAACCCTCCCTTCTGGAAGACAAAACATTGGCACCACACTCAGACAGAAATTGTCACAAAATTCTCATGTCTGTCTATTCTTGTAAGGGCCCATTTATCTTTCCTAAAAATCATTTGCTCTCCTGTAAGTGGCCTTTTGCTTCCTTTCTTTCCCTTACTCAGAGGATGTACAAACTCCTAAATATCCCCGCTCCTTTGGGTATTTACTTCCTTCTGGGAGGCTCTGTGCACATAAATTAAAAATGAATAAATCTGTGTGTCTTTTCTCTGTTAATTTGTCTCTTGTCAGTTTATTTCATAGACCCAGCTGAAGAAACATGAAGAAGAAGAAAATGTAAGTACATCCAAACAGAGTACATTAAGGCCTTACGTTCACTTGTGCCTACAGACTTTAAATGATACATGATGTTCTTCCCTGACTCAGGTTAATAGAGCAGCTCCATTCCTACAAACTCCAGAACTCATTCAAAACCCAAATGAGATACTGGCTTTATTTTATGTGACATTTTTTGGTATCCACATGGAAAACTCAAATAACTGAAGAATTTCAAGATTTTAAGAAAACCAGGAGCATCCTCCTATGCCAGGCAGAAGCCAGTTTTGTGAAAATGCATCTGGGGGCTCAAATGCCAAATCTGCAAAGTCCTGGTGGTAAGAGAAGCATAAACAGCTGGTGAATTAGAAGGTATTCATATGGGCACCTGGGTGGCTCAGTCAGTTACCTGTCTGCCTTCGGATCGGGTCATGATCCCAGTGTCCTGGGATGGAGCCCCGTGTTGGGCTCCCTGCTCAGCAGAGAGTCTGCTTCTCCCTCTCCCTCTGCCCCTCCCCTCCTCCATTTGTGCTCTCTAATAAATAAATAAAATCTTTAAAAAAAAAAATAAAAGGTATTCATGAAGTTGTTTCTCTGGCTGATACCTGTACTTATAATCCCTGAAGTCACATCGCTCCTGACATGTACCAGCGGACGGTGTTGGCAAATCAAGCCACACGGAAATGAATGCTATCTCACCATGCAGAGGCTCTGTGATAAATATAATCAATCAGGGAATCTCTGGCAAACTCTGGCTTAGAGTTCTCAACCTACAGAGCACAGGCACATCAAATCGAGAGGTACTCCCGTAAGCTAGATAGGACTTTCAATACAAGCTACTAAAAAAGAATCTAAATCAGTGTGTTTCAGTTTCGTTACCTTTCTATCCTTTACGGACAAGTCCCCTGACCTTCCCAGGCAACAAGAAAGGTGTGTGTGTGTTCGGGGGTTGGGGGGATGTGGCAGCAGGAAAATGGAATAAAAAGCGTATGTAGGTCAAGATGAATCAATGAATGTCTAGATGACACTGTTTTCATACTTCTGGAAAAATCCTGGGCCGAGAATGCCTCTGTAACACTGCTTGTTGACTTTTTCCTGCAAAGCAGTAGTTCTGGAAGGTTTTCATTTGTGTGCCTTCAATAGGCAAAAATAAATTTTAAAAAAGTTTGGTAAATAGCTGAATACCAACACCACCCCACCCCACCCCGCCCCGGTTTGTGAAGATTCACACCAGAATAATAGAGCTTCATGGAATGCTACAGTAAACAAACCCAACAAGGCTTTCTCATGCTTCGTTGACCAGGAAGCCTCCTTGAAATGCAGGTTATTTTGCAGACCCCCAATTTGGGAAGGGCTGCTGTATGATTTCAGCTCGCACAGATGAAGACATTAACTTTTACCTCAAAAGCACAGTAAAATCTTACAAGGTTCAGGTGGAAGTTGTTGGGCGGTGACAGAATACAGAATCTGGAGTGAATCCCATGCCTGGCTTCAAGACACCAGCTCTGCCACTTCCTGGCTGGGTGACCTTGGGCAAGTGACTCAACCTCTCTGAGCCTGTTTCTTCCTCTCTAAAATGGTAACAACCATGCCCATCCTAGAGGATTGTTGTGAGAATGAAATGAGACAATACATGGTCAAGCACTTTGAACATTCCCTGGTATTCAATACAAACTAAAAAATTCCATTCCTGCTGCTCCTATTATTAATTATTGGGGATCACCGGTCAGCATTTCTATAAAGAGCCAGCAAATACGTAGTTTAGGCTTTAAGAAGGCCGCACATGAGTCTCTGTTGTACGGTTTTGATGTTTCGTTAACAACCCTTTAAAAATGTCAAAGCCATTCTGAGCTCATTAGCCATACAACCTCAGCCTGAGGGGTGGGTTTGGCCCCGGGGCTGCACTTTGCCAGCCCCCCATTGTGACTATTAAGCTTGCTCTAGATCATACTGCTCAGAGGGGACAAGGTCTCACGTCAGGTGAGGTGTCTGACCCATCTCCTCATGCATCCTTTTTTTTTTTTTTTAAGATTTTTATTTATTTGTCAGAGAGAGAGCACAAGCAGGGGGAGCAGCAGAGGGAGAGAGAGAAGCAGGCTCCTGTGGGACTCGATCCCAGGACTCTGGGATCATGACCTGAGCCGAAGGCAGACGCTTAACGACTGAGCCACCCAGGCGTCCCAGCATGCATCCTATTCTTGAAAGAAAACATCCGAATGAGTGTTCACAACGGCAGTCTCTGCCAGCAAGAAGAACTGGGGCTGGGTGGTAAGTAGAGAAGCAATTTAAAGCTAGCGAGAGTTTCCTCTCCCAGGGGCCAAAAGGTGAAATCCAAACTTCATATTACACTTCTGGAGCAATTAGAGGAACTTGTTTTGCATTCCCTTGGTGGAGTCATTTGGTAACACTCGCAATTAGGGCAAAATGAGCTGCTCGGGGTGAGGCCTAGAGCACAGAGTCTCTTCTTAGGAAACCTGTCAAGTTCACGACACACAGCAGTGAGAGAGGCCCCCCCGATGAAAACCTGTCCCCCACGAAGCCCCCGCATTCTGCACAGAAGCCCCCAGAGGGCTGGAAGTTTTCTGAAGAAGAGCTGGTAACACCAAGAAAATCCACCTCCAAGATCATGGGGATTTACAATTACAATGAAGCCCAAGACAAACATTGTAAAGACCAAGAAAATGCATATGATAAAAATTTTAAATAAAATACAGTGCATTAAACTCTATAAACAGTATGAGCCCAACTGTGTGTAGAAGAAAACTGTGTGAATTAAAAAGACACACTGGGGTGGCTGGGGTGGGGGTTTCCTTTGAGGGGAGTCAGGAATGGGGTTTCCTTTGAGGAGAGGATGATACGTTCTAGAACTGACAGGGGGTTGTTGTACAATACTGTGATCTACTAAATTGCACACTCACTTTAAAGTGGTTCACTTTACATTATGTGAATTTCACTTCAATTTAAAAAGAGACACGGCGGGGCGCCTGGGTGGCTCAGTCATTAAGCGTCTGCCTTCAGCTCAGGTCATGATCCCAGAGTCCTGGGATCGAGCCCCCGCACTGGGCTCCCTGCTCTGCGGGAAGCCTGCTTCTCCCTCTCCCGCTCCCCCTGCCTGTGTTCCCTCTCTTGCTGTGTCTCTCTCTGTCAAATAAATAAATAAAATCTTAAAAAAAAAAAAAAAAGACACGGAAGACGGGGTAATGCACTCTGGGTGGGGGGTGTTTTCTTCTTTTTATTCTTCTGCACTTTCTACTAGAATATAGTGGAAGTATTCGTTCTACCATGAGCAATACTTCTGCATTCGGGAAACACCAGTGAAAGTATAAAAATGCAGGTCCATGCAAATGTTTAAAATGACTTTGTCGGCAACTCAGTGTTGCTGCAGACGAGGGCTCTAGGCTACAGCTCAAAGCTTCTTCCCCACTTGGCTCCGGCCTCTACTCTAAGGAAACCTCACCCATTCAGGTAAAAAACTCCCCAAAAGGACAGGAGAAACTGCTTTAGCTCTCGTGTCTAGGTTCCTGAACACACACCTTGACAAGCAGCTTTACTTTTCAGTAAGTTTGATGCTATGAAAAATGACAGTAAAAATCCGCCCTTGACTAGTAAAGAAATTAGAGGATTTCAGAAGAGAACCAAGATAGGTGTTCTTAATTTTTCTTAAAATTTGAGAGAGAGCGAGCATGCATATGTGTGAGCAGGAGAGGGGCAGAGGGAGAAAGAGAGGGGAAGCAGATTCCCCACTGAACAGGGGGGCCCACCCAGGGCTTGATCCCACAACCCCTGGGATCATGACATGAGCCGAAACCAAGAGTTGGACCCTTAACTAACTGAGCCACCCAGGCGCCCCGAAGATAGGTGTTCTTAGAATGCCAAGAGGCTAATGATGCAGAACACAGGGACATCAAAGCCAAGGCTGATCCACAGATGAGTTCCAAGGGCCCCCAACTAGCGAGTGAGCTGCTCTGAACTGTAGGACCCACAGCAGACCCATCGCATAGACATTCTTCGAGAACGTATTTTAAACAAATTCACTGTTTCTTCCCCACTCTGTCCCAAAGTTACCAGGCCCTCACTTTCTCATAACCATACCACTGTACTCCCAATTAATCAGACTTAAAATCTAGTCTCCACCTTAGCTTCTCTGACCTCACCCAGGAACAAACTCTGGTGATCCCATATTCAGAAGTTTCTCAGGCCTTCCTCCATGTGTAACTGGTTGCAACCAAGAACAACCGATTGTCTTGAATTCTATCTCGGTACTTCTCAAACTGTAAGGTGCCAAGTACCTACCAGACCTTATTCAAATGCTGATTCCGATTCATCACATCTGGGACAGGGCCTGAGATTCTCCTCTGGTAAGTTCCTGGGTGATGCTGTTGCTGCTAGTCCAGACCATACTTTGAGGAGTGCTGCTCTCAGCTACAAATTATTACCATGTGTTGATCTTAGAATATAAAGATTTGTGTTGCATCCCTCCTACAGCACGAGGCATGACCTTCCATTACCTCCTTAGAATCTTCAGGATGGATTAGACAAGCATCTCGCTTAGCACTCAAAGCAGGCCACACGCTTAGCCTGACTTTCCAATTTCCCAATTGAAAGTGTTCACTCTAGCCTCTACCCTGGATCTACCGTTACAACATTCCTCTGCTTCTGAGTCTCTGCTCACGTCCTAACCCCCATATGCATGGCCTTCTGTCTTCTGATAGACTGCACACTGTGGATATCGCCATAACGGGACCAGCAGGCACCCCTCTTCTGGGAGCAAAGTCCTGCCTCTTTATGAAAATACTTTTCCCTCCTCCCTCTCCAACCACAGAACCTCCTATCCTAGCAGTGTGAGGACTGGCTTTAGCGATGGTGATGCAACCCACATTAGGCTAGGGACTTCTACCTATATACGAGTGTCCTCCAAAGCAACTAATCCGTATCCTCCTTGGCATCTAGTATACTTTTTCTTGCAAAGAGATGTGGAGAAAATAATTTCCAGGGTCATTTGGTACAACTCCTTACTTTTATCAGTGAGTATAAAAAAGCCCATGTAGTGGAAATGATTTATCCAAGCTTAGAATTCATCAAAAAGTAATTCTTGGATGAGTAGCTGGATAAAAGAAGGTAAAAAAGAAAAAACACACACACACACACAAAGAAACCCAGGCATCTTCATTTAAAATGTCAACGAAGTGAACACATTAGGTAAACATTAGCATTTATCTTACTGTAAGCACCTTCATGCTGCATGCTGGCTGATGTCTAGAGCTAAGGTTCTAAATGAGCCACAGATAGTGTGTCATTTGGCACACTGGTGTTTAAAAAATGAATATATTTGTCAACACTTTAACATCAGATTTCATGTAAAAATAAATCCAGATGTCCGGTATCTTACGGAAAAACTACCACCATCTTCAACCATCTAACAACCTCAAGGTGCATATTCTTATATCGTTGGAAAATTAGCTGGAGACAGGGGTGCCTGGGTGGCTCAGTCATTAGGCGTCTGCCTTCAGCTCAGGTCATGATCCCAGGGTCCTGGGATCGAGCCCCGCATTGGGCTCCCTGCTCCGTGGGAAGCCTGCTTCTCCCTCTCCCACTCCCCCTGCTTGTGTTCCCTCTCTCGCTGTGTCTCTGTCAAATAATTAGATAAAATCTTAAAAAAAAAAAAAAAAAAATTAGCTGGAGACAGGTAGATGCTGCTTCCCACCCCTAGAGGGTGTATAGACACTCCAACTCACTACTGTCTATACCATCCCTTATTTGTCTTTGCCTGGCACTTTTTCATTATTCACATCATCTTCCTGGCTCCTGTAGGCACCTGGGATCGCAACTTGTGGTCTAAAGGAACTACTGCTTTTGGTAGCCTGCAGAGAAACTACTAAGTTCAGGGTTGACAGAGTGCCACCATGGAGGAGACACGGAAGTACTAAGTTCTGGGACAGATGGTCTTTAAAAGCAGGATGAGAACCGAAGGAGCCAGGGAGATGGAAGGTGGTCGTGGGAGGCCCAAGGAGACAAGTTTCACCCACTCCACAGATGAACCAATGATCTCAGCCCTCCCTCCGAAGGCAGAGAGAGAACGGTGGTTTCTAAATTCAACCCAGCAGTAAGACAAATGAACCCCATTATCTTCATTTGCAAGAAGGAAACACCTAGGTGGGATGGGGCACTTTAAGCTTACAACACCCACTCACTCATTTGCTGATTCACAGCTCTGTCCTGAAGCAAGCTTTTTAAGTGGCCCTCCCTGCTTCGCTTCACATGAATTCAAAATGGTTTAAAGTAAAAACAAAACAAGAAAATGCCAACTTTCCATTTTGGAAACATGAAAACGCACACATGTCTCATCCCAGACTTGAGTCTCAAAAAACAGTGAGGCGATGGGGTGAAACAATTTAATCAATCAGTAGATCGGGGCTTGGATGATAGGAAGCTGAGATTTACAATTTAGCTACTTTAGCATTCAGTAGGCATTGGCTCAGGTGAGCCTGGGCAGGAGCCCAGGGAGTCAGTGTAAGTTTTCTTCAAGAGAAGCGGGATCTAAACACTCCTTATTGAGCAGTGCTTCTCACACTTGGCTATGCCGCAGAACCACGTGAAAGGCTCGTGAAAACACGAGGTTACTGATTCAGTAGGGCTGGGGCAGGGCCCGAGAATCCGCCTTTCTAATTCAGTTCCCAGGTACTGCTGGAGCTGCTCGTCTGGGAACCAGGCTTTGAGAACCACTGGCCTAGACAAAACAGTTAAAACTCCATGTCAAGAAAGAGCATTTTGCTGGGGAGTGCTCGGAACCAAAGCTCTTGCCAGGGTCACAGGCACTAATTCATTTTAACAGTGCTTTTGGTGTTCTTAGTGAATTCTAATCAATGGCTAGGCCGATGGAATCCATAGGTCTACAGATTAACCTGTTTGCTGTGGTCAATTTGATAAAAACTTGTTTAAGTTCACAGTCATTGTGAATTTTGGACTAAGTCCATTTGTATGCTAAGCCAACGGGACTCAAACTTCACCCTGTGTGAGAATCACTTGGCAGTTTAGTTTAAATCAGATTACCGGGCTCGGCCCCCAGAATTTCAGATTTCTCGGGTTGGGGGAATATGAATTTTTTAGGGGCTCCCAGGGGAGGCCAGTGGTCTGATCCCTCCTAGGAGCTCTGTGTTTAACAGGGAAGAGAAAACCTAGGTGAGGGGAGGGAGGTTCTGCAGGGCCTTTCCCACGCAACTTTGCAGTTAGCCTTCCACTCAACATAATCCAAGTTCAGCAAAGTGGTTTTGGCCTTCAACCCAATCTACTAAGATTTTTATTACCTGTAATAAACTACCTGACTTTATCTTTTTTTGTATACAAAAGAGAACACGTAACATTTTTCTAATGTAATTTCTATAGTACTTATTCATGGGCTTATTTGAGGAACTTGGTTACAAAGCATAATTTATAGTGTTTGCCAAATATTTACAACCTGCATGAAATATAATGAGCAGTCTGGAAATTGTCTAAATTCAGTCCAAATCTTTGCATTTTGAACCTCATAAAAACAGCTTAGTTTTGTAATCAAAGGAAAATTCAACTTAGTATAAAATAACACACTTATTTTTGGGGATTTTAAATGAGGGCTGCATTTCCATCTTATGTACAGTGACTCTGATTTCAGCTTGCTATGCAGCGCCAGATGTAACTTAATGAAAGACATCTGAACTCCCTTCAACAAGCCAGACACAAAATCCTTCCAAGAAGCTGGTTGCATTCTGAGAGAGAAAAAAAATGCAGTAGAGAAACCGAGGTGCTTTTCTAACTAAGGAACGCAGTTATAATGTTCCATGTTATTTGAAAAGAGATGAGGATGATCCAGGGGGAAAAATAAAAAAAGTATTATTACAGTTCAGAAAAAAGATTGGAAAATACCTTCTTCATGTGACTGCTTTTATTCACAGGCATTTTAAGCTACATATCAGATTCACCTATTACCCAAAGGCACATATGTTTGAGGAAGAAGTGCCAAGGATTTGTTGGCCAATCCTTTTAACAGAGGGTTTTTTTAAGGAGAAGGGGAAAAAAGCTAAATTTTCTAACTAGAATGACAGGAAGAATTTAGGCAAGCATAAAAATAATGATCTGAGTCGGAAAGAGGAAAGACACCAGGTTAAAACCTCCAGTCTTGTCGGGGATTCTCAGCCACAGTCCTGTTGTAGCCTGCAAAGTGACTCTAAAAATAACACCGTGGAATCCCAGACCTTTGGACTATCAATGCATCACATTTTCCCAGGCTTCTGGTCTAAAGAGCATTTTCCTAACTTTTCTTAGAGCTAAACTGTACAAAACTGGAACTGAACATAATAAAAATAAAAAAATAAAACCAAAAAAACAAAAAACCCTAAAAAAATACCTTGCATTAAAAATACTTGTTATAGAGGAATCCAAATAAAAGCGTATTGTTTAAAGGAAAAAAAAAAAAAAAACTGGAGGCGTATAGCAAGAGGGGTTATACATACTGATCACCCGGGTTAGAATTTACCAATTCTGTCAATGGAAAGACCTCAGTAAAGTGGGTATTTACTGAGCACCTACTAAAGGTTGGGCATTGACCAGTGTAGACGTTGGAGATTCATGAGGAACAGGACATTGCCCTCATGTCAGCAGAGGAAGGGACTAAATGAATAAATGGTATATAAATAGAGATCAATGCTACGAAGACAATACAGCAGGATAAGGAGTGAGGGAGAGCCATGGGGTGGCAAGATGGGGAGCTGAGGTGATATTCCTGCAGAGATATGAGAAACTTGAGCAAGAAAGCAGTGCACGTAACTAGGGGAAGACTGTGTTCCGGGTAGAAGGAATAGCAAATGCAAAGTCCCTGGAGCTGGAGGGAAACCCAAAAGAGGAAAGTGGGGAAAGGGAAAGAAAGTACGGGTGGTTTCTTGCAGGGCCTTGTAAGTCTTGGAGTGACACGATCTGAATCACATTTTAAAAGCATCCCTCCAGCTGCTATTTTGAGAATAGATTCAAAGGGGCAAGGCCAAGGCAGAGAATCCAGCGAGGGGAGACAGGATACTGGCTTGGATCACACTGTACTGATAGCAGTGGTGAGAAGCAGCTAGATTCTTGAGACAAGGGTGTGTGTTTGTAATGGACTGATGAGGGAGACAAGGAAGGCATCCATGGTCTCAGCAGCTGGTGTGGACAGTGGGTGAAGGGTCTAGATTTGGACGTAAGTTTACAATACCATTTGACATTTATTTTGTAGGGGAGAACGAACCATAGAACTGAGATCAAATCTTCCAAAGAGGTTCAGCTGCAAGGCAAGCTCTTAACTCTTTAAGCAGAGAAGGCAGCTGGAGAAAAATACAAGCCGAGCTACAAAAATGTTTTTTGATATACCTGTGTCCTCTTTTATTGAAGAAAAGCACCTATTTTCGCAGTCATGTGTACTGGACAATATTTTGTATTAATTTGAAACCTCAACTCTGAGAAACTCAGATACTATGTAAAATTGTATTGACTCTTAAAAAACCCACTTGAAATAAAAAGAAAAAAAATAATAGAGAACCCCATGGGGAACAGGAAGAACAAAGAAAATGAAATGGCTTGCTCAAAGTCAGGAAAGTTTCCTCCTCCGTGTGAAACCTGGTTCTCCATGGAGAGTACACAAAGCTGAAAGCTGGCCCATTTGCCTGGATGAAAGGTTTGGTGAAGTGGTGTTTTGTTTTGTTTTTTCCCCCCAGAATGGGCAGGTCCTAAGTGTCGTAAGAGCCCAGGAATTAAGAACAGACTCAAGAATCTCATAGGATAAATACTCCTAAGCAAGTTCTATACTAGAAACTCTCTCAATTTCTCTCTCACTGGTCAGACTAGTACTTATCAGATGTTTATAAAACAAGCAAAACCCTCTGACCGCACAGGGAATGCTAAACTCTCACAGTTAGTAAGCTACTGTCCAGTATGTTGGACCCTTTGTCCTTACTTTGCATGCTTACTATGAGTTACTTATGTTTGTTACCAAACCTGTTTGTCTAATTTAAAAATTATATGAACTGGGGCGCCTGGGTGGTTCGGTTAGTTAAGTGTCTGACTCCGGATTACTGTTCAGGTCATGATCTTGGGGTCCTGGAAGCCCCACATCAGGCTCCTTGTTCAACGGGGAGTCTGTCTCCCTCTGCCTCTGCCCCTCCCCCACTCGTGCACGCACACACTCTCTCTCTCTCAAATAGATAAATCTATAAAGAAATAAAAATTATATGAACCAATGAGACATGTTCGTGGAAGGAAAGAGGATTGTTGTTTCTCTAAGTTGGATATTTTAGAAAGATAACTTTAAAGGCAAGTTGCACCACATGTTTTTTCTCAAACTGAGTGAAAATGACAACTCTGGGATTAGGGAAAGAAGTCATACAATTGTAGGATTCTGCCCTCACATTGCTCCACGGGTGTCTTTAAAAGCCTCACTTCCACTTCAATGCAACCAAACTGGATATTTGCGACAATGCATCACAGGTCAGATAAAGGCAAAAACTCCCTCGACCCCAATCCACAGGCCCATACTTCAAGAAAATACTTCATCCCTGACCGTAAAAGACTGGCCAACACCTGAATCCCATTTATATGCTTCTAGTTATAATCAAGTGTTTAAGGTCTGCATGTGTTATTTAAGAAACTGATGACTTGCTTTAACTGATTCTTGTGATAAATGGACCAGGAGCGCAGGGAAGGAAGAGAAGGGCAGTTAGCTTATCCTGTGGTACCATGACTCTAGGCTCATAGGCTTGAGTGGTACCACAGAGTCACAAAGGCCATTTCAGGGGCACTGGGCCGTCTCCGCATTTCTCACCACATCTGATGTAATTTGTGCATTCTGCCATCATTCTGACCCGAGGCCATTGCATCTCTGTGTATTCTGTATAAATCCTCTCACCTCGATGGCTTTGTGTTCTGCTGGGGATACGAACACATACAGAGGAGTAGGAATAAAATGGTGGTGACAGAAAATATTGTCAGTGTTGGAGGGAGTATTAGGATATGAATTAGCACAGTTAAGTTCTGAAATCAGGAAGTAGGCAAATTATCCACATATACATATACTCCATTAACAAGTTCTTTCAATATCTCCTTCTCCACAAGTCAAAGCTTCAGTGGAAATGCTACTAGGATTTTGTTGATTTTCTTGTTGCCTTGTGCCCCATCAAAAAGGAGAATTTCAGACCGATACCCCTGATGAATATGGATTCCAAAATCCTCAACAAAATCCTAGCTAATGGGATCCAACAACACATTAAAAGGATCATCCACCACAACCAAGTGGGATTTATCCCCGGGATGCAAGGGTGGTTCAACATTCGCAAATCAATCAATGTGATAGAACACATTAATAAGAGGAGGGAGAAGAACCGTATGGTCCTCTCGATGCAGAAAAAGCATTTGACAAAATACAGCATCCTTTCCTGATTAAAACTCTCCAGGGTATAGGGATAGAGGGAACATTCCTCAAGTTCATAAAATCCATCTATGAAAAACCCACAGCGAATACCATCCTCAATGGGGAAAAGCTGAGAGCCTTTCCCTTAAGATCAGGAACACGTCAAGGGTGCCCACTCTCACCACTGTTGTTCAACATAGTACCCAGAAGTCCTAGCAACAGCAATCAGACAACAAAAAGAAATAAAAGGTATTCAAATTGGCAAAGAAGTCAAACTCTCTTTTCGCAGACGACATGATACTTTATGTGGAAAACCCAAAAGACTCCACCCCCAAATTACTAGAAATCATCCAGCAATTCAGTAATGTGGCAGGATACAAAATCCATGCACAGAAATCAGTTGCTTTCTTATACACTAACAACGCAACTGTAGAAAGAGAAATTAAAGAAATGATTCCATTTACAATAGCACCAAAAACCATAAGATACCTCGGAATAAACCTAACCAAAGAGGTAAAGGATCTATACTCTAGGAACTACAAAACACTCATGAAAGAAATTGAGGAAGACACAAAAAGATGGAAAAATATTCCATGCTCATGGATCGGAATAAACATTGTTAAAATGTCTATGCTACCCAGAGCAATCTATACCTTCAATGCCATCCCGATCAAAATTCCAATGACATTTTTCAAAGTGCTGGAACAAACAATCCTAAAATTTGTATGGAATCAGAAAAGACCCCGAATCGCCAAGGAGATGTTGAAAAAGAAAAACAAAGCTGGGGGCATCACGTTGCCCGATTTCAAGCTATATTACAAAGCAGTGATCACCAAGACAGCATGGCACTGGCACAAAAACAGACTTACAGACCAATGGAACAGAATAGAGAACCCAGACATGGACCCTCAACTCTATGGTCAAATAATCTTTGACAAAGCAGGAAAAAATATGCAATGGAAAAAAGACAGTCTCTTCAATAAATGGTGCTGGGAAAATTGGACAGCCACATGCAGAAGAATGAAACTCGACCATTCTCTAACACCATTCACAAAGATAAACTCAAAGTGGATGAAAGACCTCAATGTGAGACAGGAATCCATCCAAATCCTAGAGGAGAACATAGGCAGTAACCTCTTTGACATCGGCCACAGCAACTTCTTTCAAGATACATCTCCAAAAGCTAGTGAAACAAAAGCAAAAATGAACTTATGGGACTTCATCAAGATAAAAAGCTTCTGCACAGCAAAGGAAACAGTCAACAAAACAAAAAGGCAACCCACAGAATGGGAGAAGATATTTGCAAATGACACTACAGATAAAGGGCTGGTATCCAAAATCTATAAAGAACTTCTCAAACTCAACACCCAAAAAACAAATAATCAAGTCAAAAAGTGGGCAGAAGAGATGAACAGACACTTCTCTGAAGAAGACATCCAAATGGCTAACAGACACATGAAAAAATGTTCATCATCATTAGCCATCAGGGAAATCCAAATGAAAACCACACTGAGATACCACCTTACACCAGTTAGAATGGCCAAAATGGACAGGGAAAGAAACAACCAATGTTGGAGAGGTTGTGGAGAAAGGGGAACCCTCTTACACTGTTGGTGGGAATGCAAGTTGGTACAGCCACTTTGGAAAACAGTGTGGAGGTGCCTCAAAAATTTAAAAATAGAGCTACCCTATGACCCAGCAATTGCACTACTGGGTATTTACTCCAAAGACACAGATGTAGTGAAAAGAAGGGCCATATGCACCCCAATGTTCATAGCAGCAATGTCTGCAATAGCCAAACTGTGGAAAGAGCTGAGATGCCCTTCAACAGATGAATGGGTAAAGAAGATGTGGTCCATATATACAATGGAATATTACTCAGCCATCAGAAAGGATGAATACCCAACTTTTACATCAACATGGATGGGACTGGAGGAGATTATGCTAAGTGAAATAAGTCAAGCAGAGAAAGTCAATTATCATATGGTTTCACTTATTTGTGGAACATAAGGAATAGCATGGAGGACATTAGGAGAAGGAAGGGAAAAATGGGCGGGGGGGGAATTGGAGGGAGAGATGAACCATGAGAGACTATGGACCTGAGAAACAAACAGGGTTTTAGAGGGGATGGGGGAGGGGGGATTGGTTAGCCCTGTGATGGGTATTAAGGAGGGCACGTACTGCATGGAGCACTGGGTGTTATACGAAAACAATGGATCGTGGATCACTACATGAAAAACTAATGATGTATTGTATGGTGACTAACACAACATAATAAAATTAAAAATAAAATAAAATAAAGAATACCGTGATGGTGGAAAAAAAAATGCTACTAGAAAAGAACCCTAAATCTTAACTTTAAGCACATACACACCAGAGTTAAGGTTTTGGAACATGGTTCTTAAATGAAATGGACTATGATTGAGAGCGATCAAACCAAGGAAAGCAAAAATATTATGGGATTTACTGGTTTGAGCCATCTTTCCAGGACTGTATTTGCCCAGGGCATCAGGTGGGGTGGGCAGGAATATCACATGGGATATCAGAAAGCCTGAGTGTGAGGCCAGATTCTGGTCTAGCCTGCTGTGTAGTCTTAGGTGAGGTTTTTTGTTTTTGTTTTTAACTCTTTGGCCTCATTCTCCTCATCTGAAAAATGATGTGGTAGGAAGTGCTTCCTAAACTCCATTTCCTGCCCTAATATTCTGTGACCCCAGGATCATCAGGGCTAACACTCATCCAAGGCTTTCAGTGGGTGACAGTGCATTAAGCACTTTCTATGTAGGTAACTCATGTAATCCTCATGACACTCCTAACAGCAGATACTTTGGTATTATTCCCATTTCACAGATGAAGGAAATGAGGCACAGAGAGGTAAGTTGTCTGTCTAAGTCACACAGCTGCTCATGGAAGAGCAAGGATTTGAGCCCAGGCAACCTGGTCCCAAAGCCCAAGCCTATACCGACTCATACTGCTTGTAATATGACGAGCTGACAAAAGCCAGAAGATACAGGTCTACAGAACAGTCTTTTTGCAAAATTTGGGGCAGCTCAACATCTGTATCTGATTAATGAAGCCTCTTCTTCTTTTTTTTTTTTTTAAAGATTTTATTTATTTATTTGAGAGAGAGAGAATGAGAGACAGAGAGCACGAGAGGGAAGAGGGCAGAGGGGGAAGCAGACCCCCTGCTGAGCAGGGAGCCTGATGTGGGACTCGATCTCGGGACCCCAGGATCATGACCTGAGCCGAAGGCAGTCGCTTAACCAACTGAGCCACCCAGGCGCCCCAATGAAGCCTCTTCTTTATGAGTGGTCAGCATGGTCTTCTGGGATTGAAATGTTGCTATGGCAAATAACCACTAAAAAAGACCTCTGTAGCAAAGATGCAGGCGTGAAGTACAAAAAGCAGGAATAATACACGTTCAGATCAGCAGGGTTCAAGGAATCATTCAAACTGGCATCGCTCTAAGCAAAATAATAGAAGAACTTGAAGGCTTTGCAATCTCTATTCTCCCAAAGTGAGGTAACCTGGAACAAGAGCATAAAACCAATAAAACCACCACGAGACAGAAACAAAGCCTCCCCTGTAACGTGGAGTATCCATTCCTGGCTTCAAACCCCAAGTCCAGGAGCTGCTCGGACTTGACTGCCCATCTGCGTCATCTGTAGCAGGGAGCGGGAGGGGTCTTGTTAAAATAATGAAGATTCTGGATCTGTAGGTCTGGGTGGACCTGAGACTCTAAGGTGTAAGGAGCTCCGAGGTGAGGCTGTGCTGCTAGAAGTTGGATCATACTTTGTGAGTGGGAGTAAAGAGCCTAGAGGGTCTCAAAGTCTGAAGAACTCACTTCTGCCACCAGTTAGCTCTGGTCCAGGGTCAAGTTTTGTCAGATGATCTTATCTGTATGTTCCTGCCTAGCTCTAAAACCCGGTATCTGCAATGATGACTTTCTCATTCAACCCTACACTTAGTTTCTTCTGGTAGAATTAAATGGGAAAACAAAATGCCTCCCATAGCCCCCACATCGAGGTCTCTGCAATGGGAGAATCAAGGCTCAGGCCTCCCCACACCTATTACAGAAAGATACTGAGAGCTCTGTTCAGAGGTAAAATCACCCCGAAAACAAATGACTTGCAGAAAAGCGATTTATGTTTGAGGCTTTCTGCTTTGGCCAAAACCTCTTTGAGACTCACTTGCCAGGGCAATGGTATGCTTGGTATGGTATTAAAAGACAGATCATGACCCAATACTCTAATAACTTATAGGGGTGGGGGCAGGGCTTGGATATCTTTACCATCTAGACCTGTGCTGTCCAATATAGCAGCCGTCAGCCATATGCAGCTATTGAGCACTTCAGATATGGCTAGGCTGAATTGAAAACACACATCAGATCTTGAAGACTTGGTATAAAAAGATGGTAAAATGTCATTAATAAATTTTATATTGATTTTAAGTTAAAATGACAGTATTTTGGGTATATCGTGTTGAACAAACTATTTTATCGAAATTAATTTCACCTGTTCCTTCTTACTTTTTAAATGTGCCTGACAGAAAAATTTAAATGGTATCTGTGGCTTGATTTAGATTTCTACTGGGCAATGCTGATCTAGCCCCTTGCTATTCAAACTGTGGTTCTCAGACCAGCAGGATCGGTATCAGCTAGGAACCCGTGAGGGAGTATTTTGTCCTCATCTCAGACCTATTGAATCACAATGTGCATTTTAACAAAACCCCAGGTGGAAGAATGAAGGGGGGGAAATCGGAGGGGTAGACGAACCATGAGAAACGATGGACTCTGAAAAACAAACTGAGGGTTCTAGAGGGGGGTGGGAGGATGGGTTAGCCTGGTGATGGGTATTGAGGAGGGCACATTCTGCATGGAGCACTGGGTGTTATGCACAAACAATGAATCATGGAACACTACATCTAAAACTGATGATGTAATGTATGGGGATTAACATAAGAATAAAAAAAAAAGAAAGAAAAGAAACAAAACCCCAGGTGATTCCTGTGCACATTCTAGTGTGACAGGTGCTGGGCTAGTTTCTCCTACAACATATCCACAGAAGTGCTTGGATTCTTGGTATACTTAAGTGATACACTAAAAGAGTACTGTGCTTGCTGAATTTTCTACACCACATTACAGCTAGCAATAGAAATATATATTTTTAAAATTTTAAATTAAAATTATTACTATACAACTTTAATATAGAAAACAAAATTATATATAACATACATACCACATATATACATACGGGGGAAAGGGAAGGGAGGTTTTTTTCACTGAGGCTACCTTAGTTACTTCTGGATTTTCAGCCACCATGTACGTGAAACTGATGTTCACCAGATCTGTGCCACTGCAGACACAAACTATCCGCCCTTCCAGATCGTTCTCTGACTTTCCAACAGCTTCAAGAGCGGCGAGGATTTTGGGATCCTGTATAGGAGTACACAAGTAGGGAAAAATTGTTAGATCACAGAGCATGGAGGGAACATGCTCATTTGATGTAAAAATACACAGAAGGACAAATGTTCTCCATCTAAAAATGCCCTGATATCTAGCATTATTCTAAAACATGTAGAAGTAAAACTTAACACTACACACTACTTGAACTCATTTGGTAGGAAAAGTATTCTAATATCATTAATTGAGAAAACTAGGTATGAGGGTCTTTCTTTAGGTTCTTGGTTGTAATTATCAGAGGACCTGGATGATGGAAAGGCTCTGACCGGGACCTGCTTGGGTCCACAAAGATCAAAGGGGTCTTTGAGCAGAGGACAGTCACTGACGTCTCATGCAAATAAACAAAGGCATTGGCACAGCCAGCAACCAAGGGTTATTAAAAAATAAGATTAAGTCGAGTAGCCTGGACACAAAGAGTGAGTATGTTCATCTCTTAGAAGCCATGGCATCTCCATTTGGAATGAAGAGAGTGTAAGTCTACCCTAATTAGCACAAAAAATAGCATATTTGTCCTCCGAAAGAACTCAGGAGGAAATGCCAACATGGTTACGCAGAAATTTTAACTAACATAAAAGAGGACAGCTTTGAAAAAGACACACAGAAACAAAATGAGGCACGTAATTTTGTTTTTCAACATCTAAAAACCTGCAGGGCTATTATGAAAAAGGGAATAAATACTGTGCTTTAATATTCTGGAAAAAAAGGCAGCTTCTAAATTCCTAGCACCACTATGCAAACAGCTTCTTTTTTTTTTTTTAAAGATTTTATTTATTTATTTGAGAGAGAGAGAATGAGAGAGAGCAAGCACATGAGAGGGGGGAGGGTCAGAGGGAGAAGCAGACTCCCCGCCGAGCAGGGAGCCCGATGCGGGACTCAATCCAGGGACTCCAGGATCATGACCTGAGCCGAAGGCAGTCGCTTAACCGACTGAGCCACCCAGGCGCCCTATGCAAACAGCTTCTTATTCAAACAAGTCAATCACTGTGAAGAAGATGGATTTATATGCTCTGTCATCTTTTTCTCTCAGAGGCAAACGAAGCCTCCAAGGTGAGCTGCTGTCTGCGTGCACAGGTGCACAAATACGGAATTAACCATGCCATTTAAATTTCCACATCAACCACAGACCAGAAGCGACTCACTGTTGGCTTAAAAAAAAATGGCAGAAGAGGGAGGGGGGGCCTTGATGAATTAATTTCTGAGTTAAGGAAACTGTTTCTTTGATGGAGGTATCATGCAAGCACCTTCTCTTTGAAAGGTGAATAATGCTTCTAATATAACTAAACATAATGCAACCCAAACCACCCAATGGATATAGATGAAAAGATTTCTAAACCAGTAAAGGGTTAAATAACATTCCAGAACTCTTTTCCAACTTAAGTAAATCTGTGTTTAGAAGAAAAGCCAACACCAATCACAGGTACCTTGGGGGTGGCTCCCAATCGAATACTGTTGATGAGGGAGCATTCTAGCACTTGTCCTTCCTGAAAAGAGAGAATATAATACAGCAGTGAGCTGAAATCCTGCCAGACCTATGGCACGGACGAGTTATGTGATTCTGAAGGCAATGTCAATGATAGTAAGGTAGAGAGGGAGCGAAAAACAAAAGACAGTCATCAAAATACCCGACAATCAGAAATAGTGAAGACCCCATACTTTCCATTTCAAATATACTTGTCTATACGGATGCAGGCCTGAAAAATTATTTATGTTTACAAAGTGTTGTTATCTTTATGCATATAATACTGTTACTGGAGTATGTATAGCATTAAACACGTGTGTGTGTTAATTTTAAGTGCGTACAATACTTCTATAGAATTCCAATTCTATTTCCTTAAATTCAGTTCAAAGATTCATTTAATGTGTGCGCTGTGTTGTGTATTGAGTGAAGTCCCGGGGTGTAACAAGATGAACAAGCTCTTAATGTACCTTTGAGACTCAACTTGAAACTCTCTTCTTCTAGAAAACCTTCCTAATTCCCAAGATTAAATCAGATCTGCCTGTTTTAAACTCTTGTAACAACCCGACCTTCTCTTTCACAACACTCAATGACTTGTACCTTTTTTTTTTTAATGTCTGCTTTTCTCCTAGACTGGAATCTATGAGGACTAGGGTAGTATCCCCAATGCCTGCCATATGGAAGAACGTTTTTAAAATCTTGAATAAATAAGTAAGCGTAGGGGTCCATGTCCTTAAGAGGCCTTCTGCCTACTTGTTGAGAAATATAATGGTTTAAATCAGAGAGCAGAAAAGAACAACTTGCAGTTCCTGTGCCCTACCTTGCCTTCACTCCTCCAGGTCAGAAAGAAGCCAAATTCATCCACTTTGAAGAGGCAGTTGGGTTCAAACACAAAGGATTCCTGTTAAAAAGAAATGTGTTGATCTGTATGACTCAGCCCCATTTTGAATCTAATAAAAATGCAAATACCTTTTAAGCATCTAAACGAGGGAAAATGAGAAATCACCCTTTTGCATCCTAAATCTAATGACCGTATTTTCTATTACATTATGGAATATTTTCATCTTGAAAACTTTTTGCATTCACTTTTGTATTGAAAGAGTGATCAACTTTATGCAGCATCTCCCTCTAGAGTAGCTTTAAGAACAAAACACACTGATGTCCTGTAGGTCATAGAGAAGAAAGTTTCTCTAAGACCTGAGATGAGCTCAGGGAAGGAAGAAGGACTCCCAGATTCCAGCCAACTGGTCTCCCTCCACAAAAGAGCAATTGTTGTCTGTATTTAATATAATGTAAAAAATTGGGAGATAATTTTTTTAAATCATTGATTTTTTTTTTTGTCTATATCATTCAGCATTCAGATGTTTACTGAGAAAATTTCTGAGATTTTTGCTTTTACATCCAACTTCATGTGATATCCTCTAAACCAGGACTTGAGCAGGACTGTGACCTAGGCAAAGTGTAGTCCTTGGACCAGCAGTATCAACATCATCTGGGAGCTTGATTGAACTGCAGAGTCTAAGGCTCCAGCCCAGATGGACCGAACCAGAGTCTCTGGGAGCAGGGCCCAGAAATCTGCGTTCCAACAACCCTCCAGGTGATTCTAATGCACGCTAAAGTATGAGAACCACTGCAGTGGCCTTGGACACCAGAAACTCTGTTGAAACTTAGAGAATCAAAATTTGATTCAAGAAGGAATTTTAGGCTCCACATGCAGGGATTCAGGAATGCTATGCTGTACTTGCCAAAAGATTTCTGGTCTTTAGAAAGAAAGTACCATTGTGCTTATGAGCACCAGGTAAATTCTGTATCAGTGAATGAAAAAGAGTATTCTGGAAATGAACCCAGATACCCTTTGCCCTCTGTCTGTATTGCACCAAGCCTTGGCACCACATGTCCTTCTCATGATGTAAAGAAGTTGTCCTCCTCGATAATTACAGGGCCAACAATAGGGAACCTGTCTGCAGGTTCCAATAGGGATCCACATGTGGATCAGGGCAGTGACTTAAAACGAAGAGTGATTATAGGATTAAGACTTTAAGGGTAGTTCATACTCTGAATTTCACCCATCAAAGCATATCTTTCTAAATTTCAGGGAAGCAGCAACATTCATCAAGGTAAAGCCAATGTCAAGAGACTGGGCCACCAGAAGGTGTCAGAATTTAGAGTCCCAGGGGCCTTGAACAAAGCCAGCCTTCAAATTTGTTTGGGTAGTCTTCTGATAGGTGAAGAATATCATACATTTTCAACTGTGTACCAGACACATGCTAAGCACTGCAGACAGAGTGCAGAGAGCCTTTCCATCATCCAGGTCCTCTGATAATTACAACCAAGAACCTAAGAAAGACCCTCATACCTAGTTTTCTCAATTAATGATATTAGAATACTTTTCCTACCAAATGAGTTCAAGTAGTGTGTAGTGTTAAGTTTTACTTCTACATGTTTTAGAATAATGCTAGATATCAGGGCATTTTTAGATGGAGAACATTTGTCCTTCTGTGTATTTTTACATCAAATGAGCATGTTCCCTCCATGCTCTGTGATCTAACAATTTTTCCCTACTTGTGTACTCCTATACAGGATCCCAAAATCCTCGCCGCTCTTGAAGCTGTTGGAAAGTCAGAGAACGATCTGGAAGGGCGGATAGTTTGTGTCTGCAGTGGCACAGATCTGGTGAACATCAGAGGACCTGGATGATGGAAAGAATGGGGGCATGCATGGTATGACCTTTGCCTTTGGAATCAAAACCCAGTTCTGCCATTTATTTTTTATCATCTCCTAGAAAGGCCCTAAGTCGCATAATCCTTATCTAATAAACAGAGGTATTTATACACACCTTTCAGGCTTGTAGCAATTAAGTGAGTTGATAAATATAAAGTGCTTGGCACACAGTTACAATTCAGCAAGTGGTAGCTACTATCAGTAATGTATGGCTCAAACTTACATTTGTGATAACAAATTACTAACAACATGACATTGCCAATATTTGACCCACAAAGATGGCACTTTGGGATAGTTCAACTTTTTTGAAAAGGCTTGACCCAGGAGCTTACACTCTAGACGGGTAGGAGTTATCCAGGTGAAGCAGCATGCTGAGCAGAAGGAACAGCATTTGCAAGGACATGTACACCTGACCTGATACTGGGAACTTCTGAGGATTTGGTGTAGTTAGAATATCTCAACAGAATAGCAGCAGATGAGACTGGACCCATAATTAGGGCTAGAACAGAAGGGTGTTGTACGCCACGCAAAAGGTATTACCAAAAGGCCACAGGGAGACTTGTTATTATTACTGATAGAGAAACAAGAATCACTAATTAAAATATGAGAATTAACACATTTTAGAATATTTCCCGCAGTATCTTAATGGTAGTACAAAATTCTGGTGCATAACATTCAAAAGTGTGTCCTAAAAGGGTATTTACAGAGTAGACCCACAATGAATCAGCTACCATCTTTATTATTTATTTATGTGCACCCTCTCCTTTTCCAAATAAGGATTTGAAATGATCCATGAAATCTACATGATAAATAAGAATGGTTTTACAACTTATTTTGAGGTGGAACTTTCAGTTCCTTGGCCTCCTTAACTGTAATGATTTTTCTTTCTTTCTCTGTCAGTTACAAAGTACCCCCAGAGCTGATCACCACCACCTTGAAATTTCAATTCCTACCGTCCCATTCTTGGACCACGTCACCTGATCTCTCTAGTCCCTACCTCGACAGTACCCATTCTTCTATATCCACTTGACTTTACAACTTCCTATTCATTAACCTTACCAATCACTCACTGTCCACCAGACTTCTCTCTCCCTCCTTTTGCTTCTGCCCTTGTCTAGCTTACTTCCATGGTGCAATCACTCCCTCACAGACACCCTCAATCCCCAGGCCTCATTTCTGTTTTCTTAGCCACAGAGCCAAGTCCATCTTTTTTTTTTTTAATTTTTTATTGTTATGTTAATCACCATACATTACATCATTAGTTTTTGATGGAGTGTTCCATGATTCATTGTTTGTGTATAACACCCAGTGCTCTATGCAGAACGTGCCTTCTTTAATACCCATCACCAGGCTAACCCATCCTCCCACCCTCCTCCCCTCTAGAACCCTCAGTTTGTTTTTTTTTAAAGATTTTATTTATTTATTTGACAGAGAGATACACAGCGAGAGAGGGAACACAAGCAGGGGGAGTGGGAGAGGGAGAAGCAGGCTTCCCGCCGAGCAGGGAGCCCGATGTGGGACTCGATCCCAGGACCCTGGGATCATGACCTGAGCCGAAGGCAGACGCCTAACGACTGAGCCACCCAGGCGCCCCACCCTCAGTTTGTTTTTCAGAGTCCATCGTCTCTCATGGTTCGTCTCCCCCTCCGATTTCCCCCCTTCATTCTTCCCCTCCTATCTTCTTTTTTCTTTTTTTAACATATATTGTATTATTTGTTTCAGAGGTACAGGTCTGTGATTCAACAGTCTTGCACAATTCACAGCACTCACCATAGCACATACCCTCCCCAATGTCTATCACCCAGCCACCCCATCCCTCCCACCCCCCACCATTCCAGCAACCCTCAGTTTGTTTCCTGAGATTAAGAATTCCTCATATTAGTGAGGTCATATGATACATGTCTTTCTCTGACTGACTTATTTCGCTCAGCATAACACCCTCCAGTTCCATCCACGTCATTGCAAATAGCAAGATCTCATTCCTTTTGATGAACCAAGTCCATCTTATCCATATTTTATCATTGAATTTGATGAAGAAAATCACAGAACTGGATTGACGGGCTTTAGTTGACATTCGAGATCACAAATGTCACACGAAGAGTCAACAATGACTTCCAGACTTATTAATTCTTTCTTAAAAGGTTCCCGACCCTGTGAAAGGACTATTTCATGGCTTCTTCTTAAACTCCTTGAGTCCCAGCAATTACTGTGCTTCATTGAGTAAAGAAAACCCATCCGATGAGAACCACTCTCCTTCTTCCCTCCCCATAAACCATACTTTCTCCCAACAGAGATCCATCGCCCTCTGCCATTTCTTTTCGGGATGCAATCCTCCTTCACTCACACAAGGACTGCAGTCTTCCATTCATCACCACCCAACACACACCAGCTTTTCCTTTCTCTACTAGATCATTCCTGGAAGCATACACATGTTCTAGCTCTTCCCACTGCCTCCTTCACGTACTACCTTATGTCTGTGATCCCCTTTAGAGTATATCTTAAAAAGTTTGTCCATATTCACTGCCTCTACTACCTCTCTTCCATACTATCTTTGACCAATTCCATCTGCCTTCTGTTCCTGTCTCCCTCCTGTTCCTGTCTCCCTCTGTAATTTCTTTGGCCAGGTTTACCATGGCTTTCATACAGCCAAATGAGGCATACATGTTCTTTTTCTCATCCGATTTGATCTCTGAATGGTAGACTATTCCCTCCTTCTTGAAACACTCTCCAACCTTGGTTGCGTACCATTCCTTCAGTCTCTTTTCCTTCCATACTCAACTTCTACATGCTTTCCAGGACTTGGTTCTGAGAATTCTCATGGCCACGATGTTCCTAGATCTCCTTTAACCCCCTGGTTTTAATACCATCTATGTCTTGATGACTCCCAAATTTATAATAGCAGCCCAGTCCTCTCTGAGTTCCAAACTTTACTCTCTCTTTGACATCTCCACTCAGATGTCTCTAAATTAACATGCGCATAACCACATGCTTTACTCACTACCCTCTCTCCAAGCCTTTCCAGCATTAAGACTTTGTTCAATAAATGTCACCTGTATCTACTGATTTATGGAAACTGAGTCATCCTTGACTTTCCCCTCTCACTTCCATTAACGAGTCTCCTTCATACTTCATATATATCCATTTGACTTTGAGGCACCTCCTGGGAATCCCCTTTGGACCAGGAGCACTATTTGAGTGCCCCTCAAAGAACTCATTTTCAAAACAAGACAAGAAATGTAGGCAAGGAGAAGACAAATAAGATAGAAAAGTAAGATGAACTCAAAATTAAAGAGAGCTCCAGAAAGCCTTGTCATAAGATCCTAAACAGGTAAAAGAGGATACCAATTTGGCTCTGGGCTCCCTAGGAACAAAAGCAAAAACAGAAAAACTATCATTGACCAGGAACCCATACAGTTCACAGATTAAAAACACATTGGTTGTTAGGAGAGACAGTTGCCAGAAGAGAAATTCTCAGGGAGCTCCAAGAAGCTCTGACCAATGCTACAGACAAGGTTCCCAATGAAGCCCACAGTAATGCTGTCCACTCTGGCTACAACATTCGCAGACTAATGTGTTCAAACTACCCATAACAATCAGAGAACAAATCTGAGCAGTATGTGGCAATCGGCTGAAAGGAATGGAAACACAATCTCTCTGTTTCTCTCCACTCCCAGGAACACGTAGAAGGACCTGACCCTCAGGGTGAGTAACACACACAATCTCTATTCTTTTTTCCCTACCAGCAGTGTTAAATTTCACACGGATACCTACTGACCACAACTTGGGTCGTGGCTCCGTGACCTGGCTGAGGCAATAATATCCTCAGTCCCCTTCTCAGGGAAATCTTCCCTCCAGACTTGGGCATGGCAGGGGAGGTCATCAAAGGAAGCTGGCTTCTTTCTCCTTTTGCAAATCTGTTCGTTTTGTGTTAGCAAATGGTAATGGGACTCTCTAGTAAGGAAACAAACCAGAACAGAACTTCCTCCAGGGAGCTCAGAATTTCAGTTCTCACAAGACTCTGTTAAAATTTGCCACAGTCACACTTTAGAGCTCAAGGACTGGTTAACTCCTCCAGCCAAGCTCACTCTTTCCTCAAGCCACTGGGAGAAACAGGATGAAAGGCACAGCAACTCCTTTTGTGAGACTATGGACAAGCTGGGGACCAGGGTGGGACATGCTGTTTGAGAGGCAAGAAGGGATCACTTTTGCTGGAATCACTATAGCTAGAAACCTTCTCTGCCTCAAGGATCCCTGCTCTGAGAGGCTTGTGCCATGATGGGCTTCCCGAGACACTTCCCTCATTTCATCAAGGATAGAGTATATTTAAAAGCTGTGTGTCTCAACATTATTTTTAGCCTATTTTCCCCACTTAACGCATGCCACTGCAATATTATTCAATATCACGACCTATCTTTCAAAGATTCAAGTCACTTTCAAGATTAGGGGCACCTGGGTAACTCGGTTAAGTGTTTGCCTTCGGCTCAGGTCATGGTCTCAGGGTCCTGGGATCGAACCCACGTCGGGCTCCCTGCTCAACAGCAAGTCTGCTTCTCCCTCCCTCTCTGTCCCTCTGCCCACTTGTGCTTTCTCTCTCAAATAAATAAAATCTTTAAAAATATGACATAGATTAAAATATTTTTCCTTTGTTTCAAGTTTAAAAGTCTTTTCAGCTCAGGTCATGATTCCAGGGTCCCAGGGATCTAGTCCCACATTGGGCTACTTGCTCAGCGGGGAGCCTGCTTCTCCCTCCGCCTGCTGCTCCCCCTGCTTGTGCTCTCTGACAAATAAAATCTTTAAAAGGAAAAAAAAAAAAAAAAAAAAGGAAGCTGTGCTTGGTTCTAAAGCCAGCCTCCCCAGCAGGCATCTGCTGGAGAATCTTGGTGGTGGTGCTGCCCAGCCTCACCAAGCTTCAGTTTTCCCATCTGTAAATCGAGAACATGGATGCCAACCTCCCAGGGCTCTCAAAATTGAGAAAGCCGAAGTGCCTGGGACAAGGCAAATGCTGAATAAATTGTAGCAGTTATTAGAAAACAGCATACTATTTAATTTGGGGCTATGGTGCGAGACATTTCACAAATATGATCTCATTTAAATCTGCCAACTCCGCAAGGTTTTAGACCAGATCAACACTGCCCAATAGATTTTCCATGATGCAAATGTTGGCGATGACAGCCCAACATGGTAGCCAGGAGAACCACACGGGGCCATGAAACACTTGAAATGTAGCTAGTGCAGCAAAGGTAAATTTTTAATTTTAATTCATTTTTATTTAAATAGCCACAGGTGGTTAGTGGTTACCATATTGGACAACACAGTTGTAGAGGTAAGAAGAAAATTTTTCAGAAAAGAGTAAATCATTTAAAGCCACAGTTGATAAGTAACAGACCAGGGATGCAAACTGGTTTCTTGGATTCCAGAGCCCATGCCTGTTCTACTTTGTCAACATTGACAAAACAAGTCCCCTCTGCCTATCAGCAGAGGGGGACCAATGGCTTACTGGATGGTCAGTAAATCAATACTGCTTTTGTAGGCTCCACCTCTGGGGACGCATGGGGCTCACTGTCCTTGTTTCCTGGTTTGTTAAGAACTGACGGGAAGAAAAAAAATGACTTTATTAAGGTTGGAGAGAGACAAGGGACATCTAAGTTAGGGAAAAGCCACTAGGGGGTCTTATCAAACATTGATAACATTATAAACCATTACCACGAAAACAGATGAGCTTGGGAGGGGCCTTACGCTGGGGACTCAGGTGGAGTCTGGGTTAGTTCACCAAGAGCTCCTGCTTTCGATCAGATCCTGGAATCTCAGAGCCCAAGGGAGGGGCCTATTTATTTGGTTCATGGCCTATTTATTTCAGTTCTTTATTCCAGAGCAATTGGCTAAGCTCTGGAGCTAGCTGTAGCAGATCCTCTCTGATTCTGCACAAACACTTCCTCTCTCAGATAGAATCACAATTTTTTTTTTTTTTTTACCTTTTCAAGTTAGAACTAAAGCCCTTGGTGATGACATTCTGTCATCAGAATGATTTATAGACTGCTGTAGCAGATGGGTTCTCAAGTTGTTTTTACCCTCATGGGTCTGGTTTCCCCTTGGAAGGATCCAGAATGTTCACTGCACTTGTTAATCTTCTTCTAATTTATAGACCCCTTGAGATGATGGGGCTCTGGGCTTCTCAGCTCACATTCCACAGGGGAGCAGGAGAACACTGGTCATGGCTGCCCCACCACCGACCCTTGTGATGTGCTATCACCTTGTGAAGAGATCTGTCAGATAATATAACACCATTTGCAGCTTTTGTGTTCCCTGCCATGGCCTTGGATCCTTTGGACAGAATGTCCGTCCTGGGTTACATTGTTCAAATTTAATATAGACATTTGCTCCTCTCTCTGATGCTCAGCCAGAAACCAAGAGGGGTATACAGTTTTGGTGTGAAAAGCAACCCAAGAGTTGTCTGTGGCACCTACTGCCCAAAGTCCTGCTTCTGTGCCCCGGCGCCACCCGCCCCTAGCGGAGATGCGCAGTGCTCGCTGAGCACCCACCGGGTGATGCTCCCTGCACTTCGTACACATTAACCTACTCCCTCACACTCCTACAAGGGAGCTACTATGCTTATTCCTGTTTTAGAGAGAAGGCCGTCGAGGCGAAGGAAGCATCTTGCCCAGGATGGTATAGCTGCTGGGGCAGAGCCGGGATCCTTGGCTCCACGGAAGCACACACCTGAATCACACCTGCATCGAGGCCGGTAAGGGAGAGTGACACTGTTGGGGGGTGAGGGGGGCAGATGACTTCTCAGCAGTCACATCTGGAGGCCCCACTGTTCTCCCTGTCGCTGAATGCCAGCAGCCATCACTAGGGTTGGAAGTGTGCTGGAAGCTTCTTAGGTTTAATTACCACATTTCTTGAGGCCTCCCTGTGATGCCCACCCCCACCGGCCATAATTTATTACCGGGTTCTGATGGAGGGGTGTTTTCCACTGCCTCGCATCGAGTCTGAGTGTGTTCTTGGATCCTAGTACCAAGGAAAATGGTCTGTCCTGATCTGTTGCTTCCCTTGCAATCTAGTGGACATGGTGAGTCCTATGACTGCGTTTCCTGCCTGGCTTTGGCCACCAGGATCACAAGTAGCCGCTCTGCAGTCACTTATTCCAACTTTATGGAACATTTTTTGCTGCCCATAGAGTGGCTGCCTGCTAATTTTGCCTCTAATTTGATGTCCTTCACATGGTTCCCCCCTACCTTCAGCCTAAATCCCTGTTCCATTCAATTTATCTAGTTGTACATATTTCTGCATGACAGCTTACTTTGGAATATGGAAGAAAATGTGTATAAATAAGCATAAAAACCACTTCAAGAACACCAGAGGGGTGCCTGGGTGTTAAGGGTCTGCCTTTGGCTCAGGACATAATCTCAGGGTCCTGGGATCAAGTCCCACATCGGGCTCCCTGCTCAGCAGCAAGTCTGCTTCCCCCTCTTCCTCTGCCTCCCACCCCCTGCTCATGCTCTGTCAAGCATATAAATAAAATATTAAAAAAAAAAAAAAAAAAGAACACCAGAAACTACTGGGCATTTTACATTGGTTTTAGGGTCAGATAGACCAGATCCGACTATGGCTGGACACCTATAAGCTTATTTGAGCTCCATTTCTTCATCCCCCAAAGCAGGGATAACCAAAAATAATTGCCCATTTCACAGGTTACCTTTGGGCACTCAAGTGCTTGATGCATAATCTGAACCCAGTAAATTACCACTGATTATTAGTAACACAGTAATAGTAATTATTATAATGCTGCCAGTATCAATTACAATTCATCATCCAAGAACAAAGGAGGTAACTACCACCACCCCTCCCATATGGATGAGTAAACTGATCCTAACTGACGTTAGCAAGTTGCCCAAGAGGACACAGATGATAAGCAGCGAGTTACGTCCACATTGTGACAAGAAGAACATTTCTGTTATGTGGATCCTTATAAGCAATGGTACCATGGTGTGCTCATTTCCACTGATCCAGAATGCACATCTGGGAGTTTAAGCATGGCGGAAACCCAGAGTTCGTACATTACTATTGCCCTAGACTCAGTGAAATTTAGATTTTTGCCCAAGGAGGTCAGGTTGTGTTTGTTCTCTGCCAGAGCCAGCCTCAGGCTACATCAGGCACAGAGGCTCCATCTTCAGAGCACAGTTTTAGCTTCTACTCTCTTCATGGGCCATGTTGGGGAGTAGTGACCGGAGGAGATAATGTGGGGCTTGGGCACCCCCCGCCCTGAACCTCCCTGACATGGCAGATCACTCTCTCAGATGATGAGAGGTCAATCTGGGGCAATTATCTGGCAAACTTCACAAGGTGCTAGACACCTGCTGTCTATTCTGGCTTCTGAATTCCATAGACACAAAAATGAAAATTTCTCTCCCTCCATAACCAACCGTGAGCACCTAACTTGCTCATTTCAATAATAAAGTGAACCCTTATCCTGGTATCAAGTGGAAAGGTTTAATCCAATCATTTCATCTTTTTCTTTCTCCAGAAATAAAGAATATCACCAACTTCCCAAGTGACCTGGGTGTGGGAGAGTTGATGAAGGATACTGAAAAAGCAGCAAGGGGAAAACACACCTTTCTGGATCTTTCATGTTCTATATTTTTAAAAACCTTGAAATTTGGCCCATGATACTTATTAACAAGATCTCTGACATCTCCTTGGCTGTGAGGATTTGTGTCAGCTCAAGGAGGGTCTGGATTTGGGAGGAAGGGAGGGAGGACATGCATGGATGAGCCACCTAAGAGTCAAACTCTGTTTCTGACTGCTTAAAGTATGGTCATGAGTAGTCATGAATTCCCACTTTCCCTTTTACTTCCAGATAAAGATGTTAAATCCCTGGGACTCGTTTTTTAAGGTCTGCCAGTTTGAGATGCTAAACTCTTTGTGTCTGTCTCTGTCCCTCTCCCTCCCTGAAGCATCTCCGATGGGATTCTGAGCCAAATCTGGATGTTCAGGCTCAGAGATAGCTCGTGTTGTGTTGTGGCAGGACAATGGGACAGGCTCCCCTGATTCTTGCCGTGGGACACCTGAAACAATTATTCCTAGGATATTCAGTGAACAACTTCTCAGCTTGCAGAAGGAAGAACAAAGTCAACAAAATATGCTTTCAGGAGGAGTGGGTGGTAACTGAAAGTAACTTCCTTGGACAGGAAAACTGTCATGTTAGTCAAAACTTAGCAACTTAGTAGCCTTAGCAACTAAAATAAGGAGAAATTAAAGAAGACCAATTTATACAGAGCCAGGGAGGAAAATAATTGTTTTTGTAATAGATATTTACAACAAATATTAAAATAAGAAATGTGCCCTTCCTCTCATCTCCTCCCCCCCCACCCCCAGAGATTCTCTCTCTTGAGCAAACCGTAGTCAGGCTCCTCTGAATCTTCTTCCCAACTAGACATCCACTTTGGGACTTCCATGTCTGTCTTTGCAGTGATCGATTTTATCGGGAATCCTGCTAAGTTGCTTTAGCCAGAATCTCCCACCCTCAATATCTGAGCACCTTTGATATATCAGGTGCCTCAACCTCCACCATCTCCAGGTAACCTCCACCTGCTCTTTGGCTATAAACCCCCCTTTCCTCCTTGTATTCAGAGTTGAGCTCAACCTCTCCCCAAGTACTGTATACCCCCCTCCACTGTAGTAGTCTCTTGAACAGTCTGCCCACTCATTCTTTAATAAGTGTCAAGAATAACTTTTTCTTTAACGCCCCCCAGCCCAATAATTCTAAAAACAACAGGAGATGTGCTTTGCAGATGGGCCTGAAGCATGACCACAAGCTGGAAACTCCTTTTCAGTAAAGCACTTCTAATTAAACCACAATTTGTTCCAGAAAAATAAACTGCACTGAGCAAATGATCAGAAATACGACACAGGGGGCGCCTGGGTGGCTCAGTCGGTTAAGTGTCTGACTCCTGCTTTCCACTTAGGTTATGATCTCAGGGTCGTGAGATCAAGCTCTGTTTTGGGCTCTGCACTGGGCATGGAGCCTTCTTAAGATTCTCTCTCTCCTCCCTCTACACCCCCCCCCCCCCCTGCTCACACTCACTTGTGCTCTCTTAAAAAAAAAAAAAAAAAAAAGGAAAGAAAGAAATACAGCGACAGAGAAGACATATATCTGAAGAAGCAGGTCAGGGAAAGAATGTTTTCAGCTATTGCTACCTGGAGATGTCAGTCCACATTGAACAGAGTCATTGAAAGGAATCTCAAGAGACATCCACGAAATTGCCCTCTAAATGTATGCATTTTCTACTTAAATAATTCAGCTTTTAAAAATGCCTGTCTTTACATTAGCTGCATGAGAGGTCACTCCCTTCCACTTTGTCTTCTGAAATAGCTTCCATTTGGGCCTCAAAGATAGAGTCCCACTGGAGCTTAGGGCCAATCCTGGCTCTTCCACTTTTTACTGTCTAAAAGAAGTGCAGAAATTACTGGAACATGCACACAAGGGCTACTGCTATCACCTCGAGAATTCTGCAGTGAGGGCAGAGCTGTAGAAAACTGCAGATCTGAAGGCTTAGCATATGACTGTTCTGCACCAAAGGGGGGCTGATGCCTCGGGGGAAGGGGAGTGGAAGCAGGGACAGGCAGGGAGAGCCCTCAAACCACGAGGCAGGACTAAGACCTGTGAGAGGAGAGGAGAGAGGAAGGGTCTCCGACTGCACTATGGCTCTGACAACGTCTCCACCAGGCGGATGGAATTCCCGAAGCAAGGACTGCCCACCAGCCTCATCCCGGGCAGACAGTGGCCAGCTCCAGAATCTCTGCCATGTCACTCACTGGCTAGGAACCTCATTATGAACGTTGTAAGGGTGCCAAAGCTGTGGCAGCTGGAGGCTATCTACTGACCACAAGGCTCGTGCCAGGGTCCACTGGAAGGAGAGATCAGTGGCGTACCTCCATGACTGCCAATGCTAACCCTTCTCCAGATCCCTCCTGAAAAAGACCTCCAGTTCCAGTTCCTTGGTACACCTAAAATTCCTTAAAAATTAGGAACCATTTAAATAACAAAAAAAATCTGAGTCCCAGATATGTAACTAAGGAATTGCTGGATCACTGTGGGTGCTTATTAGTATCTGTTGGGTGACGAATGATTTCCCTGCTGGGAATATAGCAGTAAATAAAAACAAAGGATCTGGGTGCCTGGGTGGCTCAGTTGGTTAAGCGACTGCCTTCGGCTCAGGTCATGATCCTGGAGTCCCAGGATCGAGTCCCGCATCGGGCTCCCTGCTCAGCAGGGAGTCTGCTTCTCCCTCTGACCCTCCTCCCTCTCATGCTCTCTGTCTCTCATTCTCTCTCTCTCAAATAAATAAATAAATTTAAAAAAATCTTAATTAAAAAAACAAAGGATCTGCTCTCCTTGGCTTATATTCTAGGGGTAATTTGGATAATGAACAAAAAATAGTATATCAGGAATTGATAAATGTGAAGGTAAAAAAATCTAAAAGGGTAAAGGTGATGTGTGTGTGATTTTTTTGGGGGGGGGGGTGGGTGTGCTGATGAAATAGGGGGAAGAGCAGTCCAGAGAGAGAACTGCAAGTGCAAAGGCCCTGAGGCTGAAGTGTGCCTGGTGTTTTCAGGGAACATCAATGGGACAGTAGAGTGATGGGTCATGTAGAGGGATTGTAGGCCATAGGAAGGAATTTGGAAATTATTTGAAATGAGTTGGAAAGCCCCTGAAGGTTTAAACCAGAAGAGAGGTATATCTAACTCACATTCTAAAAATACCCACCTTAATTATTTCTCATAATGGCTCCGTGAGGTAGGTATTATCATTCGCATTTTTTCAGGCAAGGAAGCTATGGCTTAGTGCTCAGTGGGTTTAAGACTGGCTTACAGTCCCATTTCTTGAGGTACAAGCCAAAGTTAAAGCTATTTCTGTTTAACTCCCAACCCATGTCCTTAACCAACTATGTGTATTTCAAACTCTTCAAGAAAGAGCTCTCTGGCCGAGGTTTTTACCCTAAATACCACCTAGTACAAACCCTTTCTTCGTTTGCAAACAATATCCTGGCAGCTTGACTTTGGTGAGGATCCAAACACTAGGCTCCTTTTTGCATTTCACCAGTTAGGATCATCTGCCTTTTTAGGTACCTGGGAGAAGAGAAGCCACAGCCGGAGAGCAGTAGGGGTGCCAGCAAAACTGTCCACAGGGGAACTCCTGAGCAGAAAGATCATGGCGGCCTGGAGACCTGGGAAACCATACTGGCTCAGCCAACACACCCATCACGTGTTTCTGACAAGGTACCATTTCAGAGCCAACTGCTTACTATTTATGGCTTCAAGAGTAAGGAGTTTAAAAACATGTGTTTATGAATCTATCAATATTAAGTATTAAAAGACGGGCTTCCCCACTGAGGATATTTTATGTCTACTTTCATTGATTGAAAGAAAATATTATGTTCCTTCCATACAGTACATTTTACCTAGTTTCCTCCCACCCACACAAAAAATTGGAGACTAAAAAAGCCCTGGTTAATACTTTTCTATCCTTAAAGACTGATCTTCATTGATTATTAGGTAGAGGTATTAGTGTTCTGAGGGGCAGTTATTTGCTGTGAAGGGCAAATATATGAAAAATAAATTCTTGGGGCACCTGGGTGGCTCAGTGGGTGAAGCGTCTGCCTTCGGCTCAGGTCATGATCCCCGGGTCCTGGGATCGAGCCCCGTGTCGGGCTCCCTGCTCAGCGGGGAGCCTGCTTCCCCCTCTCTTTCTCGCTCACTCTCTCTCAAGTAAAAAAAATTGCAATAAATAAATAAATACATACAATTCTTTCCATCCTCATTTCCTTAAAAGAATCAAAGTAAGAACTCCTGGATATAGTAATATAGTATTTATGGTCTGAAATAAAGCAAATAGGTTACTAATAAAGTTAAGTAGCTTCCATTACTATGTGTATGTGTGTATACATAAATATTTTTTAAACATCATACATATCTTCAAAGAACTGTAGGGGAAGAAAACATTTTGGGGCAACATTTTGGAGCACCTTTGGCTCAGGTCATGATCCCAGGGTGCTGGGATCGAGTCCCACATCAGGCTCCTCACTCAATGGGGAGTCTGCTTCTCCCTCTGCCCCTCCACCTGCTCATGCTCTCTCTCTCTAATAAATAAATAAAATCTTAAAAAGAGTTTTCCTTAATTCTCTCAAAGTCCCTGACCAGGTCTGAAAGTTAAACTGACAAAGACAGATCAGCAACAGAAAAGCATGCAAATTTATTTACTGTAAGTTATATGTATAATAAAAAGAACCACAGGCCCCAAATGAAGTCACTTATGGTAAGGTCCCTGTCAGCAAACCAAGACTTAATACCTAACCTAACTGCAGTTTCAACCCCAAAGATAAGGTGGCCTGTAACCAGCCAACATGGAGTTTCAGGGTCAGCACTAGGAGGTAGCCCACTGATAGGCCCCTTCCGTTCCCCTTAGGAAGGCAACTTTGCCTAAAACAGTGCGTTCTTTGCTAATAATTCCCCTTTTTTCCACTTCCTCTCTGCCTTTAAAAACCTTTCCCTTCTTGCAGCTCAACAGAGCTCCTTTCTATTTGCTCGATGGATTGCTGGGATGCTACCCAATTCGTGAATTGTTTAATAAAGCCAATTTGATCGTCACATTTACTTGGATGAATTTTGTTTTTTAACATGTGACATGGGAGTCTGCATAAGAAAATGAACACCAGAAAAAATGGCTAAACCTGAGTATTTTTGTGTTAGGTTTGATGAAGCGTGGACAGTCATTTAGAAATAGGATAGGTCAAGGAGTATGAGGTTAAGTGTAGTAAATTAGGGGGGTGTGTCTTAGGAAGGCCTGTTTGTTCAAATTCTCCTTGGAGTACATTTGTCATTGGAGATACGAATGCTTCTTTCTTGTAGGTATAGGGAGGGCACCTCTCACATGTGGGTGTTTTATAACCTGCTTTTGGGAGTGGGGGAGGAGGAGGGATGATTCAGAATGACCTTCAAAGTCCTTCCACTTAAAATATTCAACATACCAAGGTGCCATATTTTGAATCTCATCATTTGCAAATGGCAGCCATTTCGAGGTCCCAAGTCCCATAATACAGGTAGCTGTGATTCATGTGTGTTCTCTTTGTCAATACATCAGTTCTGGAGACAGGCTCCATCGATCACTACATGTTGAATAGTAGGCAATTCCTTAATTGATTTAGGCTTCTCTTTCCTCTGTATAATGTGGAAAATAATCTCATTTAATCTCTAACACCATCTGAGGGTTTAAAAGAAGATGACTGATGTCAAGAGCTTAGTGCACTGAAGAGTGAAATAAAATCTAATACGTTCAACTCCTCTGGAAAAAGGAAAGTTTCTTTTACTGAACAGTCCCCTCCCCTTTATCTGCCTTGCTTGTTTGGGGGAGATCAGCTGTAAAGAACTTGAAATGCATTTAATTTTTTTTTCCCCTCTAAGGAAATCCAAAACTCCCTGACTTGCTCTGTGCCTTGTCATTCTCCAACTTAAGCTGCATCATCAGAACCACCCCAGAGGCTCTTAAAACAGGGATTGCTGGAGCTCGCCCCCAGAGTTTCTCATTCGGCAGGTCTGGGGTGGGCCTGAGAGTTTGCATTTCTAACAAGTGCTCCAGGTGCTGCTAATGCAGCTGGTCAAGAAACGTAATTGTATTACTCAAGAAGGGACTTGAAGATGATTCACTTTATCACATGCTGTATATTTCACTTGACTGTTCATTTGTTCACCCTTGAATGAACTCTATTAATTCAATGACTAGACCACACGCATTAACAGAGTGCACTCCCAAAGAGAATGCACCAAGGGAATGCATCCTTTGGGCCTCTTCACCATCAGCCTGGAGATCCATAAGGCTGCACTCATCCACCCGAATGAAATGCATGCCTTGGCCACTGTTCACGTGCTCACCCACAGTCACAGACACGGCTAGAAGGAACTAATACTGAGCATTTTCCTATTTACACTTCAGCTTGAATAGAAGCAACAAAGAACTAGCACCTAAGTGGCTTCTCAGCCCGTTTTTTAATTTTATTGGCTCATTATTCATACACTTTCCTCGTATATCGTTTTGTTCTGTTTCCACATCCTCCTTGTAAATCTATGCCACCCCAGATTTCCTTCTCTAGTTTCCTAGTGGATGCGTCTCACGTCTTCCAGGAATAAGCAGACCTTCCTGCACCCTTGAATAGCATGCATCTCAAGTCATAGGCTTTTCCATGAGACTGACTCAGATGCTATTTCATGGGTGAGATGCTTCTGTTCCTCAGGGGAATAGTTATCTTCTACCCTTGTGAAGAAATGAAGAAAAGCAAACCCAAGGAAACTTCATGGAGAGGAAAAACATAAAAATGAAAACTGTAATAAGCAAAAACAAATCAAACTGGAGCATCTTATAGAGAAGAAAGACCAAAGTGGTTGACAGAGAAAAAGGAAAAAAAGTGGAGAATGACTAACCTAAAAATAAAATAAGACATTTGTAAGGCCAAATGATGAGCTCCAAGTAACTACTTGAACCTGAAAGTATCCTTACCACCCAAACTAATGTGTTATTCATCTCTGCTTAACATTATTTGTCTTCTGAGCAAGGTGTCAGCAAACTACAGCTTGTGGGTCAAATCCAGCATGCCCCCCATTTTTAAAAATAAAATTTCATTGGAACATAGCCCATTCATTCAATTATGGATTGTCTATGTTCTGTAACTGCTTCTATGCCACAGAGTTGAGTATTTGTAACAGAGACCGTATGGCTTATATAGCCTGATAAAGTATCTAGTCCCTTACAGGAAAAGTATGTTGACTGCTATCCTTAGCCTTTCACCATGGGAGGACCAACTACATAAAGAGCACCTAAGAGAACTGTGGTTGATCACAAAGACAGCCCAATCCTTCATGCCTCCCTGCATCCACACCCCTTACAATGTGACTTATAGCTTCCTCCCATCAAGAGGTGGAGTGTATGTCCCCACTCCTTGAGTCTGGATTGGTCTTGTGACTTGCTTTGGTCTAAAGAATGCAGTAGAAACACAGCTGACCTCAAGAGACAGCAAGCCTCGCCTGCTGGCAGGATGACAGATCAGGTGGACTGGAGAAGGCCTCGCTAAGGCCACCTGAAATCAGCCAGCCCAAAGTCAGCCCAGCAGACACCTGAGTGAGCCCAGCTGAGCCCCACCGGACGGCTGACCCACAGAATCATAGACTATATAAACGGTTGCTATCTTAAACTTTGGGATTGGAATACATCACTCCCAAATATGCCACTTGGGCATATGGATTATGGTGAACTGAAAATAACTGAGAATCAACAGATGCAGAAAGAGGCCTCCTCGAAGCTCCCCTTATCTGATTAAAAGCAGAAACTTTTGAGAAATGAAGGCGGCCATAAATTCCCTCTCCAGGGAGTTTTATGAGCATGAAGACAGAAAGCCGGCACAAAGATGAGTCTGCACAAACCTTATTAAAATAACCTCTATCTTCCATTAGTTTCCCTATATATATATATCTACCTTCCCACAATTTATTGCCCCAGAAGCCCAAATCCCCTTTCCCTTTATCTGGTCGCTTCTCCAAAATTTATCATCTTTTGTTAAGATGGTATATAAGCTTCTGAGTCTACCCATTTCTTTGGGTTTTCACTTTCCTGTGAAGCCCCTGCGCCTGTAAAAATAGTAACATCAATAAAATTTGTATGCCTTTTCTCCTGTCCATCTGGCTTTTGTCAGCTTAATTTGCTAGCCCCAGCCACTGAACCTAAGAGGGCAGAGGAAAGTTTGGCCCTGCTATGTCTTTAAGCTTTAGCGTGCTGTGGTATGTGTAACAACACAGCAAAAGTTGATACAATTATTGACCAATCACTGATCCTTTTATACCCTTGTCACTTCATTTTCCTAACTCATGCCTTTCTTCCCTTTCGGGCTTCAAAGTTCCTTCCAGATTTGACGTCATATCTCCTAGTGGGACTTCAAATCAGGCTCACACTTGTTCTCCTTGCTGTAACTTTACCTAGTGGTCAGTCAAGCCTGACCTCTGGTTATTTCTTCTTGGGCCAACTGTCTCTTATAATTCTAATACTTTTAGACTTCTTCATTTCCAAATCCTTGGATAGGTCTGTACTTAGCACTCTAGAAAAAAAAAAACCTCTCATTTAACACACATGTTTTCATTGCTCTCATCAAGGCACACTTCCTTTTTACCAAGGGCAGCGGTTCCTTCCTGCAGTGACAGAGGGCGGGTCCGCAAACCCTGTGATTTGAAATTGCTCTTCTAACCTTACCCACAAGTAAAAGAGCAAATGTGCACCAGGGATCTATGCAGTGAAAACCTGGGATTATCCTGGGCTTCTGTTAATCCCTCACTCCTAGTTAAGGTAGAAAATCAAAGAGGGGAGAGGTTCAAGCCATTTATTGGCAGAAACACTAGAAGTCTGATTATTTATGCCAAGAGTTTGCACTGCTATCTTTTGAGTTACTGGCTGAACATTGTACTCTAGACAAGCACTGGGACACAACAAAACAGACATGGTCTCAACCATGGTAGAGCCTTTGCTCTGAAGACACATCCCATCCACACACATGGGTGACGCATAGACTCCTACTAGGAACCTCTGGCACCAATATCCTAACACACTTGAGGCAAGACAGATGCTCACTCAGACAGGTGAAAGGACTTGCTCAAGGTCGTAACTTGCAAATATCTGGGTCAAGGCTCAAACCAGAGTCTTTTGCCTTCACATCCACTTACTTTCTGGGATTTTCCAAACCATACAGACTTTTCCTCAAATGCTTCAGGCTTGGAAGCCAATGAGCTCTAAGCTTTGGGAATTTGAAAGCACAGGTAATATTATCAGAACTGTTGTTTTAAAATCTGGTCTAGGGGCACCTGGCTGGCTCAGTTGGTAGAGCATGCGACTCTGGTTCTCAGGGTCGTGAGTTCAAGCCCCATGTTGGGCGTGGAACCAACTTAAAAAGAATAAATTAAAAAAAAAATTAAATCTGATCTAGAGGAAGGAACAGGCCTGGGTGTTTTTGCAAAAACCTGGCTGATGCTAGGTGGTGCAGTTTTGGGTTATTTCCATGTTCAGACCAACTGACTAAGTGCCCAGGAACCTGGCCATAACTTTCTTACCCTGTGAGGAAGAAATCACATGGCTGAGATGACAAGAAGGGTACTTGAAGGCAGGCAGATATAGAACTGCAAAATCCTTAGACCCACGCACCTTATCATCTCTACTGAGGCACAGGGATGGTAAGAAAATTGTCTATGGAGATATAGCCAGTAGGAGGAAGGAGTAAGACTCTAGTTCACCTTCCTTAAATTCCTGGTGTTCTCCAACCATGCACTCAGATCTCCTACCTGCACTTTGCCCGTCCCCTCCTCCCAGACAATTTTCCACATAGCTACCAAAAGTAACTGTCTCCAAAATGTCTATCAGAGCATGTCAGTCTCCGCTTCCCATAACAACCAGAAAGAAATCCAAGCTCCTCGTCCTGGTTCTACACCCTTTATTCTCATACTTGAGTGTGCATCCATTTGTTCATCCTCTTGGATAGTTATGCTTCTCAATTCCCTTTCTGCTTAGTTTATTTTTAACTAAAACTTAGGCGATTTCTATTATAAGCAAAATGTTTCTTAGGTACTATGGAAGATATGATGATAAATGCCATTCTGATTTCAGGAAGAGAAACCACCTAAGTGCATCCATAAATGTAGCCCTTCTCTGGTGCTCTCTATGCCTGCGCCAGAGCCCACCCTAGCTTCCAGTGCCAGAAACCCCCACCTCACCTTACAGTCCTTATTTTCCTTCACCTTCTACACCCACTGGGTTAGAAAATCCTCTGATTCATTCCTATACCCAGCCTGTCCCCTTACTTCCCTCCATGGTGTGGACACTGTCCATGTTTAACTTCAACTCTTTCCCTCTAGCACCCTCCCCTCTGCTCTAGCTGGACAAGCCTCGCCCCCCCCCCCCCCCCCCCCCCCTCCACACCCCTGCCCTTGAGCAAGTGGGCTCCTCCCTCATCTCAGCTATGTTTTGATCAGCTGGTTGACCATTCCATCAAGACTCAGCCCAAAGGGGGCCTGCTCCCTTAGCATCCCTGGTCAGCCCCTCGCACCTGACACCCCTTCCAGCCTCTCATACCACAAGGAATACGACCGACCCACCACCTTCCTCATCACAACCTGACACTGGGGGAAAGCAGAGGCGTGAGGGTGGCAGGGCATCTAGGCCATATGCTGAGTTTCAAGATGAGACATCTGGACTTAATTTGTTGGATAACGAAGTGATCTCAACACATTTTTGGTTTTGCTTTAAATGTCCAATTCTAGTGGGGACTGGAGTTTGAAGAAAGTGAGATTTGTGGCAAGACAAGCAATTCCTGAACTAATATCCCCCAGGCACATGTAGTAATAGGTTCCTAGGATAAAAATTCCAAAATTAAACTCCGTTGAACTCATTTCCCTACTTTTTCTCCACTCCCCCAGTCCAAATTTGAAATTATGTTATTTTTGGCTTGGTGATTGGCAATTTTGGGCTTTAAATAATAGATGTATGAGCCTCTATTCCACATACCATCAACTAACCATCAGCAATACCTCCCACTGAGAATACTAACCTTCTGGTCTTCCCTCTAATTCTCCAACCATTTCTACTTTCCAACACCTCCTCCAGCACTCCTACTGTGCATGGGTAAAATTAATTTTTCATTCGGTTTTGTCACTACATTAAATGTTTTGTCCACCTTTTAGATAAGTTGAAAGACTAGGGGCACCTGGGTGGCTCAATGAGTTAAGCCTCTGCCTTCGGCTCAGGTCATGATCTCGGGGTCCTGGGATCGAGCTACACATCGGGAATCCCTGCTCAGCAGGGAGTCTGCTTCTCCCTCTCCTTCTGCCCCTCCCCACCATATGTGCTTGCTCTCTCACAAGTGAGCATTCTCCATCCCAAATAAAATCTTAAAAAAAAAAGTTGAAAGACTAATAAATATTATGATTATTATTACCATCAGGGTGACTCTGTAAGCATCCTTCCCTGCAAATACAAGTAAAAGGCAAAATTCTCCTCTCTACTCTTTGAGCCTAATATCTGGACCCTGCCGGTACAAGTCAGTTTAAATGATCCAAAACTTGGGAAGATTAAAAAAAAAAAAAAAAGGTAATATATTCTAAGGGAACACTGTCCAAGAGGCCTACCCAAGGAGGATTTATTTCTACAGAAGAATGTACTTTTGGTCGACCAACTAGTTACTATTTTTTAGGGCCCAGATTCTTTGCAGTTAGCTAGAACCACTGCAAATGTTTTGTGTCCACAGAGATGCATGTGATTCGTGGCTGGTAGAAAAGACAACCAGGAGTTACAGTTTTATAGCCCTACAGGACAAAAACCAGCTTTGTAGTGAATTTTGTCAAAAACTTGCATCAGCTTTCCTCTCCTGACTATACATATTTGACCCTTAAACAGCATGGGTCCACTTAGATGTGGAGGGTTTTGTTTTTTGTTTTTTTTGTTTTTTTTTTTTTATAAATGCAGTACAGTACTGTAGATGGATTTTCCTTAGGCTTTTCCTAATAAGATTTTCTTTTCTGTAGCTTACTGGGTTATAAGAATACAGTAGATAATATATATAACATACAAAATATGTGTTACTCAACTGTTTTGGTTATCAGTAAGGCTTCTGGTCAACAGTGGGCTATTAGCGGCTAAGTTTTGGAGGGGTCAAAAGTGATACGTGGATTTTTCACTGCTCGGAGGTCAGGGCCCCGCCCCCTCAGTTGTTCAAAGGTCAACTGTCCAACTCTCTCCCTCCAATGCTCTTAGAACTAGCTTTACCATCCTGCCGGTGTCCTCACAGAGGGGTTAAATAAATCTTGAAGCCAAAATACTTTCTATGAGGGTTGTGTTTTCAGTTGTTTTTTTTTTTTTTTTTGAAAATTATATTTAGAAAATTCTTCACTTTACTGATGAACAGCCTGGGGTGTGTAGGCTGTCTGGGCCTTTCGGCGCTTCGCTGCATGGCCCTCCACTAGATTTCAGAGCCGCCCTGGAAAGAGGCAACGTCAGCCTGTCCCACTCGGCCCTACTTTAGGCTGGTCCTGATCCTGCACTTTGATATTCCACTGGGTCTGGTGATGGCAATAACTGTTTCCCTTGTCCTGGTAACAGCTGGAAGCACCTAAAGATTCCACCCAAGTGTGTGTTGGGGGAGGGGGTTGGGGGGTAGAGAGTGGAAGGAGCTAGGAGAAAGACCAAGGCTTTGCCAGAATAGGGGGCTCTACCTGGGCAGCTTGCCTCAGTTATAATAAAGTCCCATGGGTGAGAAAAAGGGGTGGCCCCCACCTGGGGATCTGGGACGTGGGAAGGACGGGGACCTGAGGTGAATCATCTACACAATACTTAAATCTCTGCTCTGGCTGCCACCAAGAAGAAATGGCTGAAGCAAACTGTAGATTCCCACCAAGTGAACTGAGAACTCTGTGTGTTGAGAAATCTGGTTGTAGTTTGAGCTTGTTGTTGAGAATGGTGCTGCCCAGTAAGACAGGCACTGGCCACATGCAGCTAGGTAAGTTTAAGTTAAAATTAGAGTGAAAAACCCAGTTCCCTCAAGCCCACCAGGCACATTTCAAGCACCGGCCAGCCACACGTGGTTAATGGGCAGCACAGATACAGACCATCTTCATTAGGCAAAGCTCCACTGGTGACCACTTATCTAGAAGGATTATGCAAGGTTATGCAAAAGTGAAGGTCTCAGGAAAGTCTGGCTCCCTTTTTACTTCAAACTCTCGCTTCCAAAATGCTCAGGATGAAAAGGGACTAAAATTTTCTGTTTTGCTTGAGAGAAAGAAAAAAAAAAAATTTTTTTTGTTTTTTAATTTGGAGAAGAGACATGTGGAAAAGAAGACATAGGTAAATTGGAAAAGGACGCTGAGGGGGCGATTAAAAAAAGAAGAGAAGAGAAGCTGGAACGTGCATCTCAGTGTAAGAGAGGGAGAAAGGAGAAGACAATGAGAGCCACTCCCTGGTCAGCCTGGCGAAGGAAATTTGTTCAGCACCATCTCTGATGTTTAATCTTGAAGTTGAGTCTTGTTGTGTGCTCCAATCCTCCTCTGCTACCACCAAATCTTACGTGAACATCTATTTCATACAACACTCTTGTTCTGGGGATTTGATGATATATACAAAGGACTCAGAGAGTGAAACAAACCAGAGCAGGGAACAGTCCTGGGAACAGAGAGGTAAGAAGGCACTGAGGATATGAGTCATCACCAAGAAAGTGTCAGCAGGTAGGAATTCTAGGAAAGACCGGGGAGGGCCCGGTGTAGCCAGGGCATAAGGTCTTCAGCCTTTTAATATGTTTTCAAAAGAAAGTCAGGAGACTGAGCTGGAGACATTTGGGTTGCAAGTGTTTTAAAAAATACTGCTATTTCTTGCCTCTGCAATAGAAAAATCTCTGCTTTAAAGACTGAATAACAAGCATCCTTTAGGAAACAAAGTACATTTTGCATTTAAGTAACTTATAAATCAAGTAGAGTTAGATAAAAAGCAGATTTACAAGTGGCATGGGAATATAATCAGGGGCTACAATGCAAACTGCTATGTTACAGTCTCTAAAAATGAGGCCTACCTCAAAAGCAATACAGAAATAAAATAATGCTTACATGCAGTTGCACTGATTACATTTATTGGCAAAATAACATATACTTTTAAAATAATGACTAGTAGGGGCGCCTGGGTGGCTCAGTCAGTTAAGCATCTGCCTTCCACTCAGGTCATGATCTCAGGGTCCAGGGATCAAGACCCACATCGGGCTCCCTGATCAGTGGGGAGTCTGCTTCTCCCTCTCTCTCTGCCCCTCCCCTGGTTTGTGCACTCTCTCTCTCAATAAACAAAATCTTAAAAAAAAAAAAAATAGCAACTAGTAAACACTTTTTCTGACCTAGTGCATGTTTACCCACAGCCTGACACCCTTCCTTGACTTCTTTAAACATGTACGTGGAACATACTTTAATATTCGGCTGATCCCTAAGGCCCTCATGATAATGTTAGTTGTCACATGGTGCTGAAGGCATTTATGCCTCTTTGTAAGTGGTCCCTTTGCTATGACGCTTTTGGGATGCTCAGGCTGTGTTTTCTCGAATTTCTGTTCCTCCCGCTTGCCATCACCTGTCATTTCCCACTGCTGTTCACATACACCGTAGAAACAAACCTTTTCTGCTTGCATTTTGTTGCCTTTAATATTTTAGCAGCCATGGCTCCAAAGAACTGAATCTTACAGGACTGGGAAACGGTAATAAAAGTGGCCACGGTCCAGTTTCTAATACTGTGACTTTCTTGTTTGATACGTTGTTATGAAGAGAGGCATCTATTTTATTAAGTGAAAACTTGTTTTGCTTAAATCCTGATAAGATATCACTTAAAGTTGAAAGCTGAGCTGGGTTGTATTCAATCCTTTTTCAAGATTTTGACCTCTACCTCATTTGCAGAGGAACCTGGGTGAAAAGCAATTACCCTTAGAAGCCCACGCAAATCAGTGTTTTCTAAATATGAGTGAGTTGTGATGATTAATAGCTAAAGAAAATCATCCTGAGAAATAAAAATAATAACCTCTTGTTCATCAAACCACAGTTCACTTGATAAAGCATAAAAACAGTACTTTTTTCCTCCAATGTGTTTCTGCTTATATGACAGTAGTCAAGATACTCAGCCAGTGATTATATTTAATCTCTTCAAAATGACCTTCTCTGAATTATTAGAAGCCATGTAGTATTTATTTTTAAGTAATCCTGTAGCTTTCTGGTGCTTGGGATGCTGCCTGAGGAAACTGCCAAACTCTAGGACACTCTAGTAGATCCAGGGAATGATGTCCCACCAGCTCATAACCAAGGGTCAATGGTGATTACCTTGGTGACTCTAGTACCCAACCTGGACCTGGCTTATCTGGGAAAAACACTTGTAAGTGCTTCTAAGCCAGTCCCTGGCCTTCTGGGTAAAGTGGATAAAATCAGCCAACTGCAATAACTTACTTTGTTGATATTGGTCATTTTTTATTTAAAAGATGAAAACTGTTACATGATTTACCCTAATATTTTGAATCTATTGAGGTTCAGATCCCCATACAGATCTTGAAGATTATCAAGTACTTGCACCATTTCACTTATCAAGAAAAGGAACAAGCAATAGAAGCAGACCGAGTTAGAAACATTTCTATCTAAAATACTCTGTAATGCTACATCTACAGTGAGTTTGGCAGTTTCAGGCATCCTGATACTCCCCAGAGAGAGAAAGATAAGTAAAAGATGGTCTTTGACCTCAAGAAACTCAGAATACAGTAGAAGACATAAAAACAATAAATAAAATGCAAATGCAGTGTAGTATGTGCAAGGGTAGGTGAGTGGTGGCACAAAGAAGTTATCAATTCTTATTGAATGGTTCAAGGAAGGGGATCAAAGAGGTAGAGATTTCTCATCTGGGTTTTGAAGGATGAGCAGGAGTTCGTCAGTCAAATTAGGAGGAACAAGTGCATTTTAGGAAAAGAAAGCAGCATGTACAAAGCATGTAACAGAATAGTATCTTGGGGGAACTGCCAGGGAATTTTTATGGCTAAAGCAGAGAGTGTGTGTAGGAAACTGGTGGGAAATGAGGTTGCGCTATTAGGCAGGAGCCAAATCAAGGAAGGCCTTGTATTTCACGTTATCCCGCAATATGGAGTCATGGAATCCTTTGAAATAGAGAAAAGCAAGTCCTGATTTAGATTTTCAAAAGATTACAATCACAATTTGGGAAGAGAGAAAAAAAGAACAAACCAAAAAAGACTAAGAGAAAACTGCCAAAGAATTAATAGTGGTTGCCTCCAGCAGGCGAAATATTTTCTGTGTCTTCTCATAGCAGAGTGAGGTTAGCTGTTCCTTCAGGGAAGGAGCCAAGCTTGTCCTATAAACAGCTGTCACTTCAGTATTTTAATTCAGTACAAGGAATAGTGACCACACTGGGGCCCATCCTTTGCCTTTCTCAATTTTATTTACTTACAAAGCAACTATGGTATAAATCTAGAGGGTATTAGGAAACACATTTGGAAAAACCAAGTCGACAAGTACTGAGTCATGTCAGTCCACAGACCTCATGAAAAGGCCCGATGATCCAAACCTCTGAGTGGGCCACCACAATCAGCCACCACATACATTCCAGCGATTTCGAGGGGAACCAATTCTGACTGGAGATGAAGTCTTAGTAAGTTGTACATTTCACTTTGCCTCAGAGGCGACAGTCTCCTCACCCTCCCTTGCCCAATCCACCTCAAACTCAAGTACAATCCAAGAAATACGATGCATTTACAATGCTGATGAGGCTTCAACTCACTGACCTAAACTTTCCCAATAGATTGGTGGCCCCAAGCCCCTGCTCTATAGAAAGTCTGGAGCCAATGCCGCCTTGCAAAGGGCACAAATAATAAATGATAGAAACCCCAGGCATGCAAAGCTTTCATCCAACTGTTCTGTACGAATGAAACCAGCAAAGCAAACGACTAGCACAAAGTCCAATCACTATTCCATTTATAACAAATACAAAGTTTTATGTAGAACGCCTGCCAAAAGCACTTCGTTAGGCAAAAACTGTTACTACATGAAACTCATCTGTAAAACCAGGGTAATAATAGCAACAACCTTATAAGGTTGTTGTGAAGAATTAAACAAATAATACACACAAGTGCTTAGAAAACTGTCTGGCACACAGTTAGCACTCAATAATTTATAGCATCATTATCGTGATTATATCTGGCACACAGTAAGTGCTCAATAAATTACAGTATCATTATCATTATTATTATATCTCATAACTTGCCTCTTTCCAACTATTCCAACTTATAAATCTCAAAGATGTTCTTATTTATGTCAAAGACTATTAACTCAATACTGTAATTAAAATGAAATAATTATGTTTTGAGAGAAAAGATTAATAACACTTCTTTACCTCTTCATATCTGTCAAAAACGGCTCCTTCTTGCAAAAAGGAAGGAACTTCCTTCTGCCAGTTAAATTCATAAGGTTTGGCCATGACTACACTCAAGACCTAAAAAATGAAAAAGAACATCTCATTAGCGTGCAAAATTTAAAAACAAGCGAAGATCAAAAGTTATTCACTTTATATTTATGCGTTTGCAAAAGTTCTTCTTCAGATGTGTAGAACAAGCCCACAAATTGTCTCTTTCTTCTTCGTTCCTTCATCCGATTCCAACTTCCCTTCTCCTTGTCTCTAAACCTAGGGAAACACAGTTGGCCCTTGAACAACATGGGTTTGACACGGGTCCACTTATAGGGGGATTTTTTTTTTTTAAAATAAATATAGCATAGTACTTAAATGTATTTTCTCTTTCTTAGGATTTTCTTAACATTTTCTTTTCTCAAGCTCACTTTATTGTAGAAATACAGTATATACTACATATAATATACAAAATATGTGTAACCAACTGTTTATGTTATCGGTAAGACTTCTGGTCAACAGTAAGCTATTAGTAGTTAAGTTCTGGTGGAGTTGAAAGTTATATGTGAATTTTTGATCACGTGGAAAGTCAGAGCTCCTATAACTCCCACATTGTTCAAGGGTCAACTGTAATATCCATAGCAAGGTGATCAACCAGAGGTGATCATTTGGGAAGCTTCCCCTCCCTCTTCAAATCATATAAGATAATAAGATATATATTTTAATCTGATGGCAACAGAAAAAATAATCCACAAACCTGACCCTCTTTACAGGAGAGGCCTGCTGCAAAGTGTGGGTGGTTCTACAAGCCTACACTATGAGCCTAAAGGGGGACGCGTGGATAGTGGAGTCCACTGGTTGTTGGGTTGCAGAATCAAGTAGGAGTAACTGGTATTGTTTATTGCTCTTGGTTCTCTCCAAAGCCCTCTCACCCCTTCCTCACATGGGCCCCTCAGGGAACTGCAAAAGGTCTGCTTTCTAGCATGGGCAGCATATGACACTGAAAGAGAGCACAGGCATTCTTCAGGGTGGCTGCCTGCACTCAGGAAGAAGTGGGCACTCCTACCCACACTTCTTAGCATTACGCACCATGGTGTACCTGTAGTAGTTGCAAGCAGGACATTTTCAATGAAAAGGTCAGCATCCAACAAAGAATTACCGAATATTTAAGCGATGCCAAGAACATGGAAGATGGACACCAAACCCAGTAAGCAGAACTGACACCCGAGAAAACAGAGTTAACAGGACCGACAGAACCTGACTTTGGCTTACGTGTGGCTAGTAAGTGTGGGAGGAAACATTGCATTCAGTTCCAAAAATATAATTAACTAGAAATTTAAAAGTGATTGTTGAAATCAAACTCTTAACACGTAAGCTGAATTATAAAGAGAAGTCAGATGAAGGGCTGAGCCAAGGGATTCTCAGAGAATGCAACACAAAAAGAAAGCACAATGGAAAAATTTAGAGAGGTGGGAAATGGAAGCCGAGGGTTCAACCACGACCCAACAGAACAGCTTCTTCTATTAAAAGGCAAGAAAGCAGAGCCAATGGAAGGACTAATCAAAGCAACGGTGGAAGAACACTTCTGAAATCTTGATATTTGCATATTCAGATTTGAGTCCTCAGTGTGAATACCTGAGTCCTCATTTGAAAAAAATCCACTAATGCAAGCAGTATAAATGGTGGGGGGCGGAGGGGAGATACACACACCTAAACATACCTTTGGGGGACACTGAGACAAAAGATATGAAGAGAAGTTACAAAATTCCTCAGAGATGCACAGAAAGAAGACAATTCAGAGGTGAATGACAAGCAGATGGAAATCAGGCATACTGTCCGCAGTATTGCAACCTCAAAAGCCTGAGGGGCAATAATTTTGGACTTGAAATTGTGTCCAATCAACTAATAGCTTAATGTTTAGGAGAAAATAGAGGTATTTATGGACTTGCAAGTTATAAGAAAGATTTAATGACCTACTCTGAAAGATTTAAGGTGTTACATGCTCTGTCAAGAAGAAAAATAAACGTAGAAAAGGGATAGAGGAAATAATGCAGACATAATGAAAGAAGAAGAAAAAAAGAAATCCGCTCTTAAGTTTTACTTACTATCCAAAAAAAAAAAAAAAGATAAAGATAAAGAAATTATAATAATTTCACTCCCAAATTGCTGATTATATCAATACAGAGGTTGTGGCAACTGATGTGGTGAGAGGAAAGGAAGTACGGACCAAAGGGAGGTCAACCATTTTGGGAGTGGAATATCGGTATTTAAGACTCTAGACACTGGCAGAAAAATAGAAGTTTAAGGGGCATCTGGGTGGCTCAGTTGGTTAAGCAACTGCCTTCAGCTCAGGTCATGATCCTGTGGACCTGGGATCGAGCCCCGCATTTGGGCTTCCTGCTCAGCGGGGAGCCTGCTTCTCCTTCTGCCCCCCTTCTTGTGATCTCTCTCTCTCTCTCACACACTCTAATAAATAAATAAAATGTTAAAAAAAATAGAAGTTTAAAAATTTAAGAATTTTCCTAGAGGAAATTAAAAATGGAAAGTAAAACCTGCGCACTATTAGAGGGGGAAAACAGAACAAAGAAACATGAGTCCCCTTTAAAAAGAAGACAGATGAGGGGAGGGAGGGGAAAAAGAACACAGTATAAATGGAAAACACCAAATAAAATGACAACATATCCCTAGCTATAATACATATGAGTTGGCTAAATTCACTTATAAAAAGAAAAGACAGAGGCTTTGACAGTAGGTAACATTATAGTTGTTTACCAGAAATATTTATTAAAAAATGACACAGGAAGTTCGAAAATGAAGGTATAAAAAAAAAACCGATCTAATAGACACATACTAGGAAGGAAAGCAAACAGGGGTCCACAGTAATGTAGCAGACAAAACAGATTCAGGGAAAACAGCAAGAGACAGTGACAAATCATATTAGGAAAAGGGATGATCACAATTATTTAACAGTCATTAACATTAAAGCATGTGAGTACATAGCATCAGAACATATACTGAAAAACTGGTAAATTACAAAGAAATTTGGCAAAGTCACAAACATATTAGGAGACAATGAATGATTCTCAGAAATTAATGGAACGAGACAAAAATGTAAGGATATTGAGGATTTGAATATCAAAACAGTTTAGATGACTTAAACACATTACTGAATTTAGACATGCCCCTGCCTCTTTCTTTACATATATACATATATAAAATATATACATATATAATATTGAATCCTGAGTATAACAGATAATATATTATTATTATATATTTTCTTCACTCCCTCTTTGTATTCCAGGTACCCCACACACACATATAATAATCTCAGAATCTAATCATAATTGGGCCATAGAGGAAACGTCAGCATTTTTCAAGAGTCAGAAATTAAGGTGGCCATGCTCATTGGCTCCAACTAGGCCAACTTACAAATTAATGAGAGCCCATAAAATCTATATGCATACAAGTTCAATATAAACATACCAGACTTCTAAATAATTGTTCAGTAAAGCAAAAGAGTCAAAGCAAAATTATAAATTTCTTAGAAATGAAAGGTGGGAGCACTGTACATCAAAACCTAGGTATGTAATATATAGCCAAAAATTGTTTAAAAATGATCAGTAAAAGTTCATTGCTTTCTGAATATTCACATATGAGATAAGCATTTGGCAAGTGTTGGGGAGAGAGAAGGATGGGGAAGGAAGAGGATGAGGAAGATGTATAAACTCACAATGTGCATGATGACAAGGAGGTGTAATTACAAACAGAAGAAAAACACATGACAGAATACTATGTTTAATTTTAACCAAAATATCTAAACACCTAAATAAATTGGATGGGTTTTTCAAAGTTAAAATAAATTTGACTCAGAAAAAAAAAAAAAGAGAATACTTAAACTGAACAGTGACTTTGGAAGAAATTGAAAAAAAAATAATAAAAGATTAGACCCAACATAGGTTTATAGGTGAGTTCTACCAAATTTTCAAGGAAAAGGCAAATCCTACATACCTAACATTTTTCCAAGACATAGGAAAAAATAAGTTACTACCTGACTCATTCCACAAGTCCCATGATCAGGTCCTGACAAGGACACCATAACGTAGGTTAACAAAACACCAAGCAATGTTAGAGTTCAATTCTCACAGAGACAAAGTTCTAGCAATATGAGCAAATCTATCCCAGAAAGTTGCTAAAAGAAGATGAACTCAACCTAAATGTGAAAGGTCTCTAACACATACCATTAAATAGGAAACCACAGAATGATATATGAACAGTGTGATACCGTTTATCTCCATCCACAGCTACAGAATAATAACAATGTAATACCACCTATGTAAACACACAGACATGAGAAAAACCTATATATTTCTTTAGGTACATAAATGTGTATATAGATAAATTATTAAAACATTTGGAAATTTATGGGGCACATGGGTGGCTCAGTTGGTTATTAAGCATCAGACTCTGGGTTTTTGCTCAGGTCATGATCTCTGGGTCGTGATATCGAGTCTGGTGTTGGGCTCCATACTGCTGAGCATGAAGCCTGCTTGGGATTCTCTCTCTCCCTCTGCCCCTCCCCCCTGCTAACACACTCTCACTCTCATGTGCTCTCCCCACCCCCCAAAAAAGGAGTTTATGACCCTATCTACTTCTGGGGAAGAAATAAAGATTGGTGCTGAAAATCAAGGTATCTTAATGTTATCTTTGTGATGCACATTTTTATTATAAGAATGTATTCTTGCATGTATGTGCTGTGAGGAATTCTTAATCGCAGGAAACAAACTGAGGGTTGCTGGAGTGGTGGGGGGTGGGAGGGATGGGGTGGCTGGGTGATAGACACTGGGGAGGTTAGGTGCTATGGTGAGCACTGTGAATTGTGTAAGACTGTTGAATCACAGACCTGTAACTCTGAAACAATAATACATTATATGTTTAAAAAAAAAAAAGAAGAAGAAGAAGAAGAAGATAGTAGGAAGGGAAAAATGAAGGGGGGGAAATCTGAGGGGGAGATGAACCATGAGAGACTATGGACTCTGAGAAACAAACTGAGGGTTCTAGAGGGGAGGGGGGTGGGAGGATGGGTTAGCCTGGTGATGGGTATTGGGGAGGGCACGTTCTGCATGGAGCACTGGGTGTTATACGCAAACAATGAATCATGGAACACTATATCAAAAACTAATGATGTAATGTATGGTGATTAACATAACATAATTAAAAAAAAGAATGCAAATTTCAAAGAGAAAAAAAAAACGTTGAAATCCTACAGATAGGCAGATGTGTTATTCTTTAGTCCCAAACAATTTTAAACAGCAGAAGAATGTATTAAGTCATGTTTCAAGGCAGCTTCCTCACAACGGCAACCATTGCTGTTCGAAGGAGGAACTACTCCATTACTCACTACTGACCAGGCTAAAAGCAGGTGAAAGCATGAAGGGCATCCTAACCAGCCCAGCTGAGGTTAATCAGCACCAAGGCTTCCCATGGAAAGCCAAGATGAGCCAGGCGGCAGATAGTTCGAGAAGGGAGAGGTGTTTCATCCCAGTCCACGTCTCTGTATCTGCAATACTGACTGTTGTTGGGTCTCTCTTCCTGATTCTCTCTGTTCCTATCAGTTTGTCTTTCTCTGTGTCTTTCCAGGTCTTTTTCTCAGTGTCTGTATTGGAGAGACAGACACATACACACAGCCCATTCACCCAAGGTGGGTTAGAAGCCAGCTTCTGGTACAATGCTGTGCATTCATGCTTTCTATGCCATAAAACAGATCTGCAGAGCAAAATAGACCTGTCAGGCTATCACGGATGTGTTAGTCAGTGATCTGTAATGAGAATAACCACCTACAGAGAACTGAGTGATAGCACTGAAGACAGATGAGAGAGCTAAACGGTGGCCTCCCCGGTTGTCCAGACTTCAGAAATCAGCGGGTAAAACACCTCTCCTTTGCAGAATTTTGTGTTCTATGATTTTTCACTCCTGCCAACCACCCCTTTTAATATTTCCCTTTGATTTTATTTAAAAGAAAACAGCAATGACAGGCTTCTGATATGAAATGTTCATATCAAAAATGAAAAGAAAGCTTCTATCAACTTGCATCATCGTTCATTGGTTTAACCTGTTCTTCCAGGATCTTTTCAGCAAAAGAACATACAACACGATCCCCAGTACACAATGTTTCTTAGATTTCACTATTATCTTTACCACTAAAATATTCATCTCTACCTTGGGCACAAATTTCATCACAATGGTCTCATTATGGGATGGACTTAGGTGGGGGCTAATGGAAAGAGGGTACTCTTGACCTCAATCTCTAAAGAGATCTGCAGTGGAGGTCGTAGCTCATTTCATGGCTTACTTTTTCAGAGCTTTGGGGTTCTGAACAATGTAAGTGGCATTTTCACAAAATGACACTGGGGTATCCTGAATCTCCTCAACTTTGAACCGCTGTGTGGGGGCTGTTCTTTGCATTGCCCCGGAAATAATGTTCTTGGGTCCAGACTTACAAGACCACCTATCCTAGATATGCTGGATCAATTCTGAAGTCAACTCTGCCCATCCCACACCACCTCCCCAGACAGTTGGGTCAAAACTTTGGTGAAGTTTTTTGGTGAAGAATTTTTTGATTCTGGACACATGCCTCATGTTCTGGTAGAGAGTGAACAGGGAGAAGTACATGAAATCAGGTATATTTAAGGTCCTGGTAGCCTGGATAATGCCCCCCCCTCCCCCGCCCAAAGATATCCACATCCAAATCTCTGAAATCTGAGCGTTACCTTACATGGCAAAAAAGAACTCTGTAGATGTGATTAAGTTAAGGGTCTCGAGATGGGGAGATCATCTTGGATTATCCAAGTGGGCCCTAACTGCAATCATCGTAAGTGTCCTCATAAAAGGGAGGCAGAGGGAGATTTGACACAGACAGAAGAAGTTGAAGCAATGTGACCAAAGAGGCAGAGACTGGAGAGATGCCACCACAAGCCAAGGAGTGTTGGCAGCCACAAAGAGTTGAGAGTCAAGGGACGGATTCTCCCTCTCACCTGGAGGGAGATAGCCCCACAAACACCTTCATTTCAAACTTCTGGCCTCCAGAACTGTGAGAGAATAAATTTCTGTTGTTTTCAGCCACAAGTTTGTGGTAATTTTTTGTTGTTGTTTTTAACAGCCCGAAGAAAGGAGTAAAGATATTTCTACAGTATATATTTCCCAGGATCCAAATGTCTTTTAACAATTTTGCACCTCCACAATAAATATAAACTTTAAATATACCTTGCAGCTTCCCCCAAACCAACCCAAGACAGTCTCCATTTTTTGTTTCTCTTTGTGAACAAATGAATCCGTTGGAAAAATCACTTGCTTCCACATGATAACATATAGTTTTGAAGCAAACAAAAATGCACTGTGGCTCACATTTGAATTTCCTTTAGTGTAACTTTTATCTTCTACCTTCAACCTTATGACAAAAATGTTCCAGAAAAAAATTAATCCCTTTCCTATCCAACCATACAAATCCCATTAAACTAAATATCCATGGCCTTAGGTAACGCCATGATGAGAACAACTAAGGTTGTCTTCCAGAACACAGAGGGCTGGGATAAAATTTCCACCGATTTAACGTGAATTAGTTGATTATCAAACACATTTCAATGTCTTGCTCTTCAATCTTTAAATAAGATACCCTTATATTCCTAAAACATCTACATTGGATCACCCAGAGCTTTGAATAAATAGCTTCCCTTCAAGGGAGAACCTAATTTGACACTGATATATTGCATCATTAATAAAAATTTTCCCCATTTGCTAAAAATACCTCCTTTTTCATCAAGCCATTAAGTAGCCTTTTCTAAAAGCACATAAAGTGTGCAAGATTATGAAAATGATAATAGGCAATGCTGTTGAAGGTTGGAGGTAAGTGCATTCTTGTACAGTATGGAGAAAAGGAATTTTGCAATCCACTTCTATAGCCTTGAAACATCCATACATGCACATTTTTTACAACACAAAAAGATTAGCAAAACATATACCAAAACACAAGATATACAAGTAGTATATCTCAGTGATAGAATTTTAGGTGATATTTTAATACTTTCTGTGTGTTTTAAAATACTTACAGTGACTGTAATTTTTATATTCAGGAAAAAATGTTCTCTAAAGAGAAGATGACATTAAAAATCTTAATTTCATATAAATAAATTTTTAAATAATGTCCATGTTTTCCGCCAGAAATCCTGGCAAGAACAAAGAGCAGGAAGAAAGAAACTAATAAAACTATAAAATGTTCTCCTTTTCAAGATTTAAAATCTTGACTGTACATTGGGAGCCTTCACACACACCGATTATGACTGGTTCCTAGGAAGAGTTACTTAATAATACTGATTAATGGGGCACCTGTGTAGCTCAGTCTATTAGGTATCTGCCTTCGGCTGGGGTCATGATCTCAGGGTCCTGGGATCAAGCCCCACATCAGGCTCCCTCCTCAGTGGGGAGTCTGCTTCTCCCTCTCCCATTCCCCCTGCTTGTGCCTCTCTCTCACTGTCAAATAAATAAATAAAATCTTTAAAAAATAATAATACTGATTAAAATTTGGGTATTAACTCTAAAGTCTCTACTGTACTTATCCTTGGGAGCAAAATAGATTATGGTCGTGCTTGATTTAGTCTTTAATGAACTCTGAACTACAAAGAAACCTAAGGCCTCTACCATGCCAATTTATATATTTTATAAATCTATAAAATTTACCATAAATATGTAATAAATTTTTTATCAATAAAGCACCACCTGGTTTAAAGTAATTTCCTGGCATTTATAAAACACACACACTTTATAGAAATAAAATGAGAACGGCAAACATCTGCTCTTTGTCTCTATCTTCCCCTCAACATTAATAAGAGGCAGATGTAACTTTCTTAAAATTTAATAATTGTAGAAGAGATGAATAAAAATATTATGAATTTGCCTTTATAAATTTATTAGGGGATACCTATGATCATATTATTGGCTTTATTACATAAGAATTTTATAAAACATCTAGAAGATGTTTGGTTATCGGGACTATTTAGTACCAGCTTAATTTGAATATAATGAATAATTGCCAACATATAATTCAGTCTGTAATGACCAATTTGCAAAGAAATCAGAATATGACAAAGTATATAGTTTTCCAAGGAAAGAACTGGTTTGTTTCAGAAGATTGTTTGGATATTGGTTGTTTGCCTACAATAATTCCCTTGAAAAGGACATCTAAGTTCATGTGTCAACCCTTCAAGAGCCTCCTAAATACAGTGAGGGCTGAAACTGTATTAAAAGTAGTTGTCTATGGGGCGCCTGGGTGGCTCAGTCAGTTAAGTGTCTGCCTTTGGTTCAGGTCATGATCCCAGGGTCCTGGGAAGGAGCCCCATGTCCAGCTCCATGGGGAGTCTACTTCTCCCTTTCCCCCACCCCACTTGTGTTCTAATAAATAAATAAAATATTTGAATGAATGAATGAATGAATGCAGTTGTCTATGACTGGGATCCTCTGACCTGATGATGCCTTGCTACTCGCCTCTTGCCTCACAGTTAATTCCCACTAAAGGGATCAGCAGACACCCAGCTTTAGGGAGCGATATTGGTGGATGAGGCTGACAGCAGTGGGGGCCTATCTGCTTATGATGTCCTCTGAGGTTTCTGACTCCTAAATGTTTAGTGAGTCCCTGGCTTACCGGTATTTTGATCTTCCAGAAACAGAAGATGTAATTTGCATATTAATGATTTTTACAGTAGTGAATTACAGACATGACTTCTAAAAATAAATTTTTGTTTAATAGGATGCAAGATAAATCTACTTATAGAATTTGAAAATATATAGTGTGAGGTAGGAACCTGGGGAAAGGGATACATAAATTAACTTCATGTAGTAACAAATCTGTTTTAGGGGGACTTTTCTTTTTTTTTTCTTTATATATAAAAATTCTGCAAAGTAAAGACATTTTATTTCTTTTGTGCCTCTGAAATAGAGTACCTATTTTTTTTTTTAAAGATTTTATTTATTTATTTGACAGAGAGAGACACAGCGAGAGAGGGAACACAAGCAGTGGGAGTGGGAGAGGGAGAAGCAGGCTTCCCACTGAGCAGGGAGCCCGATGCGGGGCTCGATCCCAGGACCCTGGGATCATGACCTGAGCCGAAGGCAGACGCTTAACGATCCCAGGACCCTGGGATCATGACCTGAGCCGAAGGCAGACGCTTAACGACTGAGCCACCCAGGCGCCCCTAGAGTACCTATTTTTACTGACTAAGGGGTTACAACAAAACAGCAAAAGTTGTTTTATTACTACTGAGTATATAAGTTAAACACAGTTAAACCATCAGCCCTGAGAATTATAACAGTCCTGAGAAAACAATTAAGCAAACCTGAAATACTTGCAAGCAAGGACTGGGCTTTTTTTTTTTCTCCCTCTCTCACAAGTGGAAGAATTGTCACAATTTTCAAGATCAGAACTAACAGAATATTTGGTGGTGCGTCTAGTTTACCAGGACAAAAACAACTTCTCCCTTAGCAGCAGGTATTAGTCACACACCACAACCTCTGAAGAGAGTTCAGCCCTTCTCATTCCCATAAGGAGGACTCTGATAAGGTCTGAGGAATAGAAAACAAAACTGCAAAAACTGTACTGACGGAGTAAGTACATTAAGTACATTTCGATGGAGCTCAAACATAAATTATACAAATCACAGTCTTTCTTGGATCTTGTTTCAGGGTGTTCTTGATTGTGCAGCTAAGATAGTAGTCTGTAGTTTTGTTCTTGGAGAGCCCAGGGGTTCCAGGGTGGGGACTATGAGAATGGGGGCTTGGACTGATCTCTCCCTCACTCTTAGTTTCTTCTTAACTAGAACATTCTTTGAGCTACTGATGATAATACCTGGATAGCCAAGGTGGGGACTCCAGGCAGGAGCACGGGGAAAAGACCAGAGAAGGCTTAAGTCCCGTGGGCTTGCCTAGATCAGTGGTTCTCAGAGTGTGGTACCCAGACAGTAAATATCACCTGGGAATTGATTACGAATGCAAAATTTCAGGCCTCACACCCAGACCTTCTGAATCAGAAACTCTGGGGTGTGGGCCAAAACTCCATGGTGTGTCCAGCAGGCCAGGTGATTCCGACATCAGGTAAAGTTTGAGAGCAACTGCCTTTGATCAAGTCTTCATCAAAAAGTAAAAGGTGAAGAAGAAAAAAAAAAAGGAAGGGAAAAGGATCTTTCGCTCTTCATCTATGGCCCAGACTAGCTCACGGGGAGAGAGACCTACTAGGCATTTGGGACTAAAGCTCAGGTGAGAAATAAAGATAGTCCATTTGTCTAGAATGTACACTCGTCTCAGGAAGGCCATGGAAAATCAAGGATATGGAAATTCTGGGTCCTGGTACTTACTGCTCCACCAAGATCAAGAGTAGATACCAAAGTGGCCCCAAGTAAATGGATAATTTCCTCCACCAGTTCTTTCAAGCTTCATCCTTATGGGTTAAGGCTGAAGAAACCAGGTTAGGGTGACAGGGGACTTGAAGAAAGCAAACAAAGGGTGACATACCCAAAACCCCAACACACCAGCTATTTAATCTACAATGTAGACAGTACAGTCACTTACCAAGTAACTTTAAACACTTCCTTCTCCTGGCCCAGACCTTTATGGTCCCTGATAACTACAAACTACAAATGCTAATATTTCTCCTAAGAACTTAAAAAAAAAAATTGGGGAACTAAAGATTCACATAGCAAACTCAATCTTTAAGAAGCTGCAATTAAACCAAACTGCTGAGGAGAAAGAGCACATTAAAACATGAGGGTTCTAAAAAAAAAAAAAAAGAAAAACATGAGGGTTCTAGAAGAAACATGCCCTCAGAGGCAATGAAAAGCAGCAGCATCTCAAAAGACACTCAAAAAGTATCACTTTGCCATTTACATTTTTTTTTTAAAGATTTTATTTCTTTTTTAGAGAGCGAGCGAGAGAGAAACAGCATGAGAGGGGAGAGGGTCAGAGGGAGAAGCAGGCTCCCCGCTGAGCCGGGAGCCCGATGTGGGACTCGATCCCAGGACCCTGGGATCATGACCTGAGCCGAAGGCAGACGCTTAACCATCTGAGCCACCCAGGCGCCCGCCATTTACATTCTTCTCTGGATTTATCAGACTTGATTCACTGCCCCAAATATACTGAGCCTTTTGCATTTTTTCCCTTCCTTTCCATTCCTGAACCTCTCTTTTAAACTTGGTTAGTTCTGCTTATCCTCTAGGTATCCTCAAGAGAAACTTTAGGTACCACTCCTGTATCTTCACTTAAACTCTCTGTACTTCCCTCTTTCTAGAGCTCACCCTGTTACATTGTAAGCAGTTGCTATTTATCTGTATCTTCACTGTAGGAGGAACTCTGGGCAGGCCAGTTTTGTTTGCTATTACAGATCTTCCTTGACTTATGATGGGATTACATCCCCATTAACCCACCCTAAGTTGAAAATATCCTACGTGGAAAATGCATTTAATATACTCAACCTACTGAACGTCACAGCTTAGTCTGGCCTACCTTAAACCTGCTCAGAACAGTTAACATGAGCTGCAGTTGGGCAGAATCAGCTAACATAAAGCCTATCTGATAATAAAGCTTTGAATCTCTCATGTGATTTATTGAGCATTGTACTAAAAGTGAAAACCAGAAGGGCTGTATGAGTACAGAATGGTTCTGAGTGTATCTGTTGTTTACCCCCGTGATGGTGTGCTTGCCTAGGAGCTGTGGCTCACGCCACTGTCCAGCAGCACAAGAGAGCATTATACTGCATAGCACTAGGCCGGGGAAAAGAGCAAAATTCAAATTTTGCAGTACAGTTTCTGCTAAACGCGTATCATCTTCACAGCACCGTAAAGTAGAAAAATCCTAAGTTGAACCATCCTAAGTTGGAGAACATCTGTATAGTGAGGGCACTCAGTAAATATAGGATGAATGAATGAATGTTCTATGGAAGAGCTCCCAACCAAGACTAAAAGCAGCCAGGGACAATAAGCTCTTCCCCCGTTACCCAAATGCGCATGTCAGTCCCATTTTTGTGTACACCCACCCTTTCCTCCAAGATCCTGAAATGCTGTTCCCAGGCTCCTATTTCCAACTCATACCCTGCTGCCCCTCTCTCCCCCCAGGTCCCCCTTGGCGCCTGACTGAAACTCAGCCTGTGGAATGTTTCCACTCCTCACCTGGTTCTGCAGCTGGTTGGTCCTATGCATCACTTCTTCGCTGACTGTACATCCCAACCCCCACCTCTGCTGTGTCCCACCCTTGAGCTTGGACCTCTGACCACTGAAACCCCTTGAGGACGAGTCAGATCGGCACCTGGTCCTGAAAGGTGGGAACACACCCTAGACATGCCCTCATGGGGTGTGTGGCTTTCTTTTCCATAGAGACTGCCTCTTTAGTGGAGACCCACCAGACTGCTAAGGTCCTCCTCCCTTGTGCCAGCCCTCCATACTTTGCCCTTCATTTGCCCTTGGACTGGCTCTACCACAATTAATAGGCAAAATATCACCAACATGAATCATACATGTCAAGAGAGAAAGCTCTCTTTAGAGGCTTGATTTAGCCTTAATTATCTGAATATTTCAAAGGAAAGATTTTTATTTTATCTTCGCTTGAATAATCTATCTGAATGGTGCCTCAGGCATGTGTATGGGATAAGTTTGATGACTGCAAGACAGGACTTCACAAAAACAGGGAAACTGCTTGGGACTAGGAGCAGGCACAAATTCAAGGGCTTGAGAAATCCTTTATTTTAAAAACTATTTTCTTATTAAAATAAACATACAGACAACAGGCTCTTAAATTTAATCAAGATTCTTGATATTTAAGTGTTCTCCAAGCAAATTTATAAATAGGCCTTTGCTATTATTACACAGGAATCATAAGAAGAGGATAAAGTATAAGGCAGCGTATTGGAACTGAGTCCAGACCATAAAAGGAGAAAATATTTTTCCTTAGGTTTTGAGCTAAAAGGTATCCAAATTTAAGTTTTTTTGTTTTTTTTTTTTTAAGATTTTATTTATTTGACAGACAGACACAGCGAGAGAGGGAACACAGCAGAGGGAGTGGGAAAGCAGGCTTCGTGCTGAGCAGGGAGCCCAATGTGGGGCTCGATCCCAGGACGCTGGGATCATGAACAGAGCTGAAGGCAGATGCTTAACGACCGGGCCATGCAGGTGCCCCCAAATTTGTTTTTCTATGTTCATACACATACCCCACAACCTGAAAATAACCTGTGGGCAAAGAGATGTAATCTCTATAAACTCAAGTCTCACACAAATTTAATGATTTCCTTACATGTTCAAAACTGCTTCACGTCTGTTCTTGAAATGTCTAAACTAAGGACAGAGATGGAACTCATCAAGATAGGGAGGAAAAAAAGACCTGGAATTTGAGGTTTTACAAGGTTGATATTTTTTTTTCTATTTGTGCAAATGCTTTGAAAAATCCACAAACTTTTCTCCCTTGTTTTTTATGCAATTTTTATACAATTAGTCTGATAGGAAAAAGAAGCAAAATCCTTAATCTCAGTTCATTTGTGGAAGAAATGTTATCTTTTCAGATTTTTTTTTTAATTTTTTCCAAATGTGGCATCATAATGAATCATGATTTCCAATGAGGCAGAGAATTTACTGTGTGTTGGCTTATGTAAGCGAGAGGGTACATAAACACTAGGTGTACATCCTACAGGGCCCCTGGGGGGCTCAGTCAGTAAAGCATGCCACTCTTGATCTCAGGGTCGTGAGTTCAAGCCCTACGATGAGCATAGAGCTTACTAAAAAAACAAACAAACTAGGTATACATATTAGAATATACATTGTCTTTGACTTTGTCTGATAGACCATTAGGAGACCGAACACTTCATGTTTCACCATCATTTGCCTAAGAAATACCAGCACCAGTGTTCACACCCTTTGAAATGGGTCTTACAATGGACATTAGAAAAGTGAATTGTGAGGATCCAAATTTTATGGTTAAGTAATTTGGCCATGCCCTAAAAATAATAGGTCTGACTTTAATTATTTATTGCACTGTTTCCACAATTAATATTAAACTAATAAGACTTGTACAGCCTGCTGGAATGGAAGGGGGGGGCAGTCGGAATGGATGAACTGGATTCCAGTCCCAGCTCTGTCCCAACTTGCTGTGGTTCCTGGAGAAAGACCCTTAAGCTCTGGGAGCCTTAAGTTTCCTTGTCTGTAAAAATCAGAGGCTGAAGCAGTAATTTTTTGGATCCCTTCTAGCTCCAGGTGGTTTGATTAAAAATTATTTGGGCTTCAAATAAATGTAGATGTTATTTAAAAACCCTATGTGCCCTTCCTGAAATAGATTTTATTTCCTAAAATTAAAGCCACGTTCAGATGGCTCCAAGTAAGATTAAAAACAATGCATTACTATTGTGTATTGAAGAGCAGCTGACAAGGTAATGACACAGTGACATTTCTAGAACAGCTCTTCAGTAGCAAAGCAGACTTTCAAGATGCCAAATGCTTGCCCAATTCTGGTAAGGTCAACAGCCCTCAAATAATTGCTCCTTTCATACGATGTGTGCTTTTACTGGATTATTTTAAAATGTGTTTGCTTCCTTGCTTATATAGAAACTGAAAAACATCCCTCACTCTCACAAAGCCTGGAGGCAATGGGAAGGATATCAGAGGTCAGAGAAGTCGGATGTGAAGCAATTCCCAAGGGTTCATGTTGTATTTTATTTTAGCAAATGTCTCCAGATTCTAATTCAAGCCATATCAGCAGGCTGGGAAAAAAGAGCAAAAACAGAGCTTCTTGAATGAAATTCCCTGCCCCTTTGTTGGATAAACCCATGGATCCCCCTCACCCCCGTGTCAGCACTAACAAGAAAAATTGCTGAAAATCGCTTGGGTCCTTGTGTCCGCAATCAATTATTTTGTTTCTTCAGGGGTAAAGTTTGACCCAGCATATTTTTAAATGCTACAAGATTGCAGGCAAGTTTCAAAGACATCAGGAAGAAGTCGATGGCCTGACCCGGGACTAGGAGAATGACATTCTCATTAGGCCAGAGAAGGGAACTTCCTGAAATAATGAGGAATGAATGTGGCTCCTGTTATCACTCAGCTCTGAATGCAAGTGCTGGGGGCTCATGCCGAGGGGCACACAGCTCTCCCAATAAGGGCACCTGACATTTATGTGATAGTTACATTTTACCCAATATTTTCACAAACTCTAAGTTGGAAGCCATGACTCAGCTGCAAAATGTGGAAAGCAGGGCTCGGAAAGCTTAGACTCCCTCAAATTATGGTAAGAACTAGCACTTAAAGCCTTTGGATTTCAAACTCTCACTGTCTGACCTCAGTACTCATGATGAAAGTTCCTTAAATTCAGTAAAACAGTTTGAAGATATGGCCTCCAATGACAATGAGGGAAACTGGTCTTTTCTTGGGGTTGTGTTCAAGCTGTTTTAATAAAAGGTAGTTCAACCACAAATAAGGACTGCCTTCATAAAGGAGATGCCTACATTACTATCAATATTCACTTTCTCACTTCAAACTCACCTGACAGAGATCCTGGTTATCCCAGCTTCCAAATCGGGAGATATTTTATATTAGTCAAAAGAAAACTCAATTCAAGTTCCTTTTATTTATTTTTAAATGCTTTCATAATTTTCACTTTAAAAGGATCATTGTATCTTTAATTCTTAGTTCTGTTTTTAGAGTCTTCTAAATGTGATAGAGAAAACTCCATTTTGTCGAAACATCAGGATCTAATCACTTAGTCCATGACATTCATTGACCTACAATGCTATTTTGGAATATCTGTGGTGGGCATTTTAACAAAATTAATGTGGTTGCTTATATTTAACTCCAATGAAATCACAAGGGTGAGTAAGCCATGATATATGTTTTTATTTTTCTTCTGCCCTAACTGAAACCAGCCCTAGAGATAAAACAGGAAAGGAGATAGGATCTAATTACGGCCATTGCATGAATGAGTTAAATCAGGTTTTGTGTACAAAACATCTACTGAAGTTTTAAAGACAGGAACGCTATCATTAAGGCATATTTTGACCATCTACATCACACGCTCCCGTGGCCAATTTTCTTTAAATAATAAAAATAAGTTGTGCTCCATATTACCATATCCTATCACTTTGCCGTAAATGTTTTAAAATATGAAATCTAACTCAACTATTCTGTTCAAAATGACTTTTTGAGAAGCTGGGCCTGTAAGTCTTTAAACTTAATATGCTTATCTTGGTCCTGACGCTTCTAAACCTCTCCAGAACTTAACTCCTATCTTCACCCTATACTCAACTGATCCTTTTTCCACATGGGCCTTTTCCCCTCTGTTGGCCTCCATCTTTGTTTGCTCTCTTTCTCCCTCCTGTGGCAATCCTGTGGTATCACCGTTCATTTCTCCTCTCCAGAATTCCACTCCCTCATGTTCAACTGCCTCCCTAAGACATCTCCACCCATGCTCCCAGCACTTCAGATGTCCAGATATGTCCCAGCTGAGGTCTGAGGTCACTGCTACAAAACAATTGTTTGGAAGAATGGGTCAAACTATCAAGATCCATGTAAAAGTAATCAACACAAAGATTTTCATGGAGATTAAAAAAAAAAGGAACTACAAGACCAGAAAAAAAAAAATATTGGCTTAAGAAACAACAGGTGTTGGTGAGGATGTGGAGAAAAAGGAACCCTCATGCACGGTTGGTGGGAATACAAACTGGCACAGCCCCTGTGCAAAACAGTTAAAAATAGAACTACCCTACAATCCAGTAATTGCACTACTGGGTATTTACCCAAAGAAGATAAAAACACTAATTCAAAAGGATACATGCACCCCTATGTTATTTTTTTTTTAAGATTTTTTATTTTTATTTATTTGAGACAGAGAGAATGAGAGAGAGAGAGCACATCAGAGGGGGGAGGGTCAGAGGGAGAAGCAGACTCCCCACTGAGCAGGGAGCCCGATGCGGGACTCGATCCAGGACTCCAGGATCATGACCTGAGCCGAAGGCAGTCGCTTAACCAACTGAGCCACCCAGGCGCCCATGCACCCCTATGTTATAGCAGCATTATTTATAATAGCCAAGATAGGGAAGCAGCTCAAGTGTCTATCCATTGATGAGTACATAAAGAAGATGTGGTGTATATATACTATGGAATACTACTCAGTCACAAAAAAAGAATGGAATCTTGCCTTTTGTAATGATATGGATGGAGCTAGAGAGTATTATGCTAAGCAAAATAAGTCAGAGAAAGACAAATACCATATGATTTCAATCATCTGTGGAATTTAAGGAACAAAACAAATGAGCAAAGGGAAAAAGACAAACCAAGAAACAGACTCTTAACTATAGAGAACAAAACTGATGTTTACCAGAGGGGAGGGGGGTGGTGGGATGGAGGAAATAGGTCATGGGGATGAAGGAGGACACTCGTTGTGAGTGATATGGGGAATTATTGAGTCACTATATCATACACCTGAAACTAACATAATATTGTATGTTAAATAACTAGAATTAAAAACTTTTAAAAACTGGCTTTTTTATACGAAAACCATCTGAACTTTCAGTGAACTACAACCTTCATGAGCTAATGGTAAAGCGGTCATTGTTTACATCCTACTGCAGTCTTGGGGAAGACAAGAGATCGAAGAAGAGATAGAACCATCTCAGCAAACTCTTTCAGATCCCACCACTGCTTTATAGTATTTTGTAAACTCTGTGCCCCAATTTTAAGAAGACTATCAACAAAACAGAGAACTGGTGAAGGAAGTCATACCATTTAAACAACAATTAATAAAAGATGTTTCTAAGCGATTTCAGAGTTAATCTGAGCTCTTCCTATAACTGGGTGGGAATAGAAGGCAAGAACAGGTGAACTGGCTGAGTCCCACAGCCCTACTGAAGGAGCTGGGAAAGAACCATATCCTTGAACTGCTGGTCCAATACCCATGCTATCCCTATTCTGACAGATGGCGTGTACTGAAACTCACTCACATGGAAGAGGGAGTAATACAGACATGTGTTCATTCAGAGGAAAAACCATGTACCAAAGATTAGTGGTCTTTGGAATGTAGACTCTAAATCAACATCAGGAAAATTATTTAAAAATGAAAATTGTGAATTTTCAGATTTCAGAGTTGATGCTTCTCATCACCTAAGGTTGGAGATGTCCCTCTGCTCTCGGAAGTTATAAAAGGACTGTTGCATGGGTCAGATGGGAATAAATGGCCCTGTCATGACTTTTCAGAAAATAAAGTAGGGTTAGTGCATTTCTAGATCTTGTTGGCCTCTTTCCAGATTCCTCTGACCCAAAGTAGTCTAAACATTCTCTCAACTGCAAGTATGCAGTGAAATGCTTTTTGATATTTAGTCTGTATAAGAATATTAATTAAAATTCGGGGTTCCTGGTTGGCTCAGTTGGTGGAGTATATGATGGTGGAGCTTTTTTTTTTTTTTTTTTTTTGGTAGCATATGACTCTTGATCTCAGGGTTGTGAGTTCAAGCCCTACCCTGGGTGTAGAGATTGCTTAAAAAATAAAATCTTCAAAAAAAAAAAATTCAAGTGATAAACAGATGCAGAATGATTGATTGTTTGGGAAACACTTGTCCAGTTTTGTATTTGCAAATAGTCTTGGAACTAATAAAAAGCACAACTTTCTACTCCTCAACAGCCATCATCTTGCCTTTGATTTGTGAACTTGGAAGAGTCTTGCAAGAGTCAAGCCATCAAAAAGACCACAGAAAGCAGTTTAGAAAACAATGATTCATGCTGACTATACTTATTAAGATTTTTTCCACCCTAAACTAGAACAAACCATATTATAAACTCAAAGTTATGGGCTTCAGATTTTGGTCATTTTTGGACATTCATATGCCAGTCTCTGGGAAACAGAGAATTTCAATTTCAGGATACCAGCCAACATCTAAATTTTGGGAAGTTGCAGTTTGTTTGCCAAACATCCATCACTTTAATTTTATAAACTGGATATGGTATTCTTTTTTTGTTGTTGTTAAGATTTTATTTATTTATTTGAGACAGAGAGAATGAGAGAGACAGAGAGCACATGAGAGGGGGGAGGGTCAGAGGGAGAAGAAGGCTCCCCGCCAAGCAGGGAGCCCGATGCGGGACTCGATCCCAGGACTCCAGGATCATGACCTGAGCCAAAGGTAGTCTCTTAACCAACTGAGCCACCCAGGCGCCCAAGGGATATGGTATTCTTATTCAACACTTGTCATAAGCCACTGTATACTGCTTTGCTGCTAAGCAGCTGCTACGTGTCATCCCCAAACTGTATTTTCAATATTAAATACCTGAAACTTATGGGTGAGATTTTCTAACCTGTTAACTTGTTTTGAACAGCATGGAGACTATTAGAATTATCAAGAAAACCGGCACGTCAGCAATATTTAAATGACACTGGTGTAAAGAGAAAACAGGCCTTTGAAAATTCTGGGTCTGTTCTCTAGTTTAAATTATTCAAATTACTGTTTGGCTTAAGGGAAAGAAAAACACAAGAGATCGGAAGACATGAGATACAGATAAACCATGAAATGCACAGAAGTCGTGCATACTCTCGTTCCAGAAAGTTCCCGTCTCTTCTGCAGTTTATATCACAAAGTAATTTTATTAAGATTTTATGGAAAGGTCGCTATTGCATTTCTGTAATATTAAAAACTATTTTAGCATACAGAAATCCCACATGAGCCTGCAATATTAGTTCAAGACTAAGGTTATTAAGGTTTTGGCAGGGTTCAATATTAACGTTCTCCAAACATTGCAACCATTTCAAATCAGATAAACAGTGTCATATAAAACTGCATGCATAAAAATAAAATCAAGAAAATAGCATCATTCCATATTAGTTTTTAAAGATTAACTTTAAATATATTCTAAAACTTTGAGGCAGCTTATCAAAACAGTTCACTGCACACTGGCCTGGTCATTTCACAAAGGAATCAGCTACCAACCCAGGTAAGGTCTATGTTAGCATTTACTGAAGTCAACTGGTATTTTTAAGACAAATTCTAATTCAAGTGCCAATAACTTGAGTTATCTATGCAACCCCTTCTGTCTCCTGATGTTCTCATGTATGAGTGCATGATAATTAAACAGAGACAAGTCTGGTGTGTCTGTACCTGGGTCAGGTGAGTCTGCTATCCTAAGTTCTCGGACTCCTGTATTTCAGGGAAGGCGTAAGGTTGATCTAACATAATCAGACTACAGAAGCCTGGCCTTTGGCAGTGTGGAAAATTACTGTCAGGGCTTTTTAAAAATAAAATCTTCATTGGCAACAAACATGTTGGAAAATGACGATGCTCCCTGATGAGTGAAAAGCACTATCTGAAATTTACAGAGCACCCACCACTTTACCAGATACCCCATAAGTAGTGTCATTCTTTGACTCACAGGCCAAAGACTGAAGACATCACTTGGCCCACAGCTCTGTGCCCTGGAAGATGCCCCAGAAACATTCCTGATTACATGATTGTACAGATTCTAGGGATGGAGAGTCTAACGGAGATGCTGATGGCTCATGAAAATACCCTCTCAGTGGACCTCAGGACCTCCCTTCTGTTATTTTGTTTCCTGCAGATTTTAACAGTTGGCTCAAATCCTCTCTCTGTAAGGTCATGACTCATGCTGACCTCCTTGGAGTGGGTCTTAAAGATTGGGACTCCCACTGCATTTTGTGGCTGTGTTTTAAAGTAGATGTAGTACCTCAAGGTACCTTCCTAGTTCTCTGCAAAGTAGTATATCAGATTCCAAAGCTTAAGTGATTGGCTGCAGACCTGGCATTTCCTTTCTTGGTCAAAAGAATGAAATGTTGGTTCTCAACTACTCTTAGGCATTGAACACAAAGGCTTTAAAAGCCTGAAGAAATGGATGCTAGGGATGCAAAACCAGAACCAAAGAATCTCCCCTAAATGCTAACCTCCAGCCTCTTCCATCATAACCTGTAACGGCCTCCCGGTACGCTAAATAAGGACTCACCTCTGCAAAAGTTTTTAAAAATGTGAGGGAGAAATACACCACATAGGTTTATAGGTGAGTTATATTTTCAGCCTACTTGATTATTAAGTCCAACTGAAGGCATCTGCATCCAAGAAATACATAGTAAGTGGGGGGGAACCCCAAACCCTAAACTCCAGCCTATTCTCAAATTTGCATCAATATACACAACTACACAAGACAGCTCACAATTACAATGAGGCACATGGGCTCAATCTAGTGGACAAGACTGCATTCAGAGTGGAAAGGGCTAATTTTAAGACCTGACTCAGCCAATTACCATGAAACCAAAGGAGAATCCCACAAATCACTCTTCAAGGAGTTTCCTCGATTGAAGATGGACATGCTTATCATCTCATTTTGAAGGGGTTTGCCAAGGGAGAAGAGATGACATACGCAGAAGGCTCTTGGAACAATGCAGCTCTCTATACATTATTTAAGGAATTATTTCTTAATAGACACTGATTCTGTTAGCAGCCACGGAGCATTCTAGCCTCTGCCAACCCCTAGATTTTCTATGAATTCCAGGACTAGGAGGACTATGTTGTGCCAAGGAGACGAGGATCAGGCTTTACATACTAAGGGCCACTGCAAGTAAAAATGATAATTCAGTTTTTTTCTTTGAAGATGCCCAAATTAGTCACATGAAACCAATAACTCACTTATAGCCAAATTACCCTGGAAAGAAATGAGTATGTTCACAACAAGACTTGTTTGGCTTGGTTAAAAAAAATACCATTAGGAATTGACTATATTTCTAAAAACTCTAAAAATGTCTACATTGTTTATATTTATTGTTATTTTTGTAACAAATTAAAAAATATATTCCTACCACACTTATACAGATAGCTCTTTGTGCTTGATGATTTTTCTTTAGAGAAGATGAGTTTGTGAAAAAGAAAATATTGGGACACCTGGGTGGCTCAATCGGTTAAGCAGTTAAGTGTCTGCCTTCGGCTCAGGTCATGATCTCGGGATCCTGGGATCGAGTACCGCATGGGGATCCTTGCTCTGCAGGTAGCCTGCTTCTCCCTCTGCCTCTGTCTTTCATGAATAAATAAAATCTTAAAAAAAATAAAAAATATCTTCATGCTGGTTGTTTTTCATGCAGAAAGTCAATGCTCACCCCTCTGGACTGTCCCATGTGCAGCCATATGACAGGAAGGTCATTTTAAGGTAAATAATTGCTTATTTTTACTTATAACATACAGTTAGTTGGGTTTTACTAAAACTACTGAAGTAGAGCTATCTAGGCTTGGTTGAAAAAAACCTATCTTTTTGAGAACCTAAAATGTAATAAAGGCAATACATAAATATGGGACTCGTTTTTAGGAGGATCAGATCTCATAAAACGACTAGAATTAACAGCAAAAGATATAGTCTATTTGTCCTTGATCTGTTTCTGGTAGAAGGAACTATTTCTACACGTCCAAATATCATGATATATATTTTCGTAGGTATTGATGATTTGCTAGCACAGAGTCAATCTTGAAAGTAGATTTTTCACAGAGGGATTAAGGTGAAAAACCTGTTTAATGTTGGAGGAGAGGGAGTAAAAAGAATAGGATAGAGATGCACAATGTCTCCCTTTTCCATCTCTCTCCCCAAGCCCAAGTAAATCTCAAAGCCTTTGGTTCTCTATCCTTTGCATATGCAGATCTTCCCTGCATGACTATCAGCATGGCTCTCTACAGGCAGATCACTGTCCTCATGTCACCATACTTGAGAGGCCCCCTCCTGGCCACTCATTTATCAAATAGCTTATCACCCCTCCCACCACCAGGAGTTCTCCCCTTGCCTGTTCTACTTTTTCTACATAAGACACATCAACATCTGATATCTATTATTTTATATATTCTATTTTCCATATACCCCCAGCAGAGTAGAAACTTGATGTATCTTCTTTTCTGCTGCATTTCTGTCATATAAAACATGTGACACCAAGTTGATGTTCAATATATACTTGTATAGAATGAATAAATGCCTCCTTCTTTTGACTTTTCCACAGTGAAGGAATTAACAGAGGGATCCAAACCTTCAGTGGCCTGATACGTTGGTAACTCTACGTTGGTGACTCGGAGAGAGTAAACAATTAAATGGCACATTAACGTTTCCAATGCAAAAGGAATAAATGAGGGCACTAGGGTTAAATATAGCCTTCTGCCTCTTCCCCAAGGGATTATCTGTTAGTTATTTCACTGTGTCTCTGCTCGACTAGGACACTATCTAGAATTTGATAGTAGGGAGGGCATGGGCCCCACACTTAGAAACCCAATCCAGCAGGGAAGAATAGGTAGTAGATAATTCAACACAAGCAGTAAAATATTTTACAGGAATTGAGAGATAAGAGAGGTAACCTCTACCATCATTTTGCTTCTAAAAGCACAAACCACTTCATACAACCCTCTGCCCTCTCTCAAATCCATATCATTACAAGACTCGCCTCCAACTTCTGAAAGCCTGAAGATGGAAATTCCTGGTGTCTCTGAATACAACGGATTCTCAAAGGCCTGAATGGATTTTTGTTGAGTAAATAAGCGAGTTATAACTATCATTTCAGACAGTGTTAACACCTAATCACATAAAAGGTTTTACTTTCAGGGCGCCTGGGTGGCTCAGTCAGTTAAGCATCTGCCTTCAGCTCAGGTCATGATCCCCGGGTCCTGGGATTGAGCCCTGAATCGGGCTCCCTGCTCAGCGGGAAGACTGCTTCTCCCTCTCCCTGCCGTACCCCCTGCTTGTGTTCCTGCTCTCGCTATCTCTGTCAAATAAATAAATAAAATCTTAAAAAAAAAAAAAGTTTTACTTTCCATCCTCCTTTGCCTCCATCCTCAGTACGGCGCCACATGACTAGGTCCAGCCAAGGGGCTCTGACTAAAGATGAGGCATGATCCTTTTGGGCTAAAACATATACTGCTCCTTCTCCAGGCACTCTAGACAGTTTGCAAAAATAGCCACAAAGTCTTCCCCTCCCCGTATCATGCCCCTTGGCAGTGTGACCCTGCAGCTTCTCCGTTCAAGAAGTGGAGATGATTTCTCCACATGGATCTTGGATCTGGGTTTGGCATTGTGACTTGGCTTTGTTGCAAATCAGACACATGAAAAGCATGTACAGCCCTTGTACATTGGGGCTTTCTTTCTTGTTTCTTTTTGGAACTCTGAGACTACTATGTTAAAAGACTGAGGAAGCCTGCTGGAAGGAAAGGCCACATGGAGAGAAGCCTCCAACAAGCCAGTTATCCTGGCTGAGACCCGAAATACGAGATTCAAAGCCATCTTAGATCATCCAGTCCTAGCTGAGCCACTCCAGACTAATAAAACCTCCAAATGAATATGCAGAACTGTGAAAAATAACACAACTGTTTTTTTTTAAATCCACAAAATTCTGGGGGTGGTTTGTTACATGGCAAATGCTAACCGCTACACCTGCTGAACAAGGACGGGTGGGTTGAGAGGTCTCTACAGGACTCTAGCAGTAAGTGCACATTCTGGTTATGTTATGTAAACACTGCTATTAAAAAGGATGAAGATGATCCAGGGAAGAATGAAGAGAATCCAGAAAAAAAAAAAAAATAAGGGAGCAGTTAGAAATTAGCAAAGCAATCCAGGGTATGCATATGGGAGAATAATAAAACCAAAGTCAGCTACCTGTGACTATTTCAAGCCAGGATTTAAAACTGCAACATCAGTTTTCTGGAAGATAGTAATTATTAGGAGCACAAATCTGTCCACTTGACTGTGAACAATTTGACATAGAAAGGTTTGTATCTTACCTGTCTTTGAACCTCCCCAACCTGCTTCTCCAAACTCTATACGGAGCAGAGTGACTGGTATTTTATGAGGCAATTAGAGACTCTTAGAGGAGGATGGAATATTCGAATGAGGAAAGAAACAACTCCATTATGCAATGTGGTAACAAAGTGTTAAGTCTATACTTTACTCCACATCCCTTTGATGTCAGGCTTTGAATTCTCCCAAATTGTTCTTATTTATGGCTCCCATTCCGTTCACAGGAATAAGTAAGGCAAAGACTGTGTGATAAATAACAATCATGAAGGCTCCACATTAGGGCATCTGGGAGTTATAATAGCATTTTACAGCCGGGACTGTAAAATAGCCATTTACAATATTTAGCTGCACTTTTTACTTCTGGATGTTTTACTTTCTGTTTCACCCAGATGGCTGATATTTGTAACTGGTACCCAGATAAATAATGTAGTTATGTAATATTTATTGAAATTTTTGAGCGTTTAATGCTTCAATACTTTTTTCTAATTAAGCTAAATAAGAAATATTAGCCATCTAATGATATAGTTTTCCCGGGGACCCTAAATTGAATTCATTCTCAACCTAACTTTAAAAAATCATTCAGCTCCACATTTCCAACTAAACATAGATTATCATTTTTAAATATAAGAACCTACACTTTGTGAGCAAATTTAGGTAATATGATATGTGATAAACATAAAAGTAAAACATTTTAGAATTTAGTTTAGAAATCTATTTAGCTTCACCATTCAGTTGACTGACTTTGACCGTCCCAGGCTAGAGTGTTTTCATTCTATAATTTCAACCTAATATACCATGAATTGTTTTGAATGTGCTTATGTGCTTAGCCTATGGACCTGACTCATAGCCAGCTAAGTACAGTTTCAAATTTTTCTTTTACATGCAGAATATCACTTGGATAATTCACAGATTATTAATAGTCACACTTTCAAGTATTTAACTTTATTTCCCATTGTGTTCTAAAATGTTTTCTCATATCTAACCTGTATCAATACTCTGTGTGATAGGTGCTATTATTGTGTCTGTTTTACAGATAGGGAAATTAAGGTCTGGGGCAATTAAGTCATTTGCCCAAAGTCACAAAGCTATTAAACGACGGGGCCAATATCTGAATGAAGCCCACCTCATCTCAGAGTGGAGATTTCCACTTTCTCTTAAAAAACTAATAGTATGGTTCTTTTAAAAAGTGAAATTTCTAAGAAAGTTTGGAGCATGATTTAATAGGGGAAATTCCAAAGAAACCTTCAAAGCAGCATCTATTATGTAAAATGTGGTATAGCTTTTTTTTTGCGGTGGGGGGGGTCTCATGGAGCAGATGTTTCTTTGCCTTAAGCTAATAGTCTCCTTCCTGTCTCCTTCCTTTGCTGAACTGTAACATGAGCAGGTCTTCAGGCGCTGTTATTACGAACATGCACCCAGCATACAGAACCACACTTCTGTACTGGGATTTATCTATGGATTTGATAGCTGGATTTACTGGAGCATGCTCGGTGAGGATTTGTGTCTCCCTCCAGTTCTCTTAGAGTGAACTTTCATGAAGGAAAGTTGGGGCCAAAGTTAAGAGCCAATGAAGAGCAGGTCAGACTCACAGCATACAATGAACAAGTCCCAAACACAGGTATGCAGTGACATTAAAAATCCAAGCAAGGTAAGCATGACTTTTCTTCTTTCTTCCTGAGGAGAATGCTTTCCTGGTTGCTGACTCCAGCTAACGGGATGAGAAATCTGCTGACATCAGGACAACATCTCACCTCCCTCCCCGCCCTCCCCATCACACCAGTGCATTCCACCTTTCAGGTCAAAGAAGGGAGCAGAACATACTTGCCCTTTGACAGGTCTTCCTGCCTCCTCATCCCAACTTGGGAATCCAATGTGAAGAGCCAATGTTTTGGTCCAAACTCCCCTGGGAAATGGGAGTAACCAAATGACCCTTGGGTCTGAAAGTCAATGAATCGCCTTCCAGGGGCTGAACTCAGATCAAACTTCTCAAGGGACATGCCCTAATAGGGGCTTAATCTTTACCCCCAGAAACTCCACAGCTCCCTTCTCTAGTCAGAGGGCTGATATTTTGTGTACATGAGTCTCTTGGTTCCTTTTGGCTCCCAGCAACCAAACAAGCCAGTCCCCATCTCAGCTTCAGTATCTTGGCTTTACCATCTGCAAAATACAAAAGGGGCTACCTGGCCAACAGCCAGTCTGTTTATAGTGGAAAACTTGGAACACCCTAAACCTCCAACAATAGGGTGAGGTAAAGTGTGACAAAGCCCACGATGGAACAGTACAAGGCCATTAAAGGTGACGGTTTCAAAGAGCTTTTCATAACATGGGTACATGGCTGGTATTTTAAACTGTAGAACATAATACATGATTTCAACTATTCAAAAACATGCACACAAACAAAATGCAAAAGACTTGAAGGAAAATACTCAAGTGTTAGCCGGGGGTTTCATTTGGGTGAAGGTTTCTTGCCAAGATTTTTTCTTTTTATAATGCACTAAATTTTTAAATGATCACATCTTATTTAGATTTTTAAAAAATACTCCAATCTCCATAAGGGATTATCAAAATGATGACGAGCTCTTGGAAGCTGCCGAGTAAGACAACTGTTGATACCCCTGACATTGCTTTCATATCTCACAGTTCAGCTTAATTTCTTGCTACTCACTTTCCCTGGACTTTCTTCCCCATTGTTGTCTCTGCCTTAAGTGAACCCCCATCCACCTAGCTTCCTATCTTACAATCCGGTCTCTTCTTTGAAGTCTGGTTCAAATGTCCTTTCCTCCTCCAGATGCTCTCACGTTCTCTCTGCCCTTGAACCCACAGCCCTTTTCACACATCCCTCCCAGGCAAAGAACCTTTCCATCTAGTGCTAGAATCATTTTAAGCTCATGTTGAAGCCTGAGAGAAATTTTAGACACATAGGAAACTGAATTCATCTTTGTATATCCCACACAACGCCTCACACACAGGAAGCACTCAATACTTGCAGATAAAGGAATAGAGATGAAATAAACAGGAAAAAGAATAAATTAGTAAGCGAAGTATTTAGTTTTAGGTTTTGTCCTTAGAGATCTTCCCAGTCTCTAGCCAGGTGCCAAACCCCAAATTCTGGTGCCCACAATCACACAGAGTTATCAGCCATCTTGCTTAACTGAAGCTGACCAGCATACAACATATCTGCATTAATATGCAACCCACCAAAGGAAAGAGATACAGTAAAACTTATAACTAGATGGGGAACTCCATAGGGCAGGGCCTGTGAATCTTTCTCATTTTTGTGTTCTCCTGGAACATGGTAATTTCTTAATATGTGCTTGTTAAACGAATGAAATGAATGAGGGAACGAACAGTCCTTGCCTGAGATGCCCCATGATAGTCATGCATGTATGGATAATATTCATTTTCATGTCAGTTGTCAATGAAAACCCATAGCAATGACCATGTTAGATGACACTGGAACCCCCACTCTCATCTCTGCGAGCTGCGAGATCCTATGCAGCTCCCTTAAGCGGCATGCTGCAGGCAACAGTATCTACCTACTAAGTCCCTGTTACTGTGGTATTAGGTAAGTGCATGCAGAGGACTGAGCACAGTGTCCAGTAACAAGTGAAGTATGACATGAAAGGTAGCTCTTATTGTTATTGGGAGCACCCGTTGGAATAACCACAGATGAATTAGTAAGCAAACACCTTTGCTCAAAGATTTCCTAGCATGCCATTTTGGAATTTCATAAGTAGAGTTACTGTGCTTTTCTTGAGTAAAAGTACTTGCAAACTTAGAATAACTCAGTTTCTGGGTGTCCTGTGTAAGCCATGTACATCTTCACGCACCATGCTGTTCTTAGAAATCCAATCCTGCCCGAAAATCTTGCCAATAGAACATCAATACCAACTCGTTTTCAATTTGACTGCAACAAAATACACTGGCCTGGGAATGGCAAACACCTTCCTTGATTTACAGAACATCTCAGTAGACAGGAGAAGGGCACTGCCAAGTATTCAAGTCTTACAGTTCGCAAGCCATCCCTGATAAGTACTGTTGTAACCAGGAGATTCCACACAACTGGAATTCTGCTCGCCCTGACCTTAAGCAAGTTTCTGTTCTCAGTGTCCAGATCTCCAAGAAAATAAGATGGAAACATTTGCTCTGAGTGGCCTGTGAGATTTAATTGAATAAAAATAGCATGAAGTTACCTTCTAAGGCAATCATGCGGTCCTGTGCTAGAACAGGGGTACTACTGTTCCTGATTTATTTTAAGGAAGAAATCACATACACAGAGGAAAATTATCATGAGAAAAGAACTGTTGGAAAATAGTTTTATTTCATGGTTTCAAAACAGTAGTGTCTGGCCTATGCACCTCTTAAACCGTGGACTTTAGGCCCCGTTTCTCCTACACAGGTGGTTGTCAATGAAAACCCATAGTCACAGTCATCTGTCATGGCATTTGGGGCCCTGGACAGGGGACATCCCCCTTCCTTCATCCTCTGCAGTGAATGATGCCCTAAAGGAAAGGAGTACCATAAGACTCATAAGAGAACTGGTCTCACCACAGGAAAGACCCTTCCTGACACTCATCAGCTATTAACGATCTAACCCGCAGTGGCCTTTTTGTAACTGTAGCTCAGGGTTAACAGCTGAAACCCTAGTAATTGGACCGCTGTGGGAAATTTGGAATCGGAGGGCAGATGGTTTCATAGTGTGCATCTTTCATCTGTTTTTGCCCTAACGATAAACTGCAGCAAGGGAACTGCTTGGGCTGAGACTCGGAACTCAGGACTCTCATGTTCTCAGGAAAAGAAACAAAGGGGCTCTCTTTAGAAAAATCAAATTGTTGTTAACAAACCCAAACAGCAAAGTTCTCTTTTCTTCTGTTTTGTTCAGGCCTGTTTGCCTTATCTATGGAAACAGCACAGGCTTTTCAAAAACTGGCCTGAGCGGTCATTCAATATTATGTTGCTAAGTAGTCCTTTCTAGGTTAAACATGTTTATGCCACATAAAGGCTGAAATTTCACTCAACTGGTTATAGCCCGTGACTAACAGAGTGAATCTACCTCTTCTCATGCATGGAAGAAAGAGGCCAGTCACACAATAGGATCTGGTTGAGAAGTTGGATTACAGGAGCCGGGTCCACGGCTTCTCAGGCTTTACCCTACATCCAGACCACGAGCCTGTTAAAAATGACCTGTCCTGCTCAGCAAGTCTGGGGGTGAGGACTAAAACGCACATTTCTAACAAGCGTCCTGGTGATCTCCATGCTACGGGTCCATGGACCATATTTTGAGTAGCCCAGGATTGGGATCTGGATCTTATTTTCTGGAATTGCTCCTTATCCAAGGACTTCGACTGTGGCCAGTGAGCTCGTGGTAATAATGTGTGTGGTAAGATGGGAAGAAAGAACAAGGCTCAGGAAGGAAACAGCTATGCTGGAGTTTGGGCTCTACCAATTAATAGCCACATGACCTTGGGTGACTCCCCGAATCTCCATTCTTTGTTTTGCAAAATGAGACAAATGATCCTTCTCTCACAAAGCAGAAAGAATGAAAGATACAAATATGTATACGGACGCGCGATTCTAATAGGGGCTTGTGACCTACTGCTGACAGATCAGCCAAATCCATGCATTCCTGACCTTCCGGGGCCCACACACAGCCCCATTTACCTGCTTCCCTTGCAGTTAGGTAGAGCTGTGTGATGGTTCTCATCTGTGAAAGGAGAGTCGCAGTGATGGGTACCAGACCTAGGCATGCTCATAACATCCTCCCACATGCATTCATTCCTCTATGAAATCTGCCTCTTCTAGGTGGCCATTAGCCCCTGGGGGAACTTGGAAGGTAGATATGAAAGATGTCAGAGCTTCATCAGCTTCATCCCTGAATAACTGAAAACACACAGCAGCCCCGCCAACCGTTTCACCTGCCTCATACTGCTAGATGAGCAACACACGTGAGCCATCATCTATTTGTGGCCGCCTTTGTTAAAAGCGGCTAGCCCACCTATGCAATATCTTTCCCATCTTTTTCCTTCCCTTCTTCCTCTTCCTATTCCCTGCCTCCCTACTGTGCTCTCCCCTCCACTAGTCCCACACGCATCCTAAATTATATGTATTGGTTAAAAGCATCAACTTTGAAATGGAAACATTAGGTCCAAAATCATTTCCATTCTTTCCTTGTAACAGAATTGGACAAGGAAGGCTAGATAAATTTCCCAACCTCATTTTCTTTAACCCTGCAATAATCATCCCACTGCTCACCTCTTGGGAAGGTCACATAAGATAATGCGCATAAAGCAGTTAGCACTTTACTTGACCAAGTAAAGCACTCCATAAACCGTGGTCTTTCCTCTGTTCTTCTATTCTTTCTTCTGTCCTTTTTTTATTCTCATATGAATAGGGTCCCATTTGATAATAAGCCACCTGCTTCCTCCCCCCCCTGCCCTGTGTCATATGTAAGGAATATCATAAATCATTGTCCGTGTGGTTGACATCAGTATTATCCATAATACGGTACAATTCTAAAAGAGCCTCCATTACATTCAAAGAGTTCCAAGCTAGAAAAATTTTTCAAGCATAGTGAGCATGGTTATATCTTTCTCACACTTGAATGAACAAACATTACAAAGCTAAAAGGGGGAAGGAGGAAAAGGACTAGGTAATTAGTACAGATTTTTAAAATTTTACACAGGCAGGGAATTTACCATTTGCAAATCTGGATTGTACAGAAAAAGCAGGACTGTCAGCTAATGAGGGACATTTATGTGATACATTTATTTTCATACTGGAGCAACAGATAAAACCCATCAGCCAGGAGAGAAACCCTCCAAAGAAACAGCTTCTGTTGTCTGAGTGTTCCAGAAACAAAGCATAGAGCAAAATAAGGCCTGGCTTTCATAGGACAAATGATAGGTTTCTCTTTAACGCTATGGTATGTTTAAGGATAGCATTTTCCATTATAAAAGTGCATCGCCCAAGGTTGCTGGAAATAACTTTGTTGTTCCCAAACATACACGTGAAGGTTCATATATGCACACAATTTCAAATGTATTTACATGTGTAGAAATAGAATAAAGTCCAAATCTGATTATTTGGAGGTAAGGACATCTTGAGTCTTAACCCCTAAGGAGTACAGCACCCATGATGAGGGAGAAGATTCACAGAATCCCTTTCACCCTGCTGGTGGATTTTATTCTCTTTCTGATGGCAAATTAGAGAGATCAGCACTGCTATTCCTTAGAGACTGCATGCATACAAAGTCTACTAAAAGAACGTGCCACGAGTAATATGAACTGAAGAAACTACAGATTTCTACAGGAAAGCCAAAAGGGCCAGCAGTGCACGGAGAACTATGCACATCGTTCTCTGACACTGAACTTGCCTTTCTCTTTCTAAAGGGAAATGAACTGTGAGAACAAGCGAATGCTGGCCTGGAACAGAAACTGTGAAGTAGTTAACACAGTTAACTCAGGGGGAGGCCCCCATTGGAGATCGCCCACTCCACTCCTGTTTCTCCTACCTTAACAGCAGACTTCAGTACTTACAACTATGGGCGCTGGAGTCAGACTGCCTGGATTCAAATCCCAGCTATACCTTTTATAGCTGTGTGATCTTCAGGAGGTTACTTAACCTCTCTGTGCCTCAGTTTCCTCATTTGTAAAATGGAGACAATGGGGTGCCTGGGTGGCTCAGTCGTTAAGCGTCTGCCTTCGGCTCAGGTCGTGGTCCCGGGGTCCTGGGATCGAGCCCTGCATGGGGCTCCCTGCTCCGCGGGAAGCCTGCTTCTCCCTCTCCCACTCCCCCTGCTGGTGTTCCCTCTCTCGCTATGTCTCTGTTAAATAAATCAATAAAATCTTTAAAAAAAAAAAAATGGAGACAATCACGGTGCATACTTCAATAGGGCCATTTTGAGGATTAAAGGAGGTCATATAGAAATGGCTTAGAAGAGGGCCTGACATCTAATTATTGCTCAATAAATGTTAGGCAGAAGTAATCATAAAAGTGGTAGCAGAATCATCCTATGCTCCACCTATATATAGGTCTTTCACCATTCATTACATGCTTTGCAAAAATAGATCATCATCCCTCCTCCATGGTACTTGACCCATGTCAAACATTTAATACATTTTTTTTTTAAAGATTTTATTTATTTGGCAGAGAGACAGAGAGAGAATGCAAGCAGGCAGAGCAGCAGGCAGAGGGAGAGGAAGCAGGCTCCCCACGCAGCAGGGAGCCTGATGTGAGGCTCGATTCCAGAACCCTGGGATCATGACCTGAGCGGATGGCAGATGCTTAACCGACTGAGCCACCCAGGTACCCCATAATACATTATTCTTTAATAAACATTCACTAAGGATTTAAAGCAATCAAAGATTTCCATCTTGTCTACGAGTTTTCAGCCTCCTCTGAGTTACATGTGTAGATTTCCTCCCATGCAACTTTAAAATCTTTTTCAAAAAAAAAAATATAGAAGCACCTCCTGTTGGGGCACCTGGGTGGCTCAGTCTGGTTAAGCATCTGACTCTTGGTTTCAGTTCAGGTTATGATCTCAGAGTTGTGAGATCGAGTCAGGCTCCATGCTCAGCACAGAGTCTGCCAGAAGATTCTCTCCCTCTGCCCTTCCCCCCATTTGTGCCCCACTCACAGCCACTCTCTCAGATAAATTAAAAAAAAAAAAAAAAGTACCTGCTGTGTATCAGACACTGTACTAGGTACCAAAAGAGGCAAAATGAAAAGAGAAAAATGATTCTTGTAACCAGAAGTTCATTGCTGCTGGTAAATAAGCTGGGATGACCTACCTTTTTCATTAGAACAAATATCTTGCCTAATATCAACCAAGACCTCCTTTGGGATTTTAAGGGTATGTTCACCATAAAATGTATCATACCTACTCACCCTCTGGGACCAGAGTATCCCAAAACAGTGTTATTAACAGCCCCCAGAGCAGAGCTCCTATAGCTTATTTGCTTTGCAAAGAGCAACCTAGGAAATATACAACTTGCCACAATGAAATGTACTTAGAAAGTGCTGAAACAGTGTTGTCCAGAATAACATTTAATGGGGGGGGGGGGACTGATAGCTTAGGTTGGCAACTTAGCACTTTATAAGCACTTTAATAATTACAGCAGTGTATAAAGTATCAGTAACGCTCCATCTTGGATTTCTGACCGCCTATCAGCATCCTCATTAGCAGAGCATTTTTTTTAAAGTACTAAAGCACCTACAAAGTTTAGGGTACAAGGCCCTGATCTTAGTTCCATCAAATTATTATTATTTTTTTTTAAAGATTTTATTTATTTATTTGAGAGAGAGAATGAGAGACAGAGAGCACGAGAGGGAGGAGGGTCAGAGGGAGAAGCAGACTCCCTGCCGAGCAGGGAGCCCGATGCGGGACTCGATCCTGGGACTCCAGGATCATGACCCGAGCCGAAGGCAGTCGCTTAACCGACTGAGCCACCCAGGCGCCCTATTATTATTATTTTAAAAAATTTTATTTATTTGACAGAGAGACACCTCAAGAGAGGGAACACAAGTAGCGGGAGTGGGAGAGGGAGAAGCAGGCTTCCCGCCGAGCAGGGAGCCCAACGCGGGGCTCAATCCTAGGACGCTGGGATCATAACCTGAGCTGAAGGCAGACGCTTAACAACTGAGCCACCCAGGCACGCCCCCATCAAATTATTTTCAAATGATATAGCAGAACCTGATTGCAACATAGTTCTGTTTAGAAGATTTTTATATATCAGGAGGTCAAAAGATGTCCCTCTTAAATCTAATAAGCACACACTCTAAAAGCCTCAACTGATGGAGAAAGCCTGGACATTAAATGCATCTTCTGACTCCAGGCACAGGTGCTGTAAAGAACTCCACTATGTTTGCATTTGGACAAGCCTTCTTGGAAGAAGCTCAGTTTCTAATTAGCCATCTCACTGGTCCGCAAACATTTTATGCAGAATGTATTAGTTACTCATACCTCACATTGTTCAGAAATGATTTATGGAAGTCATCTGGATAAGCAGGTATCATCTTAATTATAGATACATATAATTATATGTATACAAAATAGAGCTGACAATGTTAATGTCTTCTAAATGACATCAAGCTTACATGCAAAGGTAAAGCCAAAACTCAAAGGTGAAAAGCATGGACTTTATTACCAGGCAGGCCTGGTTTCAAGTTCTTGATGAGCTACGTGAATTTTGGGGAAGTACCTAACTTCTGTCAACCTCAGCTTTTTGACTTGTTAAATGTTGATAGAACTACTACCTCCCTGATAAGGTTTTGAGGCAGTGAACAGAATACACGGGATGTCTGGAGTATAGTGAGCATAAGCAAACTTCTTGGTTTCTTTTTTTTTTTTTAAAGATTTTATTTATTTATCTGAGAGAGAGAATGAGAGACAGAGAGCACGAGAGGGGGAGGGTCAGAGGGAGAAGCAGACCCCCCGCTGAGCAGGGAGCCCGACGCAGGGCTCCATCCCAGGACCCCGGGATCATGACCCGAGCCGAAGGCAGACGCTTAACAACTGAGCCACCCAGGCACCCCAAACTTCTTGGTTTCTTCACCCCTATCTGCTCAGCTGAGCCTAAGAAAGTATAGAGCTGTCAGGGTTCAAATAAGATATAAAATGGACAACCAAGAGACTTGACATAATGAATGATCACAGAACCCTTCAGGAAGAAGAAGGATAAGGCCTCAAACTAGGAGAATCCAAAGCTCATTTATTGCATTCTGCCCACTAAGTCCATTGGGAACTGATACTGGATGATGCAACCTTTTTTCTCTTTTTCTGAGCTGTTGGCTAACAGTGCTTTCTCCTACTGCAAATGATAAACCAATTTCTACAATGAATCATCAAAATATGCTGAAATCTGTCTAGAGGAAAGGCTCCCTTGAATAGAGCCAAAAATGTTTCCCCTTTTTTGAGATGGAAATTTAGGTGGCCTTGGTGGCCCTTCTGTTCTAATCTGGCACCAATCAAGAGATAATTCATTTAAAAAGTATTTCATCTTTTGGGAAACTCATTGAGGTGGTATGAATAGACTTGCTACATTGTAGGTACTTGGTCTAAATATTAGAATGGAAAGAATGGAAAAAGTTCCATTTCTTGAGATTTGTCTAATTAAGCTGCTCCTATTCAGGAATCATAATTAGACTACATAACCTGATTGTCAATAAAGAACACTTAGTTTGTGGTCACCCAGGAAAGGGAGGACATTTGCCTTCTTCCTTTCTTTATTGTGATTAAGAAGCAAAAGGGAATTCATAATACCCATGCTATTTTTAAAAATACAGAGATTCTGAGTAAAGGGAAATATGTGATATTCTCAAAAGTCATGAACAGCCTATGTGTACAGTGAAATACTACTCAGCAATAAAAAGAAAGGGATTATCTATACAAGAGACAAGATAGGTGAAACTCACATGCATTGTGCAAATGTCAGATTCAATACACACTGTATGATTTTACTCTAGGTCACTCTGGAAAAGGCAAAGCTATTAATGATAGAGAAAAGATCAGTGGTTGCCAGGGGTTAAGGAAAGGGCTAGACTACCAACAGGCAGCAGAGTTTTTTGGAATGTCAGAACTGGTGTGCACCCTAATTAGGTCCGTGGTTAAGAACTCCATGCATTTGTCAAAACTCCTATAACTTATACCAAAAATATAAATTTTACTATCTGTAAATTTAAGCATAATTTTTTAAAAAGAAAATACCCTTTTTACTTAGGTTTAATCTTAACACTATTTTAAACTTAGTAGAGAAGTGGGTTTCCCTTGATTAAAAGGTACTTCATTCATAAAATCCCAGGAGAACCTACTTCTTCCCTCACCTTTCATTGGTTTAACTAACAATAAAAATTGTATAAATTTAAGGTACACAACATGTTTGGATATAGGTATATATTGTGAAATGATTATCACAAGCAAGCTAATTACCATTATCATATCACATAGTTAACATTTCTTGTGTGCGGTGAGAACATTTAAGATCTACTCTCAGCAACTTTCAAGTATATGACAGTGTTATTAATGATATTTGCCATGCAGAACATTAAGTCACCACAATTTATTCATCCTACATAACAGAAACATTGTACTCCTTTGACCAATATCTCTCCATCTCCCCCAGGCCCCGGCAACCACCATTCTACTCCCTGCTTTTATGAATTTGGTTGTTTTGGATTCCACATATATGTGAGGTCATGTAGTGTATCATTCCATGTTGCCACAAATGACACGATTTCCTTCTTTTTTTAAGGCTGAATATATTTGTGTGTGTGTGTACACAAATACATACATATGCATATACCATGTTTTCTTTATCCATTCATCCACTGACAGACACAGGTTTTTCCCACATCTTGGCCATTCTGAATAAGACGGCAATGAACATAGGAGTTGATAATAGAGATACTGATTTTATTTCCTTTGGATATATACCCAGGAGTAGGATTGTGGAATCATATGGCAGGTCTATTTTTAATTTTTTGAGGAAGAAGGAGAACCCATTTCTTAAAACTGCAGTATACACTGTGGATGGTCTCCGTATACTTCCATTCTATCCTTCCTTAGTTGGGTAGGCCAGCTAAATGCTAAATGTCCAAGACTCCTTTGCAGCTGGGTTCCAATTAGAATTGGAACCAATTCGAAGCACTTGAATATCTGAAGGGCAGTGACCATCTTCCTGCCGTGAAAGAGGTCTTAGGGTGGCCCCTGCAAGGCCAAAAATGGCATGCCCTTGTACTGAAAAGTCCAGCGGTGGCCACACCATTCCTCAGTCTCTAGCTGTGCAAGCCATTCGGTAAGCACCTAATCCCCCCACACTAAATCTTTCTCTGCTTGAAACACCTAGCGTGGTTTTTTTTTTTTCCCTGCCATGATCTCTGTTGATATAAATTTGATTTATAAAATGGCCCCAAGCCATGATCCCTAAAGATAGGATTATTTGGAAGTTCCAGAAAAATTTGATTTATTTTTTTTTTAAAGATTTTATTTATTTATTTGAGAGAGAGAGAATGAGAGAGAGCACATGAGACGGGGGAGGGTCAGAGGGAGAAGCAGACTCCCTGC
>NC_058412.1:103751047-104036075 GCF_002201575.2 Neomonachus schauinslandi
AAAAAAAAAAAAAAAAAAAAAAAAAAAAAAAAAAAAAAAAAAAAATTCAGCAATCCATGGCCAAAGTGCAGCTACCTTCTGTCTCGATTTTTCAGTACCACTCAGTGCTTGCTGACTATGTTGGAATGATGACATATGTTACTTTAACAAACTTGCTCTTATTGGCGACAGCTCCAGGCTGATAACCCACAGTATCAATCAAACCTAGCAGAAAAAGACTACTTTCCAGGTATCTCAAAGTCTCAAATTGAGTTTGTGAATTCTGGTCGGTCAGATCTACGTAGTTTGTCCATTCCTGAACCATTCCATTCCTAGCTTTGAGAGGTCATAGCCCAGGTCACTACCATTACTGACAAAGGAAGCCAAAACACAAACCTTTCATCTACTGCTCAACTGTTAGCCTGTTCTTCATAGGTTTTCTGCTGTTCATTACTTGGGGAGTTTAAATGCATCTTTCCTTCTCTGTTAACAACTAAGCACATTGGTTAAGCCTAAAGTAAGTGCTACAGACTTGTTTAAAGAAAAACTCCTCGTGAGACTTGGCAAACACAGCCTGAAGCTTTAGGAATAAGCCTCATTTTTAGATGCCTAGGGACTGAGCTACCTACACTGTTACACTCTAGGGAAAATACCTGAGCAAATTCAATATGCTCACTCACCTTGCTCAAATGCTAGAACAAGCACAGCACTTTGGACAGACAGGTATGTGACAAGGTTCAGAAGAGAAATATATTAGTGAGGGTAAGCGTCACGGATGCATGGTTGAAAATGCCTTGCACAGAAGGTGCACAGTACATTTTTTATTAAAGGAAAGAATTAAGATGTGTATTTTGGACTCTGTGGGAGTAAAAATGTTTGGCTTGAGCTAATTAGATGCATTTCTAGAGCAGAGGTTCCTCATGGGCAGTGGATTTTGGTTCTTTGCCCCTTAACACCTCCTCCCCCCTTTCTATTGATAAGATTGCCCAATGTTGGGGCACCTGGGTGGCTCAGTTGGTTAAGCGACTGCCTTCGGCTCAGGTCATGATCCTGGAGTCCCTGGATTGAGTCCTGCATCGGGCTTCCTGCTCGGCAGGGAGCCTGCTTCTCCCTCTGACCCTCCCCCCTCTCACGTGCTCTCTCTCTCTCTCATTCTGTCTCAAATAAATAAAATCTTAAAAAAAAAAAAAAAAAAAAAGATTGCCCGATGTTCTCTCCTCCTCTCAGTTCCTGAGGTTCCAGTAATATGGACTCCAGGAGGGAAGCCTGTAACCGGGGATGTGACCTCTCATAACTAGGGATGGAAGGTTCTTAGTTCAGGGACAGACAGAATACTTGATCTGACCAGCCAGAATTAACAAGCTCAATTCTGAGACTTTACTTGAGATACCTGGAAAGTAGAGTCTGTCTTCTGCAAGGTTTGATGCTACAGGATATCAGTCCAGAGCTGTCAATGATGGACATGTGAAGCTAGAGAAGCATCCAAACAGAGCAGAAGGCATGTCACAGAGACAGAAGTGAAGTACAGTCATGCCACAAGAGACCCTGGAAACTTTTCAAGCTATGTGAACCAAAAAGTTACCCTTTTCTTACTAACACTCCTAAAGTCAACATACTAGCTAATAAAAATAAACCAACAAAATAAATTATCAAAAGAATCTTTACTGAAACATTATCCTTCAGCCCAAAATGTATATCTTTTCATAGTTTCATGTGTCCAGAGCAGAGGTTCTTTGGCTTTCGTGAGATGATCCAATGAGTTATAATCCCTCAAAACCTCAGGAACCTCTTTTCTAAAGAGAGTACCTCAAAACTTGATGAAGAATTGTCCTTTTGTGGCACACTCTTATTTTTACAAGTAAAAAGAAAACCTTGACCAATTTCTACCTCTAAATAGAAAAAGTAGATATGGACTAACCACAGAAGAGAAAAAAAGGAAAAAAAATTAACCATGGAAGGCCAGGGTTTTAAGATCTTTATAGCTCTAGGAATGCTTTTTTTTCTCCCCCAAAGGCACCCTCCCAAATCATATCAAACATACTAAATGGGCACCCATAGCAAGTGTAGTTTATGTAGTTATATATAAGTACATGAGAATGATTTAAGTTACAAGTTGCTACAATATCATAGTTGATTAAAGAGTTCATGAACTACCTTATTTGGAAGATATTTAATGAAACACTTCATCATTTTAATATTCTCATTTTCATCTCATGTTTTAGAGCCAGTAAAATTTTTTTCAGAACTCACCTATTTTTTGAGAAGGCTGAAAATATGTCTTGGGAACCTAGGAACTATGACCAGAGTAACCAATAGTTGAAATGATTACAAAGATTATTTTTTTAAGTTGCTACATAAGAATATGCACACAGTGTGCTGTGTTCTGTTTCCATTTCATGCTAAATTTGCCTTGTTCTGATTATGAAATCCTCAATTGCTCAGGCCTACCCTGAGGAGGCCACTGCGCAGGGCTAGCTCTTCTCTATTGTTAGTGTAGAAAGTTCCACTGCTGGAATGAACGGATCCTTTAATGAATTTTTCCCTTTTAAAAGGAAATTCTGCAATTAATCTTCTAATTTAGCCTTTTATTGGGACTGATACATACAGACATAGCAATGAATCAAAACAAAACAAAAAAACCCAAACAACCCACCAATACTGAGCCTATCCATTTTTTCCCACCTATTTTAAAGAATTAGTCCAAATACCAGAAAAAATAAGTTAAACAATTATTTTCAAGTAGTATAGGAATTCAGATGGAGATGGTAGTTTTTTTTTTTTTTTTTTTTTTTTTTTTTTTTTTTTTAAGATTTTATTTATTTATTTGACAGAGACAGAGATAGCAAGAGCAGGAACACAAGCAGCGGGAGGGGGAGAGGGAGAAGCAGGCTTCCCCCCGAGGAGGGAGCCCGATGTGGGACTCGATCCCAGGACCCTGGGATCATGACCTGAGCTGAAGGCAGATGCTTAACGACTGAGCCACCCAGGCGCCCGAGATGGTAGTTTTAAAAGAGGCAAAAAGGAAGGAAAAAGTAAAAGTAATTTTCCTCAACAAAGAATGGGAAGAATGGCTGAAAAGCCTCAAATAGGTAAAAAAAAAAAAAAAAAAAAAAAAAACCAATGACAACAATAGCTAATAACTATTAAATTGAAAAAAGAGCAAACTTATTTTTTTTTTCTGGATTTGACTACAGGTGTATGGGTGGAAGAGATTACTGAAAGGTATGTCAGTATTATGAAGGCAAGGGCAAGCTGACATTATGGTCTTAATATCTTTATCCAGAGCAGTGCTTCTCAGACTTTAATCTGCAAAAAGTTCTTTAATTGTTTAATATTTTTGTTTGGAAAATACAGAAAATGATCAAAGCTAAGTAAATAATATCATTCCATGATCATCTTTCTCTGAAAATTTATCAAACAAGAATATGAAACCCTCTCCTTTTGTCTGGCAGTCCGACTTCTGAGATAAGCAATGTAACCAGTAGTTGCATATGCACCTGTTCATATGCATACAAACATCATGTGCATACATATGGCAGCACATTTATGCACAGGCATAATTATAAAATAGACAGGGGCACCTGGGTGGCTCAGTTGGTTAAGCGACTGCCTTCAGCTCAGGTCATGATCCTGGAGTCCAGGGATCGAGTCCCACATCGGGCTCCCTGCTCAGTGGGGAGTCTGCTTCTCCCTCTGACCCTCCTCCCTCTCATGTTCTCTCTCACTCTCTCTCTCTCAAATAAATAAAATCTTTAAAAAAAATTATAAAATAGACAACAATATTTGCTTTTAAAAACCTGACATCAGCTTTAGATAGTTCTTTAAGTGTGCATTTTTAAGAACATACAGAACACATTTCATAAAGGGAATCTCTGAATCGAATGTCAGACACATTTTAAAATTTAACACTGCCAGATTACACAAACAAAATGATAGGAAGTACCTTCCACTTAAAAAATCTTTAAAAGTGATTGTGGGGGCACCTGAGTGGCTCAGTCGTGAGCTTCGGCTCAGGTCGTGATCCCGGGGTCCTGGGATCAAGCCTCGCATCAGGCTCCCTGTTCAGCAGGAAGCCTGCTTCTCCCTCTCCCACTCCCCCTGCTTGTGTTCCCTTTCTCACTGTGTCTCTGTCAAATAAATAAAATCTTTTTAAAAAAATTTTAATAGTATGAAGTAATAAAAAAATTAAAACAATAGCCTGGAGTGGGGAGGGAAGAGTGCATTCAAAGTAAATGGGGAGTTGTTTTTGGTTTTTTTCCTTAAACTGGATGGTGATCAAAAGAGTTATCTTGTTATTCCTCATGCTTTTCATAGGTTTTACAAATATCCTTTTGAAATTGCTCAATGTCTAGTAAAAACAATTTTCTAAAATACATACAAGTATAAAACAAAAGCCTCCATTTCCCATTTCACCCAGGCCATTCCTGTAATGTGTATAAATAAATCGATCATTTCTGATTTCAGTTTCTCTAGTGTACCTCCGTATCTCCGAAGCAGGGGCTGTTCAACAGAAGTAGAGCGTAAGCCACATTTGTAATTTAAAATGTTCTAGTAATCACACTGATGATTAAAAAAAAGAAAAAGGTAAAATTAGGGGTGCCTGGCTGGCTCACGCTCAGATGGTAGAACATGCTACTCAGTCTCAGGGTCCTGAGTTCAAGCCCCACCTTGGGCATGGAGCCTACTTAAAAACATTAAAAAATAATGGTAAAATTTTAGCAATATATATTTCACCAAATATATCCAAAATTATCAGTTCAACATATAATTATTACAAAAATTATGGCGCTATTTTACATTCTTTTTTATTTTACACTAAGTGTTTGCTATCTGATGTATATATATTTACACTTATAGCACATCTCAATTTACACAAGCCAGTGGCTCAATAACGCCACTTGGCCAGTAGCTACTGGATTGGAGAATGCACCTTTAGATGATACCCTCAAACCCCTATTTCTTTGTCAGCCTAAAACTTATCATTTGACTCCATAGTATGCCTTTTTCTCTTTTTCCTTCACTCCATCACTGCTACTATTGTTTCAGTAATTCATTTCCCAATTGACCTTTAGACCCCTGTATTTAACCCCCCCCCTTTTTTTTTCCTTCTATCTGGTTTTCTCATTATTTAGGGAGTAGTAAACTACCTTCTGGAACTCCATTATGGCTGGAAGTGGAAAAGTGATCATTTATTTTTAAATGATTTTAAACCTTTTTTTTTTTTTTTAAGATTTTATTTATTTATTTGACAGAGAGAGACACAGTGAGAGGGAACACAAGCAGGGGGAGTGGGAGAGGGAGAAGCAGGCTTCCCGCGGAGCAGGGAGCCCGATGCGGGGCTCGATCCCAGGACCCTGGGATCATGACCTGAGCCGAAGGCAGACGCTTAACGACTGAGCCACCCAGGTGCCCCTAAACCTCTCTTTCTTAATTCACCAAATGAGTCACTCTTCTCTCCCCCTCTCTGTAAAATGAGAGATTAGGGTCCCTCTAGTTCCCTTCTGCTCTCTTTTCTGCTTCCCAACTTTTCCCCCAACAGTTACACTGTCACCAAAACGTGACCATTTCCATTTCTGGCCACCTGTGAAATAGTTTTTGGGGATCCTTTCATCCTGGCACACCCCTAAGAACCATGAACCGTTTAGATTAAAAACTGGGTTTTCTTCTTAAGAGTATGGCCGGTGAGGGTCTAATGGGCATTATTTGGGGGTTAGGCTTTATCTGACAGATGAAGGCTCATGATTATACCTTAGCCATAATGGTTACATTAAAACAGATTCTAGAATTCAGTATCATAGAAATTAGTTGAAGAAAAAAAAATAATTTCACTTCAAGTCTAAACAAATCAATAAATGAATCTATTCATTTCATACTATTCCTATGTGTACCATTTTAGGATGCCCCACTAAAGCAAAAAGACATTAAAATTGTGTAGGTACCTCTATTTTTTTTTTATTATTATGGTAGTCTATGCCAAATAAAGAACAAGTAAGTGCTTGATGGGGAAGAGAATAAATACCACTTCAGAGGGGAAGAAGAGAATCCCAAGATATGCAAGTAAAAATTAAAATGGTCTCTGGCAGCTTATTCAATTGCTTTTCTCTCAAACTTGTATCAGAGTCATCTTTTTTTTTTTTTTTAAGATTTTATCTATTTATTTGACAGAGAGAGCACAAGTAGGCAGAGCGGCAGGCAGAGGGTGAGGGAGAAGCAGGCTTCTCACTGAGCAGAGAGCCCGATGTGGGGCTCAATCCCAGGACCCTGGGATCACGACCTGAGCCGAAGGCAGACGCTTAACGACTGAGCCACCCAGGCGCCCTGTCAGAGTCATCTCTTAAGAAAGTTACTGTGTAACTGTTCTCTCTTCAGGTGCTCGGAGCTCCCCAGCACCCTGCCATGAAACCTGGCTCTAATGTGCGCTCATCCCCCATCAGAATAAAGACGTGCTTACAAAGCTGAATGTGCCAGCTACCTTCCGCTGATTTCATCTTCACTCTTTCCTCAACCTTGCTAACCCACTCACCAAGGGCCACATCCAAACAAAGTCCTCCAAAACTGAAATCAAGTAAAATATCTTTCTGAAGTTCTTTCTGAAGTGATTACATATGCATGTTACATAACATTTACATAAGAATGTGAATAATGAGATTTAGTTTTCCAACTCAGATGGAAAATATTGCTAAGGCTGGGGATACTTAAAAGGATATGCTGCCCAGGGGAGGAGACTATACAATGTTAAATATCTGTAATGAAATGTCACAGCCACCAAACAAGACCAGATGCCTCAGCAGATGGTCCAGCTTGACCTCCCAACATCTTTCTCCTGATTTCAATGGGTGATGAAAATCAACCCAATTAAAAATACCTGCTTCCTGAGGCTTCCTTAAAATAAGTGGTAGCCTTGTGACCCTGTTTAATCCAATGAAAGGTATGTTGAGATTTGCGGGTGGTAGGCTTCTGCTTTTCTAACAGACACAGTTGCTCCTGCTTGCTTCTTTTGCTTTCTGCTGGGAGTATGCATGTGACACCTGGAGGCACAGCACACATCTTGTAACCATGAGTTACTGAGCTTCGGGAAGAAAGCTTATCAACTAAGGATGGTGGAGAATGAATCTGGACAGAGGCAGGATCCCTGAGGGAATGACTTAGCTTCCGAACCAGCACTGAACTACCTACCAGTGAACTTCTTGTTATGTGGGAAAAACATGAACCTATGTGTTTAAATACTTTCTGAATTACAGAACTCATTCCTGACAAAGGCACTGGCAATACCTGAATTTTATTTCTCCCATCATCTGTATACAAGGTCTTAATGCTTGACTAAAATGGAGAGGACTTTCTCTTCTACAAAACTTCCTCAAAATTTTAGATACAGGTCCATGATTCCTTACCAAAAATACTTGAGGTCTGATATGTTTCAAATTCAGCAAGGTAACATGGTGCATATATCATACATTATGCATTAGCTGCAACAGATCTACGCATTTAGTCCAGCAGTTGACAAATGATGGCCAGAGGGCCAAGTCTGCCTGCTACCAGTGTCTGTAAATAAAGTTTTATTGGAAGACAGTGATTGCTTCAAATACATATTGTCTTTGACTGCTTTTGTGCTAGCTACAATGGCTAGCAAAGACAGTACGGTCCAGTAAAATAGAAAAAGTTTGCTGATCCCAAATACATCCGTATTTATGCAGTGAAACCTATGGCTATTCACTCTAAGTGGGATAAAGATTACACAAATCCTTCTGTTGGTTCAGACAATCTTGCCACAAAGTTTCTGCCAAATTTATAGGAAAATTAAGTTTTCAAAGCTATTATTTTTAGAATTACAGGAAAAGGGACCACGTTTCTATAGTCCAGAGGAAAGAGGAGCAGTTCATCAGGCTGGTCTAACCCATGTGGTGTGTTCCAACTCACTGGCTAGTTCTTTCATGTCTAAAAGCCCAGGATGGTGCCTGAGGGCTCTAAGAAATAAACAGACAGCATTCTGCAGTGAAGAAAACACCAGCTGATGAGTAAGAAGAATGGTTTCTAATTCTACATTCTGCTAACTTGGGGTATACGTTGCTCTTTTCTGGGTCTCTGTTTTCAAATCCGTCAAATGGGACCAAAATGTTACCTACTCTGCCTCAGGCACAGAGGATGGTGAGATTATTTCTGATAGAGCTATGAACATGGCAAGGCACAACACATCCATCTGTTAGGTATATTGTTGCAGAAATGAGATCTACTTCATTCTACATGCAGGCATAAATACATATTTTACTAGCTATAATGTGTCTTTAATTATTAGCTTTTCCCCTTTTACTGGATAGTGTTCAATTGCAGAAGAGTCAAAATTTCTCTGACTCTCCACAATGTTAGGTTTTTCCTCCTATTTCTTAATTCTAAATTCTAGGCAATTGACTTTATACTTTAAATATTCTGCTATTCTACACATAATTTGAGTCATGTGGACCATATTTTTCAGGGAGCTTCACTGGTCAGAACAGCCATTGGACCACCTCCAACAAATACCTAAAAATTTCATGGGGACTTTACCATTCTCATTTTTATGGCAATAGAAGTATTAGACAAACTTTATGTAAATGTGATAGATTTTATTTTATTTATTTATTTTTTAAAGATTTTATTTATTTATTTGACAGAGAGAGACACAGCGAGAGAGGGAACACAAGCAGGGGGAGTGGGAGAAGGAGAAGCAAGCTCCTGGCTGAGCAGGGAGCCCGATGCGGGGCTTGATCCCAGGACCCTGGGATCATGACCTGAGCCGAAGGCAGCTGCTTAACGACTGAGCCACCCAGGTGCCCCAATGTGATAGATTTTAAAATGAGACATTTTTAATCCTACAACTTTTTTTTTTTAAGATTTTATCTTTAAGTCATCTCTACACCCAATGTGGGTCTTGAACTTACAACCCTGACATCAAGAGTCGCATGTTCTATCAGCTAAGCCAGGCAGGTCCCCCACCCACCCACATTACAACTTTAAATGTCAAAAATAAGAATTTTCTAAGACTCTTTTTAAATCATAGAATCTATACAGTTAAAATACTGACTTAATTTTTAGAGGTAAGATGAAAAATGGATTTTGTTGACTCCTGTATTTTTCTAAATGCTCAGTCGTCACACACTTGTTTATACAACGTGGACTAAAAACATTTATATGTTAATGATTTCTAGAAACTGATAGACTTCACTTAAAATCTAGTTCTCTTCTAATAAATACAAACTAATATGTAGTTGTTTTATTTATTACACAGCCTAAATATCATGCAGCCTAAATCTTAGAGAAGTCTTTTTATTAGATTTGACAGCAATTGCTCATCATGGAATTGTATCCTGCACAGAAACTGCTCTACCAAGGAACAGGTTAGCTTTCAAAAGGTTGTCAGATCAGTCCCTTTGTTCTCGAGTCCAAGGGACCAGACAGCATCTTTTCCAGCTGGGCAAACTCAACACTTTGGTTTTAACATGGCTCTGTTTGCAATGGTGAGAACCTCCCAGGTGAAGATTCCTAGTAAGGGAGCACCTATTCTTCCCCAAGTATGTCCTGTTCAAGTCCCCTCCTCAGAAGAGAAACTTTACAACAGAGGCACGAAAATGTACAAGGCCATGCTCTGAGGTATGTGCACGTTCTGAATCTCCAGGAGCCCCGAGGAGTGCACGTGGCAGCTTACAAAGCACCCAAATACGATCATAAAGCTCACATCTCAGTTTGAGCTCATAGGTTCAGAGCTGCTTTAAGTGAGCAGACTTCATTGCCCACCTCATCTGACCTTCTCATCAGAGAAGAGGTAAAACACAATATGCAAAACAAAGGCAGAATCATGAACACCTGAAGGAAATTAATTCTGGACATGCCATCGGGGAAGTACTAGAACTAAGAAAAGGCCATTGAGTATGAAACATGGATGCAGAGTTAATGAATAACAGCAAGACAACAAAGCAGCGAGATGCGTTTTCACTGGGACTAGAGCAGGGATGAGGAGGCAGAATAAGATGGTAGTCACTGATGGCCTTCCAGATCGGCTTTGAGTATGGATTAGCACCAAGCAAGAACTCTAAAGCCCTACCCAGGAGAACAAAGAAGATAATCAATGGTGAAAGTGTTGACAGGCAAACAGAGAAGAGTTAGCCAGTCACTGAATACAGAAAGGAGACTAAGTGTAACCTAAGCAGGTGTAGCAGATCCCAGCCAGAGTCCTCTCCCTGCTGGAAATATCCAGAGAACAGAGGGAATCAAGTATGGAACCAGTGTTGGTGACTGACCCTAGTACTTCTACTACGATATTTCTTGGGTTGCTGCAACTTGGGTTGCTCTGTGTCTGAATCTTAGGGGGAAGAATCCTAGATCAGTGCTTCTCAAACTTGGCTGAATATTGGAATAACGAATACTGATGCCTGGACCCCACCACAGAGAATCTGATTGTAAGGTTCTGGGGTTGGGTGTAAACATCAGTATTTCCTGAAGTCCCCACATTCATTCTAATTCATAGCCAAAACTGGGAACATCATAGACTAATGCTGTTCAAACTTTGTGTGCATTAAATTAAAATATAGGTATTTCTTGACTAGATCTAGGGAGGGACTCCAAATTCAGTGGTGCTAACAAGTTCTCAGATGATGCTGTTACTGCTAGTCCTTGGACCATACTCTGAGTAGTGAGGGTCTAGTCCTGCACTGTCCAGTGTGATGGCAACTGGCCACGTGCAGCTGCTGAGCTCTTGAAATGTGACCAGTGGGACTGAAGAACCACATTTTTACTTGAAATTTAAAATCTCAAACCTGCTGAAATTGGAAAATAATGATACATGAAGCAATCTGGGCATGTGAATACTTTTTCAATTGTCACTTTTGTGGGGCGCCTGGGTGGCTCAGTCCATTAAGTGTCTGCATTCAGCTCAGGTCATGATCCCAGGGTCCTGGGATCGAGCCACACGTCTCAGGCTCCCTGCTCAGCCGGGGAGTCTGCTTCTCCCTCTCCTTCTCCCCCTCCCCTCTCTCTAACTCTTTCAAATACATAAATAAAATCTTTAAAATAAATTGTGACTTTTGTGAGACCCAAATACAGACTAAGTATCTCTGATAAAAATTTAGTGTCCGAGTTGAGATGTGGTATAAGCATAAAGACTTGATTTCAAAGACTTAGTATGAAACCAAGAATATAAAACATCTCTTGGCAATTTTTGTAGGTTGGTTACATATTAAAATGGTAATAGTCTAGATAGATTGCGTTACATAAAATATACTATGAAAATTAACTTCAGCTGTTGTTTTTTAAAATATGGCTACCAGAAAATTTTAAATTGTATATGAGGCTAGCATATTTCTTTTAAACAGTACTGGTCAAGACTAAAAGCAATTGAGGCTTTCCTATTACATGTTGCTAGTATTGGTCTAACGGTGGTCTAATTGGTTAGCTGGATCATGTGACCCACACTAAGGTGATGGGAACTAAGGGGAAGTGTGCAAGAGGCCTTCTGAGAAGGAAAGTATCCCTTAATAAAAAGGGAGAGCCACAAAAGAAAAAAGCCCTTTGCACCCACCTCCTTCCAGCTGTATTTAAATGTAGTTAGAAGAAGACAGAACACAGAGAGCTTTGGCAGCCATTTTGCCACCAGGAAGAAACAAAACCCCAAGTTCTGGATGCCCCTTAGAGCTCCAATCAAAATAGGATCCTCTACCTCTGAATTTGTTACATGAAAAATTAATGTCCTAATGATTCAAATCAATGCTTCTTAAATTTCACCATGCATATGAATTACCTGGGGATCTTGTTACAAAGCAGATTCCCTTTCAGCAAATCTAGGGTGGGGTCTGAAATTCTGAATTTCTTTTTTTTTTTTTTGTAGTTTTTAATTTTATTATATTATGTTAGTCACTATACAATACATCATTAGTTTTTGATGTAGTGATCCACGATCCATTGCTTTCATATAACACCCAGTGCTCCATGCAGTACGTGCCCTCCTTAATACCCATCACCGGGCTAACAAATCCCCGCTCTCCCCTCCCCTCTAGAACCCTGTTTGTTTCTTAGGTCCATAGTCTCTCATGGTTCATCTCTCCCTCCAATTCCCCCCCCCGCCCATTTTTCCCTTCCTTCTCCTAATGTCCTCCATGTTATTCCTTATGTTCCACAAATAAGTGAAACCATATGATAATTGACTTTCTCTGCTTGACTTATTTCGCTTAGGATAATCTCCTCCAGTCCCATCCATGTTTATGTAAAAGTTGGGTATTCATCTTTTCTGATGGCTGAGTAATATTCCATGGTATATATGGACCACATCTTCTTTATCCATTCATCTGTTGAAGGGCATCTTGGCTCTTTCCACAGTTTGGCTATTGCGGACATTGCTGCTATGAACATTGGGGTGCATATGGCCCTTCTTTTCACTACATCTGTGTCTTTGGAGTAAATACCCAGTAGTGCAATTGCTGGGTCATAGGGTAGCTCTATTTTTAAATTTTTGAGGCACCTCCACACTGTTTTCCAAAGTGGCTGTACCAACTTGCATTCCCACCAACAGTGTAAGAGGGTTCCCCTTTCTCCACAACCTCTCCAACATTGGTTGTTTCTTTCCCTGTCCATTTTGGCCATTCTAACTGGTGTAAGGTGGTATCTCAGTGTGGTTTTCATTTGGATTTCCCTGATGGCTAATGATGATGAACATTTTTTCATGTGTCTGTTAGCCATTTGGATGTCTTCCTCAGAAAAGTGTCTGTTCATCTCTTCTGCCCTCTTTTTGACTTGATTATTTGTTTTTTGGGTGTTGAGTTTGAGAAGTTCTTTATAGATCTTGGATACCAGCCCTTTATCTGTAGTGTCATTTGCAAATATCTTCTCCCATTCTGTGGGTTGCCTTTTTGTTTTGCTGACTGCTTCCTTTGCTGTGCAGAAGCTTTTTATCTTGATGAAGTCCCATAAGTTCATTTTTGCTTTTGTTTCACTAGCTTTTGGAGATGTATCTTGAAAGAAGTTGCTGTGGCCGATGTCAAAGAGGTTACTGCCTATGTTCTCCTCTAGGATTTGGATGGATTCCTGTCTCACATTGAGGTCTTTCATCCACTTTGAGTTTATCTTTGTGAATGGTGTTAGAGAATGGTCGAGTTTCATTCTTCTGCATGTGGCTGTCCAATTTTCCCAGCACCATTTATTGAAGAGACTGTCTTTTTTCCATTGCATATTTTTTCCTGCTTTGTCAAAGATTATTTGACCATAGAGTTGAGGGTCCATGTCTGGGTTCTCTATTTTATTCCATTGGTCTGTAAGTCTGTTTTTGTGCCAGTGCCATGCTGTCTTGGTGATCACTGCTTTGTAATATAGCTTGAAATCAGGCAACGTGATGCCCCCAGCTTTGTTTTTCTTTTTCAACATCTCCTTGGCGATTCGGGGTCTTTTCTGATTCCATACAAATTTTAGGATTGTTTGTTCCAGCACTTTGAAAAATGTCATTGGAATTTTGATCGGGATGGCATTGAAGGTATAGATTGCTCTGGGTAGCATAGACATTTTAACAATGTTTATTCTTCCGATCCATGAGCATGGAATATTTTTCCATCTTTTTGTGTCTTCTTCAATTTCTTTCATGAGTGTTTTGTAGTTCCTAGAGTATATATCCTTTACCTCTTTGGTTAGGTTTATTCCGAGGTATCTTATGGTTTTTGGTGCTATTGTAAATGGAATCGTTTCTTTAATTTCTCTTTCTACAGTTGCATTGTTAGTGTATAAGAAAGCAACTGATTTCTGTGCATTGATTTTGTATCCTACCACATTACTGAATTGCTGGATGAGTTCTAGTAATTTGGGGGTGGAGTCTTTTGGGTTTTCCACATAAAGTATCATGTCGTCTGCGAAAAGAGAGAGTTTGACCTCTCTGTCAATTTGAATACCTTTTATTTCTTTTTGTTGTCTGATTGCTGTTGCTAGGACTTCTAGTACTATGTTGAACAACAGTGGTGAAAGTGGGCACCCTTGACGTGTTCCTGATCTTACGGGAAAGGCTCTCAGCTTTTCCCCATTGAGGATGGTATTCGCTGTGGGTTTTTCATAGATGGATTTTTAGAGCTTGAGGAATGTTCCCTCTATCCCTATACTCTGGAGAGTTTTAATCAGGAAAGGATGTTGTATTTTGTCAAATGCTTTTTCTGCATCAATTGAGAGGACCATATGGTTCTTCTCCCTCCTATTAATGTGTTCTATCACATTGATTGATTTGCGAATGTTGAACCACCCTTGCATCCCGGGGATAAATCCCACTTGGTTGTGGTGGATGATCCTTTTAATGTATTGCTGGATCCTATTAGCTAGCATTTTGTTGAGGATTTTGGAATCCATATTCATCAGGGATATCGGTCTGAAATTCTCCTTTTTGATGGGGTCTTTGCCTGGTTTGGGGATTAAGGTAATGCTGGCCTCATAGAATGAGTTTGGAAGTTTTCCTTCTGTTTCTATTTTTTGAAACAGCTTCAGTAGAATAGGTATTATTTCTTCTTTGAATGTTTGGTAGAATTCCCCAGGGAATCCATCAGGCCCTGGACTCTTGTTTTTTGGGAGGTTTTTGATCACTGCTTCAATCTCATTACTGGTTATTGGCCTATTCCGGTTGTCAATTTCTTCCTGTTTCAGTCTTGGCAGCTTATAGGTTTCCAGGAAGGCCTCCATTTCATCCAGATTGCTCAGTTTATTGGCATATAGTTGTTGATAATAATTTCTAATAATTGTTTCTATTTCCTTGGTGTTAGTCATGATCTCTCCCCTTTCATTCATAATTTTATTAATTTGGGTCCTTTCTCTCTTCTTTTGGAGAAGTCTGGCCAGTGGTTTATCAATCTTATTAATTCTTTCAAAGAACCAACTTCTAGTTTCGTTGATCTGATCTACTGTGTTTCTGGTTTCTAATTCATTGATTTCTGCTCTAATTTTAATTATTTCTCTTCTAATGCGTGGCTTAGGCATCGTTTGTTGCTTTTTCTCTAGTTCTTTAAGGTGTAGAGTTAGTTGGTGAATTCGGGATTTTTCTATTTTTTTGAGTGAGGCTTGGATGGCTATGTATTTCCCCCTTAGGACCGCCTTTGCAGTATCCCATAGGTTTTGGACCGATGTGTTTTCGTTCTCATTGATTTCTTGGTTGACCCAAACATTCTTGAGCAGAGTGGTCTTTAGCTTCCAAGTGTTTGAATTTCTGCCAAATTTTTTCTTGTGATTGAGTTCCAGTTTTAGAGCATTGTGGTCTGAGAATATGCAGGGAATAATCTCAATCTTTTGGTATCGGTTGAGACCTGATTTGTGACCCAATGGTCACAAATATATGGTCTATTCTGGAGAAAGTTCCATGTGCGCTCGAGAAGAATGAGTATTCTGTTGTTTTAGGGTGGAATGTTCTGTAAACATCTATGAGGTCCATCTGGTCCAATGTATCATTCAAAGCTTTTGTTTCCTTGTTGATTTTCTGCTTAGATGATGTGTCCATTGCTGAGAGTGGAGTATTGAGGTCTCCTACAATTAACGTATTGTTATCAATATGACTCTTTATTTTGGTTAATAGTTGGCTTATGTATATGGCTGCTCCCATGTTGGGGGCATAGATATTTACAACTGTTAGATCTTCTTGTTGGATAGGCCCTTTAAGAATGATATAGTGTCCTTCTGTGTCTCCTATTACAGACTTTAGTTTAAAATCTAATTTGTCTGATATAAGAATTGCTACCCCAGCTTTCTTTTGAGGTCTGCTGGCATGGAAGATAGATCTCCATCCCTTCACTTTCAGTCTGGATGTATCTTTAGGTTCAAAATGAGTCTCTTGTAGACAGCATATGGATGGGTCCTATCTTTTTATCCAATCTGCAACCCTGTGCCATTTTATGGGAGCGTTTAGGCCATTCACGTTGAGAGTGATTATTTGAAAGATATGAATTAATTGTCATCATGTTGCCTGTGAAGACGTTGTTTTTATAGATTGTCCCTGTAAATTTCTGTTGTAGATCACTCTTGGGGTCTTTCTCCTTTTATAGAATCCCCCTTAATATTTTTGCAGGGTCGGCTTAGTGGTCACATATTCTTTCAACTTCTGCCGGTCATGGAAGCTCTGCATCTCTCCATCCATTCTAAACAAAATCCTTGCCGGATAAAGTATTCTTGCCTGCATGTTCTTCTCATTTAGTACTCTGAATATGTCTTGCCAGGCCTTTCTGGCTTCCCAGGTCTCTGTGGATAGGTCTGACGTTATTCTGATGTTCCTCCTTCTGTACGTAAGGAATCTCTTCCCCCTAACTGCCCTTAAGATGGTTTCCTTGGTTCTAAGATTTGCAAGTTTTACTATTACATGCCGGGGTGTTGGCCTGTTTTCCTTGATCTTAGGAGGGGTCCTCTCTGCCTCTAGGACTTGAATGTTTGTTTCATTCCCCAGATTACGGAAGTTCTCAGCTACGATTTGCTCAAATACATCTTCTAGCCCTCTCTCTCTCTCCACTCCCTCCGGGATTCCAATAATTCTGACATTGGAACGCCTCATGGTGTCACTTATTTCTCTGATTCTATTTTCATGGATTCTGATTGTTTTTCCCTGGCCTCCTCTTTTCCCTTTTTATCTATTATACTGTCTTCCAGATCGCTTATTCTCTCTTCTGTCTCAGTTACCCTAGCTGTTAGGTTATCTAGATTGGATTGGATCTCTTTGATAGCATTTTTAAGTTCTGCCAATTCACCTTTTATTTCTGCCCTTAGAGACTCTATGTTGCCATTAATCGATTTCTCCATTCTAGCCATTGTCTTCACAATTGCTAGCCTGAATTCCATCTCTGACATCTTGGTTATATCTGCATCCATTTGTAAATCTGCAGCATAAGTCATAATCTCTGAGTCTTTTCTGTTTTGGGGGCTCCTCCTCCTAGTCATTCTGTTGATGGGTGTTTGAGGGAATGTATAGAGTCGAAATTATTGACCAGAACCCAAGCAAGATGCACCTGTTTTCTTGGGACCTTAGGGTTGCTGGCCTCTTGTTTTCCCAGCCTGTCTTCTGCGGGAGGGGCCTGCCGCGCTGTTACTCAGGCAACCCTGTTTGGGCGGAGTTGCCCTGCGCCCCTGTGGCGGGGGATGGGCTCAGTGAGAATCAGTCTTTGGGGCTTTTGTTCTCTGGCGCCTTTCCCTGGCGGCTTTCTGCGTCTCTTCCACAAGTTTCCAACCCTATGCCTCAGAGCAGAGAGATTGCAGCCTGTTCTTCAGTGAGCCCTCCAGGCCACACCGTCTCCATTTCTGTCCACGCTGCTATAAACTGCAGCATCCCGGGTTGTGCGTCCCCCCGCAGCACTCCCAGTCCTGCCTCCAGATCGGGGCTCCTCTCTGCCCTTTGTGCTTCTAAAACCACCAGCCGCTCCCAGTACACGCGCGCCCGCGACTCCGCCACTTGGGGTTTCCGCCACTTGGGGTTTCCACCCCTGGGGGTTGCAGTTCACTGGCACGACCCCGGCGCACCGGGTTTCCGTCTCGGAGGCTGCAGTTTGCGTGTGCGTGACCGTCGCTCCGGTTTCTGTCCAGGGGGCTGCGGTTCGCGACCACACCGGTCTGGTTTTCCACCCCCGGGGCTGCCCTAAAGTCCTTTCCGACGCTACCAGTCTGCGAGTCTGTGCCCGTCCGCAGTGTGCGAGGCTGTCACTCACCGGCGGTGTAGGATCCCCACGTCCAGGCACCCTCCCACCTCCGTTTATCCTCCGATATCTGCCCGCAAGATCACGGCTCTCCGCTTAGTACCTCAAAACCAACCGCCTGCGATATTCTGTTTGTAGAGATTCAGATCTTCTTACATCTCAGGCTGGTTTCGTGGATGCTCAGAGTGGTCTGGTAGTTATCCAGCTCAATTCCGGGGACCAGTTGAAATAGGGTCCCCTACTCCTCCGCCATCTTTCCCCTCCCTCCTGAAATTCTGAATTTCTAACAAGTTCCCAGGTGCTATCTATGTAGCTGATAAAGCACCATACTTTCATTCCCAAGGATTCCAACCAAAATCACTTAGGTTCTTTAGCAGTTGCTGCTGAAAACATTCCTAGTGGACACAGAGGGCAAAGCCAACCTCTGCCCATTAGCTCCTCCATTTGCACACCGTGACTGGTAGCATGACCATGACTGACCAACTGGGAATCCAGGACCTAAGAATCTGTCCCTTCCCAAAAGATACTAGCTATTATGGGAGCAAGGGGGCAGAAGGCAAGGGTTCTGTGGTCTTATGAATTTGGAAGATGCTGGGGTAAAAACCTAAAACATTTCTCTATTACTCGATTTTGCATGCATAATCACTACTAAGCTAGTACATGCTTTAATTTTTAAAGTATTGTTAATTACAGACTTGATAACAAAATACTTTCTTTTTAAGAAATTAAAATCCAGGGAATATCACTGGATTAATGTGGCATGGAACACATTTTCTGAAATGCTGTGTTATTTAGATCATGAATTAGTAGAAAACACGAAGGCCAAGAAAATGCAGTCTGTGTGGTACTCAACTGTTTAAGAACCACGGAGCTTGGGGTTAAGTAATCTAGATTCAAATTACTCACTGTGTTGCACACATCATATACTGTGTGATGGACAAGGCACTTACACTCTGGGAGCTGAATTCCTCACCCATAAGAGAGGAAAAGAACACCTGCCCACATCACCCAACTATGGTAAAAATAATATGTGCTCACACTTCTCAAAATGACACTGCTTGCATTTGGAAGAGAGCTGAAACTTTTTCAAGATCTATTTAGAACTACACAAATACATCAGGGAGGAGAATAACTCACATGCAGTCTAAAGATAACACCTAGGAGAAACTCTTGGCTTTCTGAACCTCTTGGGGGAACCATTCACCTCCTTCTGCTCTTAAGTGTACATACAGAAAAGCTTCATGTATTTAGATGCACTTGAAAGCCAAAAGCTCTGAGTTTGAGGACAGCTTGTGGGTACCACTTGGCAAGGGTGGGTGAGCTACTCAGCTGGTCTCCCCACAAGGTGTCCACCCCCTCACGTGGCCATCACTTTCCAACGTCTGCAGATTCAGACTTGAGAGGGTAGTCTGCCCAGAATTCAGAAGACTTTGAAGAACTGATTCATGGTGAAAAAGCCAAGATGCAGAAGGATTTTTTTAATGCCAAAATATTAATATATAATGAGAAAAATTGTAATAACTCCATCAAGTGGATGACAGGCTTTCACCAGCGACTATTTGCTTAGACACCATGACACACGTGCAACTATTCTCCTGGGGGTAATACTGATGATTCTCTGTCCATTTTTGCCTGCTTCCATTTTCTATACTTCTGTCGTTGACTTTCCTCCCTTCTAACTTATTCATCTTTGAATAAACTTTATATGGAATCATGCATTTGTTCTAAATATGTTCACCTGGTTCTTTCAGTGTCACAATATACTATAGAGGGCACAAACATCATGTAGACATGGTCATGTCTTGTCCATAGGTTAAAAGAAAAAAAAAATATGTAGAAGGGATGTATGTGAATAATAGCAAGTTGAAACAGAGGTCACTAAAACCGTGTGAAAAGCACACGAATCATTTCTGGTTTAGGGACCACACTAGGCAGAATAATAACTCCCTAAAGATGCCCTTCCTAGTGCCCAGACCTGTGACTATGTTGTGCTACATGGCAAAGGAGAATTAAAATTGCAGATGGTATTAAGATTGCTAATCTCCTAGGACGCCTGGGTGGCTCATTCGGTTAAGCGTCTGCCTTTGGCTCAGGTCATGATCCCAGGGTCCTGGGATTGAGTCCTGCATCGGGCTCCTTGCTCAGCAAGGAGTCTGCTTCTCCCTCTGCCTGCCTGCCACTCACCCTGCTTGTGCTCGGACAAATGAAATCTTAGGGGGGGGGAAAAAAAAAAAACCTGCTCATCCGCTGACCTTAAAACAAAGATGATCATGGATCCTCCAGGGGGACAGAATGTCATCACAAAGGTCCTTCAAAGGGGAAGAAAGAGGCAGAGGAGTAATAAGCAGGAAAGGACATTGCAAGAAAGACCCCACAGGCCACTGATGGTTTTGAAGATGGAAGGGACCACATGCCAAGGTGGCCTCTAGAAACTTCAAAAGGCAACAAGGAAGCAGATCATCCCCTAGAGCCTTCAGATAGGAATGCATCCCTGTCAACACCTTGGTTTTAGCCCAGTGAAACCCATTTTGGATTTCTGACCTCCAGACCTATAATAAATCAGTGTTGTTTTAAGCCACTAACTGTTGTAATTTTCTACAATAGCAATGAGAAATTAATATAGGGGATCAGAGCAAAAGTTATGAAGGAAGCAACCTTAAGTTGGGCCTTAAGGAATTTAAAAGACTGATTGATTTAAGAGAGAGAGAAAGAGAATGCAAGCAGGGGGAGAGGCAGAGGGAGAGAGAGAATCCTCAAGCCAACTCCCCACTAAGTGCAGATCCCAAAACAGGACTCGATCCCAGGACCCTGAGATCATGACCTGAGCTGAAATCAAGAGTCGGACGCTTAACTAAGGCTCAGGCGCCCCAGAGCCTTAAGAAATGTGAAGACACAGCTATGATACTCAAATTTAAAATAAATATATAGCTCTTAATGTTCGGAAGGATTCACTAGGTCCGATTTAAGTTTTTCATCCAATGAGACAAAAAACAAAAATAACACAAACTCTTTAGTTAACAAAGAACCAGATACTCCTCTGAGAACTTCAAGGGATTACCACATTTATGCCTAATCTTACAAACTATCTCTTTCTCCCACCCATATCAACAAACTATTCAAGTTAACATGGTGTATGAAAAGGTTTCCAAATTTGGTATTAGTCTCAAAGTCAAGAGGATTTAGATGGCTTGAGAGAGAGAAAAATGTAAACGCGCATCCCCTAAAGAATTGCCAGTGTTCAGGTTAACACCATTCTATGTGAGTTTTAATCATTGTGTATGTGTGTGTATATATACCTACATGCAGATGTTCTGTGTATGTGATTAAATGTAACATATATTGTGTGTATATTATGTGTATATACTACATATGGACACAGTAACAGATAGACATAGATATGTAAGATATATCATATAGGCATTCATCTTATATTCATAATTAACACAGCTAACAGGTGACTGATACAATGAGAAACATCATCCACAACACTGCAGTTTTCAGTGTTAAAAGAATCCCTGCACTGATCCAATTTGACTCCACAGATAAATACCGTGGTGCTGGAAACCAGTGCTTCATACAATGAAGGAATGTATTATGAGTTTTTTTAATGGGCTTCTTTTAAGGAATGAATAAAAAATGTTTTCATAGAATTTCTGTCAAGAGGGAATGGAAGCTGCATTCACAACATGCTTCCCAGTTTACATAAGCCCACAGAACTCAGACCACAGGGCAATGTCTGGGAGGGGCAATCCAAATACGTTAAGGCCTGAGCATCTGCATCCTCAGCAACTGCAGGAGGCCCAGGCTGTGGTATTCTACCATAATCACTCCACTCTGCAGTTTCAGATGACAAGCTGCCCCAAGCCCCTTTGGAAGTAGAAAAACAAGCTTCCGTAAATATCAAAGGTACTTATGCTTAGAACACACTATATGCAAGCAACTGGTTAATCCAGTACCATTAGGGAGACAGTCAACTAAACAACTCAATTCAACTAAGTAACTTCCCGGGAGATTTAGAAAAAGAAATGTGTCCAAGTGGGAGCATGGGCCACAAGTTATAGCTGTTTGAAAGGCCTCAGTTCCCACCCTATGGGAGGGGATGCACAAGAGTTCTTTTCCATCTGCCCTTGAAGGCGGCTGTGTTATTACTCAAAAAGGTTTTACACCATGCCTACAAGGTCTTAAGTGCCCCAGTATACATGCAAATGTTCTTAAATTTCCTGCTGACCTGTAACCCCACAAAGTACTTCAAAACATTTAGCATAGGCTCTGAGTGACATGACAATTAAGCTACACAGAGTCTGGTTTTGGAGCTATTTCTCAAACAAGCTTTGCAGGCCCTTAACCTGGGACCTGGAGAATTTAAAGGGTGGGGGTGGTTTCCATCAACTAGGACAGGAACAGAGTTTCATATTTACACTGGCTTCTCATTAAAATCTAGAGTTTTCTTCAATTATCAACATAGGCAACAAACCACAATAGTCTTAAGCAGACTTTGTGATTCTGTCACCAATAGAACAGATATTGGCATATCACATTATGGTTGTTTCAAGTGTCTTGAAATCCTGTGTACTCTCATCACTGCCTTGAAATTACAGTAGCTAATAGGCCGACTCTGAAGTATTATTTTATTCATTAAAAATGAATACCTATTATAATATCACAATCCACAGCTATAGTGCAATAGAACTGATTTTTGGTCATCCTAGTTTATTTTATTTTATGCATTAATCATAAGAATTATTCTGTCAAGGATCTACAGGCTTCCCCAAATGCCAAATGGGTTCATGACACAACCATATTAAGACTTCCCTGAGCTAGAACAACCAGTCAATTCACCCAATCAATTTCAAATTCAGGCAAACTGAATGGGATCCTATATGAAAAGACAAGGCAATTAGAAGTATTTTCCTTTTTAACCCATGTATTCACTCATGCAGCAGATACTAGATACCTTCAAAAATCCCATGGCAGATGATGTGGAAGATACAAAGATAGGGAAGGTAACACTGTCCTCAAGGAGCCCAAAGCCTCGCAGAAAAGAAATGACACAGATCAGACAACTTTTTCTACAAGGGTATTGACTGTTGAATTAAAGAACATTTGCAACTGAACTTTGCTGAGAGTGTTTAGCCTGAGGTGACTTGAGGGGAGATTTTTCTTTAGAAAACTAATCTGGGAGAGCAGTCTGTACAGTGGGCTGGAGGGAGGTTGACATGATCAAGGGGAGGACTATCCTAACTCCAACAAGAGATACCATGGGCCTGATGGAGTAAAGTGGCAAGAGAGAAAATGGAATGGTGATTCAGGGCACAGGGCTATCAATGTTGCCTTGAGCACATGGCTTCATCTGAAAAGCCCAAAGAATTTAGTTGTCAGTAACAAGGAAATGTTTAGCCAGACTAACTTAATATACATTACATATTATCATGCAATTACTTATGTACTGTATTATGCATATATATATATATGCATATTGGACCATGCTATTTATTTTTTAAGATTTTATTTATTTGACAGAGAGAGAGATAGCAAGAGCAGGAACACAAGCAGGGGGAGTGGGAGAGGGAGAAGCAGATTCCCCACTGAGCAGGGAGCCCGATGCAGGGCTCGATCCCAGGACCCTGGAATCATGACCTGAGCTGAAGGCAGATGCTTAATGACTGAGCCACCCAGGCGCCCCTGGACCATGCTATTTAAAATAGTGTTTTCAACAGCTCTGTAACATGGGAAAATGTTTTCTCATGTTAAGTGAAAAAGTACCATACAAAATTATATAAATTTAGGAGTATATGCAGATTATCACAAAAATGTCTTCAATTCTTTCTCCCTCCCTATATCCATGCTTGTGTTGTTCCCAGTGTGTGTCATGACAAATTAACAAAACTAAGTAACTTAAAACAACAGAAATTTATTCTCTCATAGTTCTGGAGGTCAGAAGTCTGAAATCAAGGTGTGGGCAGGGCCACATTTCCTACAGAGGCTCTAGGAAATATTCCATTTCTTGTCAATCCGCACTTCTGTTGGTTGAGGCATCCATTGGCTTGAGGCCCCATCACCCCAATCTCTGCCTCTGTCTTTACATCACCTTCTCTCCCCGGGGGGCTGGGGGGGGGGATGTCTCTCGAAAACTTTGTCTCTCTCTTATAAAGATGCATGTGATTGTATTCAGAGCCCATGTGGATAAAAATCCCAGATAAACACGTCCTCTCAAAATCCTTAATTTAATCATACATTTTGCATTCTGCTACATAAGGGTAACATTCACAATTTTCAGGGATTTAACATGGACTTCTGGGGTCGTTTCATGGCTAAACACAAGGCCCTTTGTCATGTGATTCTGTGGCTCCTCCCATCAAGAGGTGGAGTCAGTTGCTTCATCCCTAAATCTAAACTGACCCTGGGACTTGCTTTGGCCAAGAGAACACAGCAGAAATGATCTTGTGCCAATTCCTAGCCTAGATCTCCAGAGACCTTACCCACTTTCAGTCTCTCTGCCAATAACAAGGAAATGTTTGGCTAGACTTAATTTGCATTATGTATCAGCAGGCCAAAAAACTTGCCTCACCATGTGGACAGACCTGGGCTAGCCCTCTGGATGATGAGAGGCATGTGGTCTAGCCATGCATCCTCAGCTTCCAGCTGGCAAACGCCCAGAGTTCTGAGGGAGGCCATCCTTGACCAGACGGCTACAGGATAACAAACACATCAGCTGAGGCAGACACAAGAGCAAGGCCAGTGGAGATCAATCAAACCACATCCACTTACTCAGAACAGCCCAGTGCACTGAGACTCAGGAATAATAAATGCTTAATGTTTTAATCTACTGACAAGGACACCACAGTGCAGTTTCTGTTTTGAAAGAAAGAGAACCATGACCACTTATTGTCAGAATTTGAGCCCTGCAATACTAAGTGCTTGTTATTTGGTAAATTCAAAAGGGAGCTTCATTTAAAGAACATGTTTAAACTTTTTTTTTTTTTTAAAGATTTTATTTATTTGACAGAGAGAGACACAGAGAGAGCAGTAACACAAGCAGGGGGAGTGGGAGAGGGAGAAACAGGCTTCCAGTGGAGCAGGGAGCCCGATGTGGGGCTCGATCCCAGTACCCTGGGATCAGGACCTGAGCCGAAGGCAGACGCTTAACAACTGAGCCACCCAGGCGCCCCAATGTTTAAACTTTTCAACAAAACAACAACATAAGAGTTTAACTTTACCTAAACACTCATTTTACTGACCAAGGAAATACAGCTGAGTCCTGAATAGACTGACAAACCTATTTTCTAACAAGGCCATAAGAGGCTTCAGTCGTGTGCAGACTGAAATCACACCAGGTATGCGGCTGATATTACCGATTTTTTTTTCTCTTTAGGAGTTCAGAAAGAAGATCAGCTGATTTTCACCTTCAAAATTCAGTTGCCAAACACAACTAATCTCAGTTGGATCCGTAATTCTGATACAAGCTAGTCGTCAGGTTAAAATTTTTCCATGACTAAATCTGTGTCCTTCCTAGCAGAACTGAACTGATTTAGAGTTCAAGTTTCTCAAAAATATTTTGGAAATGTCATTATGTTCTCTGTGACATTATATGGCATTCTTTTATAGCTTTTTAATTGAATTCCATTTGTAATGGGAAATGAAACCTAACTCTCTTGAGGGGCTTCTGGAAGATGTGGGAAAGAAGGAGAAATGATTTAGGACTTAGAGGCAGGGATGTTGCAGAATACTATCCCTGAGAGTTGAAGTCAGCACTTCAAGATTAGGGGTCACAGAGAGGGGCAAGACATCACTGCTCACAAAGGACAACTCCTCTCTCAGAGACAACAATGAACTGACCATTCAAAGCCAGCATTTGGCTAAAACAGCCTCTGAATACCCAGCACAGAGACGTCCAAGTCCTTAATAATGTAAAATAACACTGAATGAAGGCTCATCATTTTCTACACACAGCTCTTACGTTTTACATAAATAAGCTCAACTAAGCTGCACAACAACTTAAAATGGGAATCATTCCCATTTTACAGGTAAGAAAGCTGAGGCACAAAGTAACTACCATAAATTCACACAGCTAAGAAGTGGCAGAGCTGGGATTTGAACCCACGTAGTCTGGTTCTAAAGCATCCTCTTAACAACGGTCTTATTATCTTTCCTTCATGTCCATGTTCTGAAAAACCAAACTTCCAGATAAACTCTAAGAGTTTAACAAAACAAAGACAATGAAGACACAATTTTTTTTTTTAAGATTTTATTTATGGGCGCCTGGGTGGCTCAGTTGGTTAAGCGACTGCCTTCGGCTCAGGTCATGATCCTGGAGTCACAGGATCGAGTCCCGCATCGGGCTCCCTGCTCGGCAGGAGTCTGCTTCTCCCTCTGACCCTCCCCCCTCTCATGCTCTCTCTCTCTCATTCTCTCTCTCAAATAAATAAATAAAATCTTTAAAAAAAAATTTTAAAAAAAAGATTTTATTTATTTATTTGACAGAGAGAGACACAGTAAGAGAGGGAACACAAGCAGAGGGAGAGGGAGAAGCAAGCTTCCCGCAGAGCAGGGAGCCCGATGCGGGGCTCGATCCCAGGACCCTGGGATCATGACCTGAGCTGAAGGTAGACGCTTAACGACTGAGCCACCCAGGCACCCCTAGAGACAGATTTTTTTAAAAAGGATGCAAAATGGCAAATTCAAACAATCTGAAGAGAAGTCACAAAGGGACCTTGAGAGGTAACATGCTCCAGTCCCATGTTGGCAAATGCTTGTCTAAACTGCTCCTTCACAAACAACAGGTCAGAGGCTGCATCACAATCATGTGAAATTTCCAAATGCATCTGACTACCACTGAGAATCACAAAATCACTGAGGAACCCCCACTGCAGTCATTCATTGACAGGAAGTCCTGCCTCTTTCTAGAAATTTCTTCTGGGTTAATTTGAGCAGTCGTATAGAACAGCTCAGCAGCATTCCCTTTAAGTAAAATCCTCCAAATTCATAATCCCACCAGTGTCCTGCTCTCTGGGCTCACCAACTCGATTTCTTTAACCTTTTCTTTCTAGAATTTCCATCCTGCTAATGATCTTGATTGTTGTTCTTTGAACCCCCTACAATTTTTCTAGGCCTCTTTTTAGGGTTGCCACAGAAAACATAAGACAGGTAAAACACAGGATGCTGCTGGTCTAAGGACCACACTTGGAGAACAAGTACTCTTAATTCCCCCAGTTAGGTAGAATATGGGAACAGAGCACCCCCAAGTCTATAAAAGCCCCAGCTAAACTGCACAACCTCAGAGGAGAACATGGATGGGAGTCTCATCCATGCACTATGAGCATTCAAGTCCCCTTCCCTTAACATTTCTAGGACACCAGAAAATGTCAGACTGAAGAAGATCCAGCCACTGTTCACCTTGGATTGGACTCCCCCAGATGGAATGAACCTCCTTAAGGTTCAAATGATTTATTGTCCGAGGCAAGCTTGTCAAGGAACCCATGGAGCCGTCCCTTTGTTTTCATCTGCCCCTAAGAGAAGCTGTCCCTAGCCCCCAAGGAAGAGCCTGGAGAGAGCTCCAGCCTAATTTCCCTCCTTAAATGCAGATCTCTTCATAATGACTATTTGTTTTATTCTCTGACCTTTCTCCAACCTATGAGCCCCGGTCAATCTCCAAGACCCAGGAGTCTGACCAGATAACTGTCCAGTCCCCCAGGCACAATATTTGGTAGAAGACCCTGAGGCAGATTGCTTTGATGCCTTAAATTAACAGTCTGTATCCTTTTCCATTTTCCTTAGCTCAGAACTCTGAATTCTGGCTCTGAAGCTGGACTTGGGACTTGTTCTGGCCAACAGAATGAAGCAGAAATGACGTGAGGACTCTGAGTCTAGCCCTTCAAGAGGGCTTTTGCTGCTTCTCCTGGAACCTTGCTCAGCCACAAGGAATGAGGCCAGGCTAACCAGACAGAGCATGAGAGACCATACTAAACAGAGGTAAGGCATCCCAACTGAAGTCCTATAAGGTTAGCCAGCCCCTAACTGACCCACTAGCTGACCACAAATGCAAGAGAAAGCCCAAAGGTGCCGAGCTCAAACTAGCTAAAATGCCCAGCTGGCCATGAATTTGTGACCAAAAACAATTTATTGTTATTAATAACAAGTTAATAAATTCGTTATTGTTATAAACCGAGGTTCCAGGGTGATGATTATGCAGCATTATCGTGGCCATGGGAAATGGGTAAAATGTCTGATAGTCTCGTCATGCCTCAGCTCTGATTCTAAGGATTTTGTCAAAATTCCTCCCTGCCTGGTTCCTACTAAGATTTGCTCTCTCGGGAAGGAGCTGTCCTCATTTTGGCCTCTTCAGGTTACGCCCTTGGCTTAAAGCCTCCCATTTCCTTTGGTACCCTGGGTATATAGTCATTGAATGTATCAGCTGATTCAACACACAACTATCTTGAACTGGACAATCTTATTCAGGGTTGGTCAGTACTAATCACAGTTCTTTCATTTCCATTTCTTTTATGCTTGACCAATTTTGTTTCCCATTCTGCTTTTGGCTTACTGGTTCTTCTTATGGAGTTTTGAGGACGCATGTGTGCATGTGCACTCATGTACACGTATGCATGCTGTTGGCATTATGCCATGAAAGAAATAAGAGAATGATTGACAGACTGATTCACCAATCCCTGCTTCTCAGACACCAAGAAACACAAAGGAGATGTACGAATGGGCAAGAGAAACCGGGAAGGGGGAAGAGAGGGAACAGTATTTACCCCACCCATAAAATTTTTACTTATATCAAAGAAATCAGAGAAGCCTTCCCCATTCAAGTGAATAGTTCTTTTGTAGTCAAATAAAACTAATTCCCCTGCAAATTTTTCCTACTTACTTTTCATTTACTATTTTGCTTCTATTTCAAAGAAAACTATGCCTAAACAGTTCTTCCACTGGTATTATCTTTCAATGCCATAACCTTAAGAAAAGAAAGGATATGCAGGAAGAAATGTAACTGATTCAATGGGTGTAATAAGATTTCTGTGACTCAAATAATTCAATTCTTCGCTACCACGGGGAAACACGGTAACAAAGTTCTGGTGCAAGCCACAGGCCATCAGAGCAGACAAGAAAAGTATAACACAAGTGGCTAGGGCTGTTGGACTGAACTCATGTGCTTGTCTCCCCTCCCTCCCTTTCTCCTTTCCCCCAGAGATTCTCCCAAGCGCCCCCCACCCCCAGTGAAAGCAAAGGAATAAAGAACACCACGGACTGATAACCAACGAGGAGCAAGTGTCCAGATTAAGGAGGATTAGAAGGTAGAGACAAAAAAGAAGGCAAAAGTGTGCTGAGATTAGAGCAGGGAAAGGTGCAGCCCAGAATACAGAGGGACAGGGTTGCAGTAGGCATGGTTTGGGGTTGGCTGAAGCAGAGGCTAAGAGGAAGAAATCAAGCTTAGACATAGCACAGAAGACTCAAAAATGGTTGCATTAAAAGCAAATGCTAAAAGGCTGAAGATACAAAGTTATTTATAACGAACTGGTAAAGCAGAGAGAAGGGAAGAGAAAAGTGGGCAGAAGGGAAACAACATGGTTAAGGAAATAAAGAGACATACTTAACACTCCATACTATGCCTCCATTAAAATCAAGTTTGTAGTGAAGATATAATGGCATGGGAAAATGATCATGATCTAAGGTGTGAAAAAAGAACAAAGGAAATGCTCTAATATTTGACAATATAAAAGTAAGAGGACTATTCAGACAAGTGGAAATGACAGAAAGTTCCAGGAAACAGATAGTGGAATCAAACACCACCACCTTACCTGGTGGGCAAGTCAAGAGACTTTCAAATGGTGGAGGAAAAAGAAACAGAGGTTCAAGAATGCTATATAAACTAACACAGGCCAGTAACAGAAGGAAGACACGCAGTAATGTAACTATTAAAAAAAAAAAATCAAGGTTGTCATTTATAGGAGTTAAATCCTTACTTATTAAGTCAACAGCTAATGTTCAAAAGTGACTAAATGCTGGAGGATGAGAATATAATTTAGGTTATAGCTATAACCAACATAAGATTTAAAAACAGACGGTTCCAGTGATTGCTTGCAAAGCACTGGGGGGTGGTGGTGGAGGAATCGATCTATTTTGTCTTTCTTCGCTGTTTTTATTTTTTTACATATGGATATATTACTCTTACGAAAAATGAAATTTAAACGTTCCACTCTCCCTACCGAATAATTCAACAGATGACCCAGTTATTAATCCAGAGGCACCAGGAGGGCACTTATTGAGGTAAGTCAGGAAGTCCCTCAGATATGACCTGTCTTTGAGCACCACCATTATAGCAAGGAAAACGGCATCAAGAGCCTCCTCAGTCACGAGGAACTGCCAACAATTGCATTTTCCTTTTATGCCCCAGGAAAATCACAGAGACAGGTATTGTGGGAGCAGCCACCCAGAAATGCGGTGTTGCCGGGAGACAGTGTCATTGTCGAAAGGCCTGGAATGGTTAAGACCAGATTTGGAAATCGAAGGCTGGGCTGCTTCCCAGCTCTCAGGCTCTGGGCTGAAGGACAACTATGCCTACACAGGAACGGACGACATCTTCCACAGTGCAAGCCCAGCAGCCTGTATTCACCAACCGGGCAGTCCCTCAGGCTGTCAATCCACAAGTACATCCATTTTCTGAAACCACCTCTATGGGCCATCAGGGCTTTTGCTTGTGGTGAAGTAACAGCAGAACATCTCCACAGTTGAATGTGAAAACAGTATAAGCTGGTGCTGTATCACAGACTAGGTCCATCCATCCTGCAACATCCGGACTACCTCCCTGCCCTGCCCAACCCCACACCGCCATGATTCCAGTGCTAGCTCCCACCTGGACCACTCCAGGAGCCTCCTCATGGCAGGGCAAGCTCATCATTTCCTTCTTCCCAAACCCCCAGCCCCTGCTTCCAGCCCCGCAACCAACCCAACTGTCTGAACCCACAATAGACTTCTACGTGGTTTTTCACAGAATCTTGCTCCCTTCAGGTTATTCCATTCCTTTCCTGATGATAAACTTTCTTTGGCTCATCATTGCACACCACAGTAGGTCCCCAAGAGTGTAAGGAGCAATACTAATGCCCCCATCAGTTATTAAAAAAAAAAAAAAAAAAAAAAGCTAAAAAAGAGAAGAAAAGGATTCCATGGAAAAACAATTTGCAAAACACTACATACCATAACTCCCCTGGGGAGATTCGCAATTTACATTAAAATACCTTGGGTTCTGGGAATCCCATGGTAAAGAAAAGCATCTCACTTGTTCAATTCAGCGTTTCACTTATGCACAAAACAATTATTAACATCACTTGGAATTCCTCTTCTGTTGAGCAAATTTTGGCAACACTATGGGTCTGTGATCTCAGGAGCTATGGGTGTGGTGTGGTGCTTCTCAAACCTGAGTGTGCGTAAGGACCCCCTGGAAGGCTTGTGAAGAAACCCAGATTGTTGAGGTTTACCCCAAAGATTCTGAGGCATGTAAACCAGTGGAGGCACCAGATTCAGCATGATGCTCCTGACCCCTTAACAATATCACGAGTGACAAATTTCTCCAGGAAAAATCCAAACTCCTTAGCACTATATTCCAGTTCCTTCTTATTTTAGTCAAGACCCTTTTCACCCATTACTTCCCTTTCCTTATCATATGCTGTAGCCCAAAGAAGTCTTCTTTGTCCTATATCCTAATCGTCCTTACCTGACTCCATGACCTCCCTCTGTTCAAACACTTCTGTCTTCAAGGTCTAGAACAAATAGATGCTTGGCGGGCTTGGCTTGACCTTCTTTACATAGTTTAGAACATCCTGTCCTGATCTGTCATTGCTTATTTGCATTGCTTAGCTTCTACTGTAGTCTAGAAGCTGTAGGAAGGCATAGTCTCTGTCTGACTTATGTTTATAGATAATATCTGGCAGAATGCTTTGTAGACTGTCAGGGCTCAAAAAGCACTTGATAAGTAGATGAATGCATGGCTAGCAAAAGCAGCTGATCTGAATTAGGGGAAACCCTTATTAACCCCAAATGGCAAGATGGGTGGGCAAACCCGCTCTGGTTAAATGAACTCTGCTAAATTCAGTGAAAATCCACTAAGCATCTCTTAGTTAGGGCTTAGAAATTACGCTGCCCCAAATGGTTTTGTAGGTTTATTGCACAACAGGGGCAGCTACACACGGTGGCCCAGGTTAGAAATATGAGAAAATGATCCCAAAACACACAGAGGCAATAAAGGCTATGGGTTGTGTGTGTGTGTATGTACACGTGTACATACAGGTCATTCAAATACACACACACATCTTGATCTGTGGGTGTATATACCATATAAAGTCATGAACTAAGACAGACATCTCCCAGTGCATAAATTATACTCCAATAAATAAAACACAGTGAAGAAAAGTGAGGAAAAATAAAGTATAGAAGACAGAAAAGACCATATTTTAAAGTTCTTATTTTGTCTTTTTTCATCTATTCTCTCAAGACCTGTGGGAGACTGACCCATTGTTCCATAATCTGTATATTTGTGACACACTAATAATATCAGCAAGTGTTTATTTAGGGTAGTAACTAGAGGCAAAATGATCACATAGGTATCATGATGGCATATGGGGGGTAATACATTACCAGAGCAATCTGTACGCTGGTGGGTAAATAAAGTATCTCAGTTGTCCTTTCCCATGAAAGAACTTAGTTTCTTCCGGGCCAAGTTTTATCCAAAATCATATCACCTAAGCCACCTTTGGAGGAAACCGCATTCAGTGGTTGATCTCATCAGACATTGCTGGTTTCCATAGAAACTCCTGGAGAATGCTCCTGCTTGTCTGGACTAAGTGCCTCTTCCATCAATTCAAAATGGGTCCAGGAAAGCCCTGCCTTGGCGCCTGCCATCTCCCAGCTCTGCTCTGTTGCAGAAGAACAGAAGAGCACTTAAGTCAGCATCTGCTATCCTTATCAGAAGAGCCGTCTCCATTACGGACACACAAAATGAAAGATTAAACACTGCCTTGTCCAATTAGCCTTGGTCTAAATAGGTTGTTCCCTGCAGGAGTCTCGTAAAAAATGTTCCCGAGGTTCATACTTGAAAAAAAAAAAAAATTAAACCAAAAGCAAAACCAAAAGGAAAAAGCCTGGATACTACAAAAGGAACCCTGTGTCCTATCAATTTATATCATTACATAATTACCAACAGACTTTGAGGGTAATGGCTTTATGCTGGAAGGTTATTCTTTCTTGCTGTGGGAAAGGGAGGGGAGGAGCAGCAAGAATTTTCGGCCTTGGACGGGAGGTCATTTAAACATTTAGTTTTTTCTAGCGTACCTGCTCAGATAACCAGGTTCTCTGGTGCAAACATCAAGATATCAAGAGACAAAATTAATCTGTCGTTGGGGCGCCTGGGTGGCTCAGTCGTTAAGCATCTGCCTTCGGCTCAGGTCATGATCCCAGGGTCCTGGGATGGAGCCCCACATCAGGCTCCCTGCTCCGCGGGGAGCCTGCTTCTCCCTCTCCCACTCCCCCTGCTTGTGTTCCCTCTCTCGCTGTGTCTCTCTGTCAAATAAATAAAATCTTTAAAAAAAAAAAATTAATCTGTCATGTAAGAAGTCAGGAAAGATGTTACTCTTTGGGAAGGGATAGTGACTGGGAGAGGTCATGAAGGGGGGGGGTGCTCCTGGGATATTGGAGTATCTTATTTCTGCAGTAGGTTACCTGGGTGCATTCCCTTTATTCAAATCCAACGAATTGGGGCATCTGGATGGTGCAATCGGTTAAGCATCCCACTCTTGGTTTTGGCCCAGATCCTGATTTCGGGGTTGTGAGGTCCAGCCCTGCGTCGGGCTCCACGCTCAGTGCAGGGTCTTCTCCAGACTCTCTCTCCCTCTCCCTCTGCCCCTCCCACTCATGCTTTCTCTAAAATAATCTTAAAAAAAAAAAACAATGAGTTGTACACCTAGATTTGTGCGCTTTCCTAACTGTATGTTAGTTATACTTCAATAAAGAGATTTTATAGTTAAAGAAGTAACAGACAAAGCAAGGCATCGGAGAGATCTGGCCTGGAATAGATAAGATTTTTTTTTTTTTTTTTGACAGAGAGAGACACAGTGAGAGTGGGAACACAAGCAGGGGGAGTGGGAGAGGGAGAAGCAGGCTTCCCATGGAGCAGGGAGCCCAATGCAGGGCTCAATCCCAGGACCCTGGGATCATGACCTGAGCGAAAGGCAGATGCTTAAGGACTGAGCCCCTTAGGCGCCCCGGGCCTAGAATAGATAAAGGCAATTACAGCCTGCTATGTTTCCTGCTGAACTAAACTGGAAAGGTAAGTTAATAACAAGATCCAGACTCCTCGTGAAATGCTAACACCAGTGACTGTGGGACCTAAATTATATTCATTCTTCAGTAAGAGTTTGTCCATGAAGTGTGTCTAGCCTGAGCCTTTCTTCTCCACCGAACGATATAAAACAACTGGTGTTTGTAGGAGGCATTTATGGGATTATCCGCCCACCAACCCGCCTCTGCAGCTGGGAATTTGGCCAGCCACGGATGGCTGGTTCTGCAAAAGCCTCAGGATCAGTGTTAGGCCATTCATCGTCTTCCCAGGGAATTTTTTTTTTTAAGATTTTATTTATTTATTCATAAGAGACAGAGAGAGAGAGAGAGAGGCAGAGGGAGAAGCAGGCTCCCCGCCGAGCAGGAAGCCCGATGCGGGACTCCATCCCAGGACCCTGGGATCACGACCTGAGCCGAAGGCAGACGCTTAACCATCTGAGCCACCCAGGCACCCTTCCCAGGGATTTTTGAAAACAGGATTGAAAGGTGCTTTGTCTTTCTGGATGCCTGAGGCTATGACACATCTAGTTTGTGGGCTGTCAGAAGCCACGTTTTCCACTAATGGGAGAAAAAGTGTGGTCTATACAGAGTACCTTTACATCATTTGCAGTCAAGGGTGGGGGGGGGATCTTGGACACAATTATGTATTTTTCTATAAAACTGGGATCAATATAATTTTTTTTAAAGATTTTATTTATTTATTTGACAGAGAGAGACACAGCGAGAGAGGGAACACAAGCAGGGGGAGTGGGAGAGGGAGAAGCAGGCTTCCCGTGGAGCAGGGAGCCCGATGTGGGGCTCGATCCCAGGACCCTGGGATCATGACCTGAGCCGAAGGCAGACGCTTATAACGACTGAGCCACCTAGGCGCCCCAAGGGATCAATATAATTTAACATTCATGGCCTAACAGAAGCAAAGATGCTTGATTTGTTAACCTCCAATGGTATGTTCGTCCACCCAACTTCAATCACACATGCTCATGGGCCTTTGCTTCACCCTGAAATTATGCCTTTAAAAACCTTGGGCAAGCATCCCTTCCCTGCCCAATATCTTCTCTATGGTTAGAACTCCCAAGCCCAACAATTCCCGATCTCACGGAGACCTGTGACTCAAGGACTGTATCACTCTTTTGTTACCTATCATAGCCCTCAGGCCTCCCTCCCCTCTTAGCCATTCCAAACCCACTGCCCATCACACCTGACAACCACTCTTCCTCCTCCCTCCACCTCCAGCTTCTCCCTCCCTCATACCCCCTTGGCCAGTTTCCCAACATGGCTACAGCTCCTTCTCTGTCTGCTAAGCAGCTGTGGTCATGGAGGTGAACGAGGCTGGAGAAAACCCCACAGCCAGACTGAAGTTCACTTCACTTTCAACTGAAGACCACGACTCTGAAATGAACACCCCACGATTGTCCAATAGTCCCTCTTTAGTATGTTTACTCTTCTACTTCTCTCTTCTACGCTCTCCTCAAAACCTCAAGTCTCCCCTCCCTGTTCCCCTTTTTAATGATGTTGACTCAAACCCAACTTCCTGAATGTGTCAACATAAACAGACTTCAGTTCCTCACCTCTCTTTCTCTCTCCTTGGACCACTCCACTGAGAATTCTCCCCTCCTGTCAACATCCTCAGTGACCTCCCTATTGAGAAATTCAATGGTCAGCTTTCTGTCCCCATCAACCATCTCACCAGCTTTGACCCGATTAACCACTCTCTCCTTGAAACGGTCTCTTCTCCTGGTGACAGCAATTCCATACCCTCCTACTTATTCTTGCTTTCACCAGCCATTAGTCCTCAATCACGACCTCTTTTGCTTTGCTTATTAACCTTCACACATGTCGGTGACCCAGGGCTCTTCTCTCTATATGCTCTCTTCCTAGGTGATCTCATAGATTCCTGATGCTCTAAATTTCTGTCCATTGCTCACCTTTCCATCTCTAGCCCTCATACATCCAAGTGCTCCAGACTCTATATCGGATGACTTATTTGACATTTCTACCCAAATACAAAGCATATTAAAGTGTAAAGCAGAACACTTGATTTTTCAAAATAAAATCCGTATTTTTTCTCTAGTCTTTTCCGTATCAGTAAACTTCGTATCACAGACCCACATGAATCCTCATCTATAAATCCAATTGAATCATCTACCCCACCCTAGTCAGCCTCTACCATTCAATCTCATTTTATTTTCTTAATGCTTATAACTATACGAAATTCCCTTGTCCTTCCATTTGTTTACTTCCTTATTATCTACTTCCCTTTACTAGAAAACCACCCTCTATAAGATGAGGGACAGGTCTCACTGCTTTCTTCCAAGTGCTTAGGGCTGGTACACTGCAGACACTAGATAAATATCTGCTGAATGAGTAAGTCAGACACAAAATACGGAAAAAAAAATGACCATTTAGAAAACACTAATGAAGAAGAAACTATAAAGTTTCTCTGAGTCAGCATCATTATCATTCAATATTAAACATTAAAGAGATAAAATCTGAAACTCATTTCTGAATTACCCAAACAAAACTAAAATGAGATATATTTTAGTCACTCCGAGCAGACTGTAATTTGGCTAAGAAGCAAAACAAAATCTGCTTTCATTTTAGCATCACCAGTGTTTGACAACATAAATCACTGTCTCTAGCACTCTGGGGCATGAATGACATCTGCGAATTAATAAACCCTTTGATGCTAAAAGGAAAAAAGTTGCTCTTACTAGGTTACATCCAAGTACTGAATCTAAATAAACATATGACAAACATTTTTCTCACAGCTTTATCTTTGAAACAATCAGAGAGCAAACAGACCAAAAGAGGCTCTTAGCAGCAGGTTCTGCATGACCGGATTGGACACTTTCAAATAATTTTAAGGGACTCTTTCCCCTATTCTTATTTACTTTTGTCCCCTCCAGGATAGTATGCATGAAACATTTACCCACTTTTAAAAACGCCGGTTTTCAAAGAACAGGACTTGGCTGATGTGAATATATGATCTATGAACCATAAACTTGATCTTTACTCTCCCTTGCACTGCATCAAATTGAAAATGGTCTGTTAATTTTACCCAGCTGTCACTCCCATAATTCAGCTATAGAAGTGACATGCCCCCAATTCTGTTAAAGAATTTTCCAAATTTGGTTTTAATTAAAAAGATGTTGGCTTAGCCACTTGAGCCAGGTCTACAATATGATGATGAGACACTACAAACATTTACTTGTTCTTGCCCACTGTTTCCAACAATGGACAATTTAGAGAAAAGTAGGTCTAACAAATAAGCTTCATCTAATGGTAGCTTCTAGAAAGTGTCTAGGTGGCGCCTGGGTGGCTCAGTCGTTAAGCGTCTGCCTTCAGCTCAGGTCATGATCCCAGGGTCCTGGGATCGAGCCCCGCATCGGGCTCCTTGCTCCTCGGGAGGCTTGCTTCTCCCTCTGCCTGCTGCTCCCCCTGCTTGTGCTCTCTCTCTCTCTGTGTCAAATAAATAAAATCTTTAAAAAAAAAAAAAGAAAGAAAGAAAGAGTCTAGACACCTTTAATCTTTTCAAATCTATGTTCCCTCTTGATGATCCTAAAAATCTTACATTGCCCTAATGTATGTCTATTTTATGAGCAATTTGTCCAAAAGAGCAAAATCTACGGAGGTGTAGGTTATATAAAATAAAATGCACCCATGTAACTAGTACCACAACCAAGATACTGGAAGCTTTTCCATCAACCCAAAAGTTCCTCAGGCCCCCTTGCCATCCTCATCCCCCACCCTACCCTCTACACACACTGGCCACAAGCTAACACTGATCTGCTTTCTGTCACTACAGATGAGATTTGCCTGTTCTAGAACATCCTATAAATAACACCGCATGTACCTTTTTTTTTTTTTTTAAAGATTTTATTTATTTATTTGAGAGAGAGAATGAGACAGAGAGAGCACGAGATGGGGGAGGGTCAGAGGGAGAAGCAGGTTCCCCGCCGAGCAGGGAGCCCGATGCGGGACTCGATCCCGGGACTCCAGGATCATGACCTGAGCCAAAGGCAGTCTCTTAACCAATTGAGCCACCCAGGTGCCCCACCGCATGTACCTTTTTATGTATCATTTACTTTCACTCAACAGAGTGTTTTTGAGGTTCACCCCAGTTGTTGTCTGTACCAGTAATTTGTTCCTTTTTCACTGTTAACCAGTATTCCATTGCACGCACACATCATAATTCGTTTATCCATCACCTGTTGGTGGATATTTGGTTGTTTCCAGTTTTTGCTATTATGACAAAAGCTGCTATGAACATTCATTGACAAGTGTTTTCGTTCCTTTGGAAAGAAAACTTAGGCGGGAAATTGCTGGAGTCATAGTGTAAGTGTATGTATAACTTTCTAAGAATCTGCCAAATGATTCTTCTACAGAAATGCACTAAAAATGTTTATTGTTGCTTTCCAGATATACAACTTTAATACTGGAATTTTCAGACTCTACACACCAGTTGCCTTTCTCTGCTCCAAAAGATGCTTGTATGTTCTTCTCAGTCTTTACGGAAATTCAGTGTACTGGAGTCATCCTACATGGGGCTAAGGAACAGCGGCTATACACAGCATTTTGTCTTGTTTTTTGTTTGTTTTAATATAAGATACTGAACTAATTAGAGGACAGATTCCTTTTAAATAGTATTTGTAAATATTTTTTATTTTTTTGACAGAGAGAGAGAGACACACAGCGAGAGAGGGAACACAAGCAGGGGGAGTGGGAGAGGGAGAAGCAGGTTTCCCACCAAGCAGGGAGCCCGACGTGGGGCTCGATCCCAGGACCCTGGGATCATGACCTGAGCCGAAGGCAGACGCTTAACGACTGCGCCACCCAGGCGCTCTGAGGACAGATTCCCTTAATGGACCCCCATGTAGGTATGACTAGTAAATCTGGTGTGAAGGAGGTAATTCTCTTCTAAGAGGGTTATGAAGCATATTCTACCATATAAGGTGTCAGAATTGAATTTGCTCAATATCTTCCCTAGAGAAGACCTCAGAGATCCTGTTTCTCCTGCCTCCGCTTTATGAGGCCTATCGCCATCAGATAAGAGCTGAAGGTTTCCACTAGATGATCTTATTTCCGGGGTATTTAGTATTCTAAGCAGCATAAGGGAAGAAAACTGAGCTCTCCCTTAGCATTCTCCCAAGTAGAATCTGTCCCAGTGATTTGTCTAGACCAAGCCATGCAAGAATGACACCCGTGGCTGACATAAATGTTCTCATTAAATCATTCATCCCAATTTGGGAACAAAGAACCACCACTCACTCGTAAATAAATGCACTTGCAATTCCTTCCCAGAATGTTATTTTCTGATCCATGAGTACAAGCAAAGTCTATTACGAGTATAAAAGAAAATGGGCCACAGAACTTTGACAATCAAGTAATCCTCATCTCAAAGCCATTTACCCGAAAGGGTCTATACTTCCCCACCTCTTGAATCTGGGCTAGCCTGTGACTTGCCTTGGTGAACAGAATGTGGCAGAAATGATGGGTGTGCTTTTCACACACTCACTCTCTCCCCCTTGCTCTCGCCTTCCCTGTACTTGGCTCCTGCCATGTGAACATGCCCAAGCCAGCCTGCTAGAAGGCAAGAGACAAGAGGAGGAGAAATGAGCCATTCCAGCTGGGGCCATCCTAGACCAGCCAGTCCTCAATATATCCAGCGGCTGACCACAGATACTCAAGTGAACCCAACAAAGAGCAGGAGAACCTCCCAGCCGAGGCCAGTCCACATTGCCAACGCACTGAATTGTGAGCTAAATAAATGGTCATGGTTTAAGCCACTACACTGACCGGGGGGGGGGGGGGGGGGGGGGGGGGGGAGGGGGCGTAGAGATAGTCTGTTATACAGCAAAAGCTAAGCAACACATTGATCACTAGGGAAACAGCTTCCCTCATGGCCCTGAGCTTTTATCTACTTTCCTGGTTCTAATGTCCTACTTCATCTATGCCTTCCTCAACATACCTAACGCTGCCTGACATGGGCTGAACTGTGTCTCCTCAAAAATTCTTATGGTGAAGCTTCAACTCCCAGCTACCTAAGAATGTGATTGTATTTGGAGACAGGGCCTTTAAAGAGGTGATTAAATTAGAATGAGGTCATTAGGGTAAGCACTAATCCAATCCGGCTGGTGCCCTTATAAAGAAGAGGAAATTTAGGCACACAGACACCAGGGCTGTGCACGTACAGAGACAAGTCTACGTGAAGATAAACAAGAGAGTGGCATTTGCAAGCCAAGGACAAAAGTCTCATGAGAAACCACTCCTGATGACACCTTCTAGCCTCTAGAATGGTGAGAAAATAAATGCTGTTGTTTAAGCCACCCAGTTGGTGACATTTTTCTATGGCCGCTCTAGAGGACTATACTATGACTACATACGGCCTGTGAGGGGGCAAATACGAAGTTTTCCAGTAGTATTATCCGCTTATAATCACTCTGATGATTCCTTTCTTAAGCTTCTTCAAAGACCGTTCTAAACACAAAGAATCCATATTTGTTGCAAAAAGTGTTTTAAATGTATACTAAAGCTACCAAATAAAGTACGAAAAAGAAGCTCACTTTTTGGGAAAAGGAAGTTACCTCCGACACTCTCCCTGCATCTTTCACCTGAAATCCATTTCTTGCTACCTTTGTTTCATTTGTCTAATACTTGTCCCTGGATAGTTATTTGGGTTTTTCACTCAGTGCTCTAAATGAGAGTTCGTTAATACATATACATGTATACACATAAACACACATGTAGCTGCTTCTAACTCTTACTCTAATGAGGGTCAAGCAGAAAACACATGCCTGTATCTCTTACCTTCCCATTGTGGAGTATCTAGGGGTTAAAGCAGCTTTCTCCCACCACCCCCCAGGAGCAATCTCTCAGCTTCTATTAGATGAGGACTTTCAGGGCCATCTGGAAATGCTTAAAAAGCAGTTGCCGAGGATTCACAGATCAGAGTTATTTCCAAAAGGAAAATCCTACATATTCTCAAAGGAATGGACCAGAGGTCAAACATACTGGAAACCAATGTGAGTCATCCCAGCAATCGATCCTGGCAAAATCACCCTCCCCCTCACCCCGCTCTGTCTTTCCACCTTTTGACTGTTTTCTGATTTTGATGCCTAGGTCAGAGCTCTCCTTTATAGGAGAGGGTTTTTTTTTTTTTTTTAAAGTTTATATAATTGAGGATCATGACTAATACAACTGAACATATGCACAAACTAGAAAACAATATCTAGTTATCATAGCAAAGAGGAGGCTGGGCATTTGCTTTTTTTTTTTTTCCCCCAAAAGGCTGCCTTGGAGTTCTAATGAGCAGCTTTAACCCGACAGCTTGTGCCCTGGGTTTGCTTTCAATACCACCAATGCAGCTCTTGTCATGGTTCCTAGGGAACGACCTTAAGCAAAAAAAGCCTTTGGGTTCTACCATGCCTGTAATAAACCCCCATGGGAGTACATGACTATTCACTGGGTTGCTGCTTTGTCCTGAGGTCCAATACCCCACTTCAAGAATCACTATAGGACAAAATAATAAAAGAGGAGGATGAGCCCCAAATAACCAAAACAATATTGGGGGGGGGGGGAAACAAGGTTGAAAGACTCATACTTCGTGATTTCAAAACTTACTACAAAGACACAGAAAATCCAACCAATGTGGCACTGGAATAAGGATGGGCATATAGAACAATAGGATAGAACTGAGGCTCAAGAAATAGGCTCATACATCATGGTCAACAGACGGTCAGGAATGCCATAGGATTTCCACTCACATGTGGAATTTAAGAAACAAATGAACAAAGAAAAAAAGAGACAAGCCAAAAAACAGACACTTAACTACAGGGAACAAACGGACAGTTACCAGAGGGGTGGGGGTTGGGAGGATAAGTGAAATAGGGGATGGGGGTTAAGAGTTCATTTATTGTGGGGCACCTGGGTGGCTCAGTCAGCATCGGCACTGGGCTCCTTGCTCACCGGGAAGTCTGCTTCTCCCTCTCCCTCTGCCCCTCCCCAGTCTCATGCTCACGCACACGTTCTCTCTCTCTCCTCTCAAATAAATGAAATTCTTAAAAAAGAGTACACATATCATGATGAGCACTGATTATTGCAGAGAATTGATGAATCACTACTGTACACCTGCAACTAATATAACTGTATGTTAACTATACTGGAATTAAAATTTTAAAAATAAAAAATAAAAAAATAAAGAATGCCAAGAACTGTTTCTTCAATAAGCGGTGCTAGGACAACTAGATATCCACATGTCAAAAGAATGAAGTTGGACCCTGACCTAACATTATATTTAAAAAATTAAGTGAAAATGGATCAATGACATAGATATAATAGCCTTAAACCACAAAACTCTCTGAAGAAAACATAGGGGTAAACCTTCATAACCTTGGGTTTGGCAGTGGATTCTTATAGAAGACAATGAGAGAAAGAACAACAACAACAAAGTTAATACAACTTCATCAAAATTTAAAAAATCTTGTGCATCAGAAGACATTATCAAGAAGGTAAAAAGACAACCTACAGAATGGGAGAAAGTATCTGCGAGCCATATACCTGATACGGATCAAGTATTCAGAATAAAGAACTTTATCAAAAGGCAATCGACCCACTTAAAAAATGGGTCAAGGAATTGAACAGACATATCCCCGAAGAGGGTATACAAATGGCCAACAGCCACATGAAAAGATGCACAACATCATTAGTTATCAGAGAATGCAAATCAAAACCACATGTGGTACAATTTCACATCCATGAAGATGGCTATAATAAAGAGAAAAAAAGTGGGACGCCTGGGTGGCTCAGTCGGTTAAGCGTCTGCCTTCGGCTCAGGTCATGATCCCAGGGTCCTGGGATCGAGTCCCGCATCGGGCTCCTTGCTCCGCGGGGAGCCTGCTTCTCCCTCTGCCTCTGTCTCTCTCTCTGTCTCTCATGAATAAATAAATAAAATCTTAAAAAAAAAAAAAAGAAAAAAGTAATCGTTGGTAATCATGTGGAAAAACTGGAACTCTCGTGCATTGCTGGTAGGAATGAAAAATGGTGCAGCTACTGTGGAGAAGAGAGTTGCAATTCTTCAAAAAGTTAAACAGAGAATTACGACGGGACCCAGAAATTCCATTCTTGGGTATATACCCAAAGCAACTGAAAAGAAGGACTCGGACACATATGTCCATTAATGGGTGCATGAACCAACTGGGGCCTATGCATACAACAGACATTATTTTATTTTATTTTTTTTAAAGATTTATTTATTTGACAGAGAGAGTGAGAGAGCACAAGCAGGGGGGAGTGACACGCAGACAGAGAGGGAGAAGCAGGCTCCCCGCCGAGCAAGGAGCCCGATGCAGGGCTCGATCCCAGGACCCTGGGATCATGACCTGAGCCGAAGGCAGATACTTAACTGACTGAGCCACCCAGGCGCTCCCAGACATTATTATTCAGCTATAACAATGAATGGAGTACTGACATAGGCAATATAACATAGATGAATTTTAAAAACATTGCACCTAGTGAAAAAAAAAAGCCAGACACAAAAGGTCCTGTATTGTATCATTCCATTTATATGAAATATCCAGAGACAGAAAGTAGATTGGTGGTTGGTAGGGGCTGGGGAAGGAGAAAGTGGGGAGCAACTCTTTAATAACTGTGAAATTTTCTTTGGGGTGATGAAAATAGTTTGGTACTAGAGAAAGGTGGTAGTTGTACAAGATTGTGAATGCACTAAATGACACTGGATTGTTCCCTTTAAAGTGGTTACAGGGAGCCTGGGTGGCCCAGTCAGTTAAGTATCCAACTCTTTGTTTTGGCTCAGGTCCTAGTCTCAGGGTTGTGAGATCGAGTCCCACACTGGGCTCCACGCTGAGTGTGAAATCTCCTTAGGATGCTCTCTCCCTCTCCCCCCTCTAAAAATTAATTAAAGCCATAAAAAACAAACAAAAAAATAAAATGGTTATTTTTGGTTATGCAAATGCCATTTCAATTAAAAAAAGAAAGCTGAAGGAAGAAGAAAAGACAAGGCAGGCAAAGCAGCCCAGGTCTTTAAGACTGAAGCCCCCGAAGATGGCAGAAATGAGCACCAGCATGGGCAGTGGTGCCGGCAAACATGGATGGAGGGAAGAAGTAGAAATACTGGGAAACCACGAAAAGAAAATGGTCAATACAGAGATGGTCTTTCTAATTGAAGAGCAGCATCTGTACACAGTCTGGAATCCACAGAAGCCTCACTTTGTAGAGTCCCAGAGGGCAGAGCACCCTAAGTAGGAGAAGGTCCTTAACGTGAGGACAACATGGTACCTGGAGCTCTTCAAGGCTGGTCCTTTCCAGACTGGTTATGCCTTTACTTTCTTATGGAAGAATGAGCATGGGGCTACAGGGGAGCAGAAAGAGGCCTGCCAGTTAAGTAGCAAGTAGTTTGGAGCCTCAGCAACATCCACGGGGAAGGAAAACGTGAAGGAACATACTGGGTATAAGACAGGTCCCATGTATGCACCATCTCGTTCTCAGGAACAGCTTACAGAAGCATCTCTTGCATTTCCCAGATGGGAAAACAAAGGCCCTGGGCTTCAGAGCTCCCATTCTAACTCCCACACCGTAAGACATCCAGCCAGGTGAGAAATTAAAGTCACCAGGAGCATCATCCAGCTTTAAAGTAAACCTCTAATTGCTTAGGGATGTGGGATTCACTTCTATTTTCCCATCAGTTCCACAGAGACCCTCTGAGAGATCTCCAATGAGAAGATGTACTGCACCTCCTCAAATTCAAAAACACTGTATTATTACTCAAGGAGTATAAAAAGCACTACCATCTCATGAGCTTCCTGCTGCTTTTCTCCCAGCAACCTGAAGGCTCGCAGTGAAGCCACACGTCCTCTGGCTAAACGGGACGGGTCAGCACTCTCCCCAACAGAGCCGCCGAGTCCTCCTCCAACTGCCCTCCTCCTGCCTTCGTGACATGGACTACCCCCCAGGAGCCACAAAATATGGCAAGAAAGGAAGCAGCTGATCGGGGAGGTGGTTAAGGGCCCAAGGTCACAGGCTGGCTCCTCTCCCGGGAGGGTTTATTTTAGTCCTCAGGCCTCAGTCAGTTGCCCTTTCCCACCTGAGGAGAGCAGCCAGGATGCCTGCTCCTCTTTTTATTGCGGAAAAGTACATAAGGACTTTTCAGATGCAACCATTTCCACTGGGCTTTTGCCATTTAATTGGTAATGTCACAAAAAAATTACAAAGAGCAGAGAGCACTAGAATTTATTTTTTTCTCCTCCCTTTTATAGAAACATTTGCAAATATTTCCATTTGGCAGGGGGGGAATCCGTATTTCAGGCCTGGAAAAGATTTCAGATGCTCAACTCAAAACGGGACCCTGTAACACTGAGGGGAGAAGTTCTTGGTGTCGCGACCACACACAGGCCCTTGGGAAAGGAGACACAGGAGCAACTGTATTAGCGTAATGACTTCAACAGATCGTCTCACAAGCTACACGTGAAAAGCCCAAAGAAAATGAGAAATGGAAGGGCAAGAGCTAAAATTTTTTGTCTAGGACTGTTCGGCATTTTCTAGTTTCTTCCAATCTTTTGGGAAATCAGCTGGAACAAACACCTTTGCTAATACCACAAACTTTTAGAAGCTTGCATCGAAACTTTTTTTTGGAGGGGGCGGGGCTTGAAGAACAGGACAAACCTTAAGCACTTACTAGAGTAGAAAACTGACCTTTTTTGTCAAATGTATCCCACTATAATTCTTTTTTTTTTTTAAAGATTTTATTTATTTATTTGAGAGACAGAGAATGAGAGACAGAGAGCATGAGAGAGAGGAGGGTCAGAGGGAGAAGCAGACCCCTTGCTGAGCAGGGAGCCCGATGCGGGACTCGATCCTGGGACTCCAGGATCATGACCTGAGCCGAAGGCAGTCGCCTAACCAACTGAGCCACCCAGGCGCCCCTCCCACTGTAATTCTATGGTTAATATTTTCTTCTCTACCATATTTTTATTGAAGTATAGTTGACTCTAACATTTTAAAAAATAAAGAAAAGCTGTAAGCTGTTTTTTGTTTTACAGTGAACAACTGTATTCCCACGACCTAGCTTTTTTGAATAGCTGGCTTTTTATCCATCCATCAGCTCTTTTTTAAAAGATGTATTTCACAGTAAGTTGCAGGATTCAATACACTTCACCTCTAAACCCTTACACTGCTGGCATTTTAATCTTTTCTAGTTGAAGGTTATGACTTCAGAATAGGAAGGAGGGAAAAGAAGTCAAAGTTCATTGTACCTAGTTTCAGGGTCCCAGCTGAGATAAATTTGCGACTGTGGCAAGGAATAGAGATCTTCCTATGAAACCGAGGAAGAACCAAGAAGTACAGAATGCTGACCTCCAAAACTGTAAGTAAGTTATCTTCCAAAGTCATGGTGCTGGCCCCACACTGATCTTCCCTCCTTCCAATCACCTTGTGAAAAGAAGCCCAGTTAACCATGAAGAACCAAGAAATAGGCAACAGACAGCCATCCTAGAAATGGAAAGATGGTGAGAAAAACCCCTGTTGTTGGCCAAGGTGGAGAATTCTCTCTTCTGAGGAGGACATCCATGGGTGGTAAGAGGAGTAAAGGGTTAGAAAGGGTTATAAAATTTTTCCTTCGTTTTTGCTCTTTTCTCTTTCATCTTCCAATTCCCCCACAAATCAGAAAAGGGAGGAAAACATTTGAGGCTGGGGTATGCCCACCACCTGGAATGCCTCTAACAATAAAGACTAAGTGAAGATAATGAAAAATGAATGGAAGGCCAGGGTTGGCCACTCATTGCCTAAGCAGAAGACTTTAGATTTTTCTTTAGGGCAGCCCAGTCCAGCTGACCAGGAAAGGGAAGGAGAGAGAGCCACTGTGCAGAAGTATGCCCAGAAAGGAATGGTCTGTTCATGCTAGACCATTCCCAGAGCATCCAAAGGGGCCAAGATGGGTCTAGCAGTGACACTGGAGAGGGTGCCTGTGGGAGATGGTATCTCCAACGTTGTTTTCACACAATGTGACTTTAACACGCCTTCCACTGAGATGTTGGCTTTAAATCTCCTTCCCTTAAAACTGGGCAGGTTTCTGATTCACCTATAACCAAATAATTTGATGGAAATAATGCAACAAGACTTCCATGGTCAAGTCATAAAGTAATGCTGCTGCCACCTCGTCTGCTGGAACCATCACACTGGAGCCCATGTAAGCAGTCGGGATGCCCGGAAGCCACCATGCTGTGAGGAGGCCCACAGTTGCCCAGGAAAAAATCCTGAGTCTATGTTGAGAGAGAAAGGGGCAAGTCAGCCATCAGCTGCTCCAGCCTCTTGCTCTTTCAGCTTCAGAAGCCAACAGAATGCAACCACTAGAGTGACCCCAAGCCAGAAGGGCACAATGGAGCTCTACCCAAACCCCGGACCCACAGAAGAAGTGAGAGGTGAAAAAGAGACCACTGTTGTTTCAAGCCACTATATTCTGAAGTGATTTCTTATACAATGATAAATAATTAAAACAGACCCCAGCATATAAACTGGATCATGAGGATACCGTACTCCATGCATTAGAAAATCCAGTGTTTTTAACTTGGTATCAATCTAGCCATGACCTGCCTTTCTTATTGTATATTTAGTACTCCAGCCTCATCAGTTTACATGCAAGTACCCAAACTTTTTGAGAACCTTCTAACACACATTATATACATATACACACACTTTCCCATTACCCTCTTTGAAATCTTTCTATATATTACCCTTCATTCATGATCCATTTTCCTCCAAAAAGTGACCCTAGGATTCTGCATTCTTGAAGGTTATCAGTGACAGCTCAGCTGCCAAACCCAATCATTTTATTTAGAGAGAGAAAGAGATCGGGGTGGGAGGGGTGAAGGCAGAGAGAGAGGGGGAGAGAGAGAGAGAGAGATAATCTTAAGCAGGCTCCATGCCCAGCAAAGAGCGGTCTCATGGACCCTGAGATCATGACCTGAGCCAAAATCAAGAGTCAGATGCTTAACCAACTGAGCCACCCAGGCGTCCCCAAACCCAATCTTTTTTTTTTTTTATTCTTATGTTAATCCCCATACATTACATCATTAGTTTTAGATGAAGTGTTCCATGATTCATTGTTTGTGCATAACACCCAGTGCTCCATGCAGAATGTGCCCTCCTCAATACCCACCACCAGGCTAACCCATCCTCCCACCCCCCTCCCCTCTAGAACCCTCAGTTTGTTTTTCAGAGTCCATCGTCTCTCATGGTTCGTCTACCCCTCCGATTTCCCCCGCTTCATTCTTCCCCTCCTGCTACCTTTTTTTTTTTCCTTAACATATATTGCATTATTTGTTTCAGAGGTACAGATCTGAGATTCAACAGTCTTGCACAATTCACAGCGCTTACCAGAGCACATACCCTCCCCAGTGTCTATCACCCAGTCACCCCATCCTTCCCACCCCACCCCCCACTCCAGCAACCCTCAGTTTGTTTCCTGAGATTAAGAATTCCTCATATCAGTGAGATCATATGATACATGTCTTTCTCTGTTTGACTTATTTCACTCAACATAATACCCTCCAGTTCCATCCACGTCGTTGCAAATGGCAAGATCTCATTCCTTTTGATGGCTGCATAATATTCCATTGTATATCATTTTAATCATCATCTGTGACTACAGGGCATTAAGTTAACAAATGCAAATAGTACTGGCTCCTCCAAGACAGATCAGCTCACTTTCTTTGGAAAACAGTGCCACCTCATGTCTTTAATGAACAGTTACCAAGCTGGGAGATTCCAGGGTGCTAACAAAGTCTTATCTCAAAGGAAGTAAGCCTCTTACCGGAGGCTGTAACATTCTGAAGTTGCACAGTGTCACTAGCCAAATGTTGCTTTTGAGGGCTTGAAATATGGTTGGTCTGAACTGAGATTTAAGTACAAAATACACACCAGATGAAGGAAATGTAAAATCTCATTAATAATGTTTATATTAATTAAATGTTAAAATAATAATTAGGATGTGCTAGGCTAAATAGATTAAAATTAATTTCAACTGTGATCTTGGACTTCCCAGCCTCCAGCTCAGGCTGCTATAACAACCTACTCCTTTCTACTTTTTTTAATGAGGCTACAAGAAAAACTGGAATTGCATGTGCTGCTCACGTGAAATTTCTATGGGATTGCAATTTTGTGCTCTACTGAATTGAAGGCGCCCAAGGAAACACCATCTATAGTCCCCTAAAAAGTTTGTGGGAGAAAATACTCTTAAAGACAAAGGTCAAGTATTAGGGAATAAAAAGGATGGTTAAAAGAGAATGAAAAACAACAGACTTAGTATGTATGCTCAAAAACGCCACTAGCAAGAATAATTGTCATACATACAATCACACAATATCCTTGCCTCCTTTTTCAGGGCACTAAAATCATTATTCAAGATGACATTCATCTAAGGAAAGCCTTTGAAATTTCAGATTTTTTTGACTCTAATATAGGTAGAAATTTTATTCACCGAAAATTACCTAGGTATCTCTCCACACTGCAATCTCTTTAGGACTTGGATATTTGAAGCACTAGCTTATTACCTTCTCTAGGGAAGAAAGTGCATTTAAAGTGCTTCTGGGGATGCCCGGGGGGGCTCAGGTGGCTAAGCATCAGCCTTTAGCTCAGATCATGATCCCAGGGTCCTGGGATCAAGCCCCTATCAGGCTCCCTGCTCAGCAGGTAGTATGCTTCTCCCTCTCCCTCTGCCTGCCGTTCCCCCTGTGCTCTGTATCCCTCTCTCTCTGACAAATAAATAAAATCTTTAAAAATAAGTAAATAAAGTGCTTCTGAAAGTGCAGAAGACTTGTCCCGGGAAATGGATGAAAGCCTAAGGGATGAAAAATGGGTCTGTAGGAGTGAGAGATGACCTAGCATGCTGCTAGGGAGAGCAGACAATCCAGGGTCCTGTCCAGATACCACTGGGTCCCTTTTCACTGTCCTGTGCACCAATCTCCTGGCTTATATGTGCTTTGCTTCTGAGAGATGGCACTTGCAAATTTCTTCAGAGGAACATCCCTTAACCTATTGGAGCTGCTTTGTAGCAGGATGCAAAGAAGCAAAATGCTCCCAAGTTCACAGCCCCCCTCCCAACAGTCCACAGCCTAAGGCTGATGCAGAGATAGGAAAGCCCAACCCCTTGCCCTGAGGCAGAAGGAAGAGGTTCTCAGAAGCCATTATGCTCCAGAGCTTTCCTCCAGGATGAAGGCTGAGGCAGGGACTTGGCTTGAATTATCCCCCTGCTTGCTTTTTCCCTCTCTCTCTCTCTCTCTCCAACTCACTTGTTTCTCCTGGGAGCACTGCCTTAATAAGACACTTGCACAAAAATCCCTCATCTCTTCTGCTTCTGGGGAGCTCAGCCCAAGACTCTTGTCATGCATGAATGGGCTCTAGGAAAACATGAAACCAGATTCTTGTTGTTGTACCAGGAATAAGAGCTTCTATATATAATACTTAAGAGTTTAAAATAACTGCACTATCCACATTGTAATAAGAATCATCTTTGATTCTAAAGAGCACTGCAGCAATGGTAGAACACAGGTCTTAGGTCTAAAAAAAGATGCTAACAGCTGTGTGTGTGTGTGTGTGTGTGTGTGTATTTGTCACTATATATCTAGCTCTATATCTCCAGATGTGAGAAAAGTTAGAACAGCATCTAAGGCTCCAAAGTAGAGGTAAAAAGAAAAAGAAGTCAACACTAAAGTTTAGTGAGCTTCATACCTGATGTTATAAATTCTGTATGTAATCAATATTTAATAAAAACAATTTAAAATCATTCAGAAAGCAAGCAGCCACAAATTTAGGTAAATCTTCCAAACTGCAATACTGTGGGAAAGAAGGTATTGAAGGTTGTTTTCTTTCTTTCCATAAAATTTGAAGACCACCGCTGGTTTGACTAGACTTATAAATTCCTCTTTACCAAGAGTCACCCTGAAGCTAGAAATACAATGGCGAGAGTAATTAATCCAAAAGTAGTTCATTTGGTCTCTATATAAGTATTTTCTATTTTAGAAGTTGATGCCTACACTGATAAAAAGCCAAGTTGAATGAGACATAAATAATATATTCACCTTTGTGCCATTACAGGAATTAAAACATACTCTGAATGCCTACTGTGCATGCAATAGGCCTAATAAAACAAATGTTCTGAACTAATGTACAGTCAAAGGTAGTCATGATGGGAATCATGGAGAAATAAAGCAGGTGTTCAAGATAAAACCAGAGGAGTTCCAGCTCCCAAGTCTAGATGTTTCTAATTTTTAACATGGGAAGAGATTATAAAAGAATAAGATTTCAATTCAATGCAAAAAACAAACAAAAAAACTGTCTCAATACAAGATACCCAAAAACCAAATGTTTCTAGAGTTGAACTTTTTAAATTTTTTAATAAAGGACAGAGGGAAAGAAGAGGGGAAATTCTCTCTTTGAAAAGAGGGCAAAACTAAGGTAAGGATAACCACCCCCTGGTGATATGTGGGGCCCTGATTCCAATCGGATCCTATTTTGAGGTGGGAATGGAAAAAGAGCCCACATACTATAGTAGCTGTTTTAGGACCTGAGTCCATCCAGAGCCTTTGTAAAATGAAGCACATGGCATTTATACCACTTCATACAGAGAAACTTCTTCTTGGAACTTAAAATATTTAACAAACAACTTCTGGTATTTTTTAAACTTTTGCATCACGTGTTTATTTTTGCTAAGCACATAATTCTTCATGTATAATACGCCGATGAAAATGATCTATTTCTTAAGAACAACTATTATGCAGAGACAGTGAGCAGTCCAGAAAAATGTAATAAAGGCTAAAAAGCAGATGTCATGTCTGCACTAATTTAAAGTCCCTGGAGAATTATTTAGCAACCCCCCCACCCCAACACTGGTTTGCCTGCTAAGTAAGACATGGTTTATGAGTCATCCATGGGAAGCAGTAAAATAACAGTGCCCTTGACTAAAAATAGGTAGGGACATTCAATAATAAATCTACTTTCCTGATATTCTTGTGTCACCATTAAATACTGATCACTTAGAGAAATGTGATTCTTCTCTCCCCACATAGAAAGGCTGGAAGAAAATCAGCCACAGACCCCACTGGAAGATAACAGAGTGTCCCAAAGGACTTGCAATGTGGTGGGGAAAAAATACCATTGTCTTCAAATGCCCAGAACCTGGAGTTCACCTACCAGGATAAACAGTCAAGTTGGTTATCTTTTTCATGTGTTCACTATAAAATGACTTCTCGTCTGTTGAAGTAAGAAACTATATATATATATATATATATATATATATATTCCAAGTCTTTCCCTTGGACAGCAATTAGAAAATAGGAATTTGATTAAGAGATCAGAAAAGAACCATCTCTCCTATCCACCAGGATCCCGGCTCTAGAATGTAGCATTGGCAAGTTATAGTTATAAACAAAAAGAATCGGCCGTATAAAGATATTTCTGGCTCCCATTTCAGAATTTCTTTAAAGATTTATAAATGGAACTCTAGAGGGGCACTGGGAGAATCTATTTATATCATCTCCATAGGTAGTTTCCCACAAAATGGGCAGTAGATTCTAGCTGACAATGAACATAGTTGTGATTTTTTTCACATATGTGGGAATCTTCTTAAACAATACTTACATAGGACTGAACACAAGTCATGCACTTCTCTGCAGAAAGAACTGCAGAGAACAGTTACTTAAATAATACTTGACTGCTCACCAAACGCAGGCAGTATTACCATAGACAGCAAGTAGAAAATCTTGTAAAGGGTGAAGTGGAATGAATGAACCAGAATCTGGAAAATGCCAGGGCATTAATGCTCCACTGCATGAAGGAAAGAGTCTATGAATCAGTTTTGAGAGGCATCTCAGATAGTACATCAGTATAAATCAAGGGGGATTCACTGTGTAGAAAGTTCTAGAACCCCACAAGTAGAAACTCTACCACGGTGTGCAGAATACTCACCAGGCAGCTCTGGATGGACTGCGAGTGATGTCCACTCAGTTAAATTCACAGTGCCGTCCTCTGTGAAGCAGACACAGACCAGAGAAAAATCAATGTGAAGGACCTTTAGGATTCTCATGTAAAGAAAGAGCTTTTTTGCACTTCAAAATCAGAATCTATAATATTAAAAAAAAACATACTAGAAAGGCACATTAATATAATAGTGACATTAATTTCCAAATAAACAACAAAGTTACACAGTCATCAAATCAGAAATATTACTGCTATGCCAGCCTACAGGGTTTATACAGCCTTTTTACTAAGCTGCTGATCTATTCAAACTTTTGTCAAGATAATTAAAGAGCAACTGAACAAGGCCACCTAAAATCTTTTAGAATATAATGATCTTTTCCTGATTAACAGGAAAACGTCCTTAGATGAACTGTAATTTTAAGAAAGTTTGCTCTTTCAACAAAGAGCAGTGCTGAACACGAAAGATTTCCATCTACCTACAAAAAAAAGTATTTTTGCTGCGTGTTTTTTGTTGTCTTTGTTAACAAGTTGTTTATGTAGATTCTAGATTTGACACTGAAATTTTGGTTTGGTGAAAATTTAGATTTTGAGATCCTTCCAAGATGGGGCTGGTGGTGCGGGGGGGGGGGGGGGCGTTCTAGGTAGTATCAGAAGCACACAAAAGTTAAGAGGAAGACCATTTGCATTTGGGAAGAAGGGCAGAGGCAGAAAATTTGACAACTGAGACATGGGAAAATGATGTCTGTAAAATTTAAATTGGGATATCATGAACATCATCATTGATATGTAGAGTTCTACAGTAGGGTCCTAGGTAGGCTGGTATATCCACAATGCAAGACTAGGCCATTAAAAAGAAAGAAGTGCATAGCCAAACCATGGAAAGAGCCTAGATGTCCATCAACAGATGAATGGATAAAGAAGATGTGGTGTATATATATAATGGAATATTATGCAGCCATCAAAAAATGAAATCTTGCCATTTGCAATGATGTGGATGGAACTAGAAGATATTATGCTAAGTGAAATAAGTCAATCAGAGAAAGACAATTATCAAATGATCTCACTGATATTTGGAATTTGAGAAACAAGACAAAGGATCATAGGGGAAGGGAGGGAAAAATGAAACAAGATGAAACCAGAGAGGGAGACAAACCATTAGAGACTCAATCTCAGGAAACAAACTGAGGGTTGCTGGAGTGGAGAGGAGTGGGAGAGGGATGGGGTAGCTGGTGATGGACATTGGGGAAGGTATGTGCTATGGTGAGTGCTGTGAATTGTGTAAGACTGATGAATCACAGACCTGTACCCCTGAAACAAATAATATATATGTTAATTTAAAAAAATTAAAAATAAATTTAAAAACATTGAGCTATTAGGTTTAAAAATATGAAAACTACTTAGCAAAGTGGAAAATATTTATGATGCAATTTAATTGAAAAAATAGGATATGACAAGTTCTATAGTATGATTATGTCTATATTGAAATTATGTATGGCCACAGAATAGACCTAAATAGGAACATGAGAAATCTAAACATTTGATTGACTGGAATAGCAGAAGCATAAGTTGATTTTTTTTTTTTAAAGATTTTATTTATTTATTTGAGAGAGAATGAGAGACAGAGAACACAAGAGGGAAGAGGGTCAGAGGGAGAAGCAGACCCCCCGCTGAGCAGGGAGCCCGATGTGGGACTCAATCCTGGGACTCCAGGATCATGACCTGAGCCGAAGGCAGTCGCTTAACCAACTGAGCCACCCAGGCGCCCCATAAGTTGATTTTTTTAAATGACGTTATCAATTTAGATTCTTGGTTATACAATGTAATGTATGCACTATTTTTTTTAAATGGAATGACAAAGCTAAATTTAAAGGATTCTTGCTTGGTAAGTTTCTTGAAGCCAGGCTAGACAGTGTGTGTGGTTAACATCACCAGATTTAGGAAATTAAAAAACAGGGTTCCCAGTTAATTGTGAATTTCAGATAAACAATGAATATGTTTTTGCTTGTGGAAAAAAACAATTTTATTTTGGCTCATTTTTTTCACTGTCCTGAAAATATTTCACTTCAAAGAGAATTAAACTCTTTGTCTGCTTTTTTACTGTAAGTATGTCCATTTAAATATTTGGAATAGGGGTGCCTGGGAGGCACAGTCACTTAAGTATCTGACTCTCAGTTTTGGCTCAGATCATGATCTTAGGGTCCTCAGATCAAGCCCTGCGTAGGGTTCCACGCTCAGCAGGGAGTCTGTTTGGGTTTCCCTCCCTCTGCCCCTTCCCCCACTCGTGCTTGAGCTCTCACTCTAATAAATAAATAAATCTTTAAAAAAAAAGAAGAAGAAAACACAGATTCATGTGGACAGATACAGAAAAAAAATCAGGTCATAGTATTAATTTTTTAAAACTCTAGTAGAGTATATGTGTACCATGACCCCACTGTGTTAAAACAAACCTCACAGTCTATGTATAAACATCGTTAGATGCAGAGAATATATTTGGAGGGATAACAAGAAACTTGAGTTTGGCTGCCTCTTGAGAATTGGTACTGAAGGGAGGTAAAAAAGGAAAAAAAAGAGGGCACCTGGGCGGCTCAGTTGTTTAAGCCTCAGACTCTTGGTTTAGGCTCAGGTCATGATCTCAGGGTCCTCTGAGCCCCAGCATCAGGCTATGCTCAGTGCTGACTCTGCTTGTCCCTCTCTCTCCCCCTCCGCTCCTCCCCTTCCCCGTCCCCTCGCACCCCTGTACACGCTCTCTCAAAATCTTTAAAAAGAAGAAAGAAAGAAAAGGACCTTTGCATTTTAATCTAACATTTCACCATTATGTAATCTTTTACCATGAAACCTATTCCTTTTACAATTGAAACTGAAAGAGAAAAGAATCCAATTCATCCCTAACTCTCTAGAGGAAAAAAAAAATCCATTTTAAATATACAGAATTAGAGAATATCCAGTACCATGTACATTTACTGATTTAGTGAATATTTACTATGACCCAGGTTCTAAACATGGATTGTATCATCATGTTTAATCCACACAAGAACTCTAAAATGTATATACTGTGATTGTTCCCATTTTATAGAAAGCTGAGAAGTGACTCTTCAGAAACGACACAGAGCTGACATTCAAACGCAGGCACCTTGACCCATGTTTAGCATCCATGGTACTGCCTTCTCTATGGCACTTACCCTTTCTTCATATTACATTTATATTGTAATGAGTATTGTAGAAAGTACTGAAAACCATCATGGATACCCCAGCACCTAGCACAATGCCCAGCATGTAGTGTGCTCAGTAAATCTTCATTGAACAAGTGAATAATTAGGTGGCCCGCCTACAGCTGGGAAGTTAAACTACATAACTACTTTCTGCCTCCTGAGACTATGAAACAAGCTGAGTTCTAAAAACACCCATTGATCAATGACCCTACCATTCCATGCTCCTCATTTTGAGAAACCACTTGCCACCCAAGTCCTCCTGTAACAAAAGACTTGAAAGACTGGACATGTTTTCCTTTTCCTTCTCTAATGCCCTGGTAACTATCCAGCATAAAACTGATGCATCGTTCCATAAACCTTTCTAATTCTGCGCATGACTAGGATACTGCAACATTTAAGAAAGCCAATGATGGGGCGCCTGGGTGGCTCAGTCGGTTAAGCGACTGCCTTCGGCTCAGGTCATGATCCTGGAGTCCCGGGATCGAGTCCCGCATCGGGCTCCCTGCTGAGCAGGGAGCCTGCTTCTCCCTCGGACCCTCCCCCCCTCTCATGTGCTCTCTCTCTCTCTCACTCTCTGTCAAATAATAAATAAAATCTTTAAAAAAAAAAAAAAAAGAAAAGAAAGCCAATGATGACATACTTACCCATCAAAAAGTGAAATGGTATAAACAGTTTGTCATAAACTAATTAGCTATTGGCATATGGCAGATGAACTATTATAACTGACTTAGTGTTGCAATCATATGAATCAAGGCTTCAACTTACTTCCTTCTTCCAATATTAGTACTCTAGGTGTTAAAAGATACAAATGGGTCCTTGGTAAAGGAGAGACTGTGCATGCAAGTGAGTCTGTATAAGTCTCTGGATGTCTGTGTTTATGTGTATCTTTGTAGATGCTTTTGGTCTTTCAAAAGTGGAATATTTTTCTATAACATAGAAACCTAATAAATAGACAAAAACCCAAATCCTAGAATCCTATTGGTGCTGATAAACAAAAGCTGGTTTTCATTCAACAAGGGTGCCAAGACTATTCAATGTGTAAAGAATCTCCTCAACAAATGTGTCTGGACAACTGGATATCCACATGCAAAGGAATGAAGGTGGACTCCTACCTCACACCATACACAAAAATTAGCTCAAAATGGATCACACATGTAAATATAAGAGCTAAGACTATAAAACCCATAGGAGTAAATATAAGTAAATCTTTGTGACCTTGGATTAGGGAATGGTTTCATAGATATGGCACCAAAAGCACAAACAATGAAAGAAATTATTTGACTTCATCAAATTAAAAACTTTTGTGTTTCAAAGGTCACTATCAAAAAAGAGAAAAGACAACCCACACAATGGGAAAAGATTTTGCAAATCATTTATCTAATAAGGGACTTGTACCCAGAGTATGTTAAGAACTATTGCAACTCAACAACAAAAAGACGACCCAATTTAAAAATGGAGAAATGATCTAAATAGATATTTCTCAAAAAAGATATACAAATACACAAAGAGATGCTCAATCATCAGAGAAATGCAAGTTAAAACCACAATAAGCTACTACTTCACACCCACTAGGATAATTATAATCAGAAGACAGATTATAACAAGCATTAGTGAGAATTCAGAGAGATCAGAACGCTCATACATTGCTTGTGGAAATAAAATGGCGCAGCCACTTGTGAAAGCAGTCTAGCCGTTCCTCAAATGGTTAAACATAAAATTACCATATGGCTCACTAACTCCACTCTTAGGCATACACCCAAGAGTAATAAAAGCACATATCCATATTAAAAAATTACATGCTGGGGGGTGGGGGGATGGGTTAGCTTGGTGATGGGTATTAAGGAGGGCACATATTGCACGGAGTACTGGGTGTTATACACAAACAATGAATCATGGAACACTACATCAAAAACTAATGATGTACTTGTGTGGTGACTAACATAACATAATAAAATAAAATTAAAAAAAAATTACATGCTTTTTCACAGCAGTATTCATGATAGCTAAAAAGTAGGAACAATCCCAATGTCCATCAAGTGATGAATGGATACACAAAATGCAGATAGAAGACGATGAAATTTTAGTCAGCAATAAAAGAATGCAACGTGGAGATGTGTGACATCATGGATAAACTTTAGAAAGCATTATACTAAAGGAAAGAAGCCAGTCACAGAAGACCACATGTGCTAGGATTCTGTGTACATGAAATGTCCTATTCTAAGCAAATCCACAGAGATACAGAGCAGATTAGTGGGTGTGTAGGACTGAAGGGGCAGGGAAGACAGGGAAGCACTGCTCGTGGTTGTGAGCGATGGAAGTGTTCTAAGGTTAAACCGTGGTAATGGTTGCACCAAAACCCACCGAAATCGTACATTTTAAGTGGATGATCTTTATGGTAGGTAAACTGTATTTCATTAAAGTGGTTTTTTAAAAGGCTGCATTTCAGTGAGTCTGCCTGTGAATATTAGTTGGCTTCTTTCAAAAATGACAAAGCACTTATTCACACTCTTCAAGGAAACCCAGTAAGTGGTGAATATTTACTCTTCTAAAAGATTTGCTGTCGAAATTCTCCACAGGATTCCTTGTGATGGGAAATACACATGATCGTATTTCACCCTCCCTAAAGAGGAACACATGCATGGCACTGCTTCCAAGCCATAACAAAGGACCAACAGCTCACCACAAACCACCAGTAATGAGAGATGCCTCGGTGTTTGCGATATGGTCTTATTTCAAAGCAACAGGGGCACTGGAGCCCAGGGTGAAGCTTCTATTTCTCGGTAGAGGGAGAAGAAATGTACAAAACTTTGAGGCCAGTTTTGGTAAATCTACACACTGAACACAAAAAGGACTGGCATTTAATACCCTCCCTGAGATATTCAGTATTGAGATTTCTGTTTTCAAATGAAGAATGACTGGGCAAGACTGAATCAAAACAGCATCATTTCACCCTGATCTGCTATTGAACATGGAAATGACCGTTTTGTAAACAATGTTTGAGAAGAGTCATGTCAGTGAGTTTGAGCAGCCTGACAAACCACCTCAAAACTTTGTTGCTTCAATCAATAACTCTCTTGGTTCACATAGTGATCTCAAGTTCACAAGAACGGCAAGAAGTCAGGACCCAACGTACGAGCACTTTCCAAGCCTCTGCTGTGTCCGATTGTTAACACAGCTTTAGGCAAAGCTAGTCACGTGGTCAAGCCCACTGAAAGGATGTAGAAACAGGCTCACCCCTTGCTGGGCCAGTGCACCCTTTTGGGCATGGGTGCAGGGACGGGAAGACTTCGTGGCCATTTTTACAATCTGCCGCAGCATCGTGTCCCAACACGGAACACACTGCCATTAATGGTCCATGGAGAAATGTCTTACAATTTCATTACAGTTTATTATTAATGGTGCAGCTTACATGTAAAATACAGGTAACTTACAATGGTACATGTGGAGATAAGGTGCAGTGCATATTTATTAGCACTTGTCTTCTCTTCATGGAAAATAGTGTCATTTTTCTATTGAAGTTAAGTATATCACTATAAATAGAGTTTCATAGCTATTTACTACAGTCATGTTACCATAGTGCCACACAGTTGCTGTTTGGTTTTTTTGTTTTGTGTTTTGTGTTTTTTTACCTGTTACCTTTTCTTTTTAAGCAAATATATGGAAATGGAAAAGGTGAGTAATAAGCTGAGGTGAGAGATTTGGCCAAATCCATAAAAGTGGCTCATGAATAACCCAAGTTTAGAACCCTGTCGGGTAGGACAATGCTTCCCAAACTTTAATACGTACACAAATCATCAAGGTACATGGATGAAACGCAGATTCTGTTTGGGATAGGTCTGAGGTGGGACCAAAGACTGCAACTCTAACGAGCAGATGCTGCCAGTTCGCAAACATGCTCAGAGTAGCAAGCAAGTAGAAGGGCAGAGGCCTGACCATCAGACAAAGTGGAGGGCAGCCTTTACTAGCTGCGTGGTCTCCAGCAACTGACCTCACCTCTCTGAAACCATCTCCTCCTCTGTGAAATGCAGGTCATATTGGGACCCACCTTAGAAATCTGGGTCAGGGTGAAAGGAGAGGAGACGTACACCAGGTACCTAGGAGGGTGCCAGCCAGATAGAAGGGCCCAATACTGGCTTTGTCTTCTTCCATGGTTAATGACTTCCCAAACAGTCTCTGAACGGAACTGTAGGTTAAGAAAGGTAAATGGGCAGGCCAAAAGGACACTGCGTTAGCCCAGAGTGGTACCTTGTCACTACACTAAGAGTAAGTGGATTTTAGAAACATGATATATCACCAATGCAATCACATTTGATATTTTTTTTTGCAAATTGACATTTATTGAGCACCCACTGTGTGCCAGACCCTGCTCCTTGCTCTGAGGACAGGACGGTGAACAAAAAACTCCAGGTCCTCACTGAGCTCACACCCTCCCATTCTCTGTCTCCCCAACATATCCTCACTCCTCCGGGCTATACTGGGGAGGCTGCTAATCAGCCCATCTCACTACATACATGTTTAAACGATCACCTTGGGAACCTGTAAGATTTGAGCTGGTTGCCAACATTTAAAAATCGGTGATTTCATATACATCTCTGGAGCCCCAGCTTCTCTTGGAAATCTGGAAGATTTGACATCATAGACCCAGAGTGCTGTGGGTAAGGCAGCTGCAGCTGAGAGGCATCTATCCCTTCTAAGAAGGTCTGGGTTCTAGTTCCCCCCCTGTTTTTCCCCCCTCCCCACCCCCTGGCCCCACCTCTTCCACCCAGACAACTCCCTTCCCTGTGTTCTCCTGCTCCCCTTCTCCCCCAAGTTTGTGAGCCCTAAGTTAAAGACATAGTAACATTGATAAGCATGGAAGGAAGGGGCTTCCATCTCCCTGTTCTGCATATTCTTTTCACCATCATGCAATAAATGTCCTGCAAGAGAGCAATTTAGCATCTCTCTGAGTCTATAACTGCCAGTTTGAGAAACCACTCTAAACTCTGTCCAGAAAAGTTAATAGCTCCTATACCTGTTATTTACTGTGGCTAATCAACTTTAAAATCTATAACTGGGGGCTCTTATAGGAGCTTATTATGAGTTTATTTTTGGATTTTTTTCCCTAAGGAATAATAACTGTTTGCAATTACCCACCTACATTCTTTTGCCTGATTTCCCCCGTGTACTGGTTTTTTAGGCCTGCATAACAAACTGCCACAAACTCCATTGCTTAAAACAACACATATTTATTAGCTCTTAGTCCTGTAGGCCAGAAGTCTGGCACGGTTGCTGGGTTCCCTGTTCAGCGTCTCACAAGGCTAAAATCAAGGTGCCTTCGAGGCTTCCTTTCCCGAGGCTGAGGAGTAACTGGCTTCCGAGCTCAGGCAGGTTGTTGGCCAATTTTATTTCCTTGTGGTCATAGCACTGTGGACTCATTTCCTTGCTGGCTATCAGCTGGGGGCCACTGTCAGGTCCTAGATGCCACCCCCACTCCTTGCCACATGGCCCCCACGATCTTCAAAGCTGGAGGTAGAGAATCTCCCGTGTGTGGAATCCTCTCTCTCTTTAATCTTTCCCTCAGTCCTTTATAGGGGCTTAGCTGATTAGGGCAGGCCCACCAAGGATAAGCTCTCACTCTTCAAGCCAACTGTGCAATGCAACATAACCTAACCACAGGAGTGACAAGGCCCCAGTCCTGGGGATTAGACAGGATGCACACACCGGTGGGTGGGTGCCGTGGGGCCATCTTGGAATTCTGCTTACTACACCTAGTAATCATGAGCATGCATTTGTCTCTGCATGTGGTTTTTTTCTCAGGCTGGGAGTTGAGGTCCTGTCACAAGAGAAGCTAACAAGCCAGCAGAGAGAATCTATGAAAGTTAAAACCAAAGAGTATATTTTTTTTTAACAACTCTGCGTTCATCACTAGAGCTGTTAATGTTCTTAGGATTCCACTATCCTACCCCAAGAATGCATGGACTCGCCAAATTCCAAATCTACAGCAGAGGTTTCTCCCCTTTCACTTAAATTGAACCGTTATGAAACTAAATCTCTAGAATATTGACATTCTAGAAAGAGGAGGAGGAAGAAACAAAGATAAAAACAAGCACATACTTAGCACCTAGAAGGACAAAAAAAAAAGTTTTTAAGACAAGTGACCAAAAAAATAATGCCATGGGCTGAAATTTTTTTAAATTAAATTATGTTTTCTACATGATGTCAACCAATGTAACTGCTTTTTCAATCAACTGACTTATTTGTAAGTTTCATAGAGGCAACCTATACAAAATCTTGCTGATATTTAAAGGAAAAGGATAAAGATAATTAAAAGTGTACTTCATACATCTACAAGCACAAGACATATTAGTTTTTTTTAACAGACGAAAAGGAAACTTTAAGAAATCTCTCTTTGAAAACACATTAGGTTAGAGAGCAAAACAGAGTAAGACTAATAGTAATAATTACCAGTTAATGAGAAATTACTATGTCTAGATATTGCTTTACGTGTATGAACTTATCAAATCTCACCAAACTCTATAGGTAGAAACTTCTTACTGAAGAGGACACAAAGGCATAGCACTTATCCAGAGGCACACGGCAAGTGAGCAAAGGAGCAGGACTTTAAACCCCCAATGATCTGGCTCTAGCACACTTCCTCTTAAGCGTTGCATCTGCCTGTGCACCCATCTGGGCTTCCAGAGTTGAGAGACAGGGGCGCTTTCCGCACCTTCTGTACCGCACAGGTGGTGGCTAAGTGCATATGCACTATATTCAGATAGATCTGGCTCATGACCATGGCCAAGGGGCAAATGGGCACCGCCACCCTGCCAAGGGGTGTGTTTCTATCATTTGCATAAAGACACCCTATGTACCAGTAGCAGCCTTATCCAAGGAAAGCTATGAAATAACCCAAACATTCCAAGATCTTTATTTGAAAGGTGGGAGGCGGGGGTGGGGGGGGTGGGGAGAGGAAAAGTATAATTGATCCCTTTTTTACTCCTTCCAAACCCACCCTTTTCCATTACCCTGCATTCTGAAAATTCAGAGATTATGAAAAGATAGGAACAAAGCAAAAGCTAACACTAGAAGCAAAGAAGAAAAACCACCGGCTCCCTTTCTTTCGTCAAAAAGAAAGTGAGCTTTCCTCTAGGTCACAAGAAAGGAAAAAGGTCTATAGTTGAACAACCTCATACCTTTTCCATTAACTTCCACCGAGCCACCAGCAGCACAGACCCCACGAAACCCAGGCTTAGCAGTTGTAGTAATAGGTCACCGGAGGTGGAGCTAGGATGGGGAATGCATTTGCATGGAAGATGCATTTGCATTCAAGATTCATTTCCACAACTAGGTTGGATGAACCCACAAGTTCAGTGGCATTTACTCAGAGTTCTTCCCTGGTACTTGCAAGGCATCACCAAGGACTGTTACCTTGCCAGGGCCCTCCGTGCAAGGAGTAAGAGACTAGAACTATACTTCACTCAGTCCTCTCTATGGTTCTCCTATGACCCCCATCTCAGCTCCAATGAATGTCCTGGTGGCAGTCACAGAGCAGAAATCACAGAAATATAAATTTAATTATAACTATATTTTATGTATTTAAAATGTTTTATATTCTCTGTATTTGTAATATATTTAATATTTTTAGATACGTATTTTTTATATTATATATAAATACAAATTTTGTCAGAGAAACCTCCCTTTAGGATGATGCTTTGCGGTGTTGCTTGCTGTGGGTCTTGGTCTTTACACAGTTTTATTTGTTAGAATTTCTCATGCTACATAATTCGCCTTAAACTCGTCATGCACTGAAGCCAGAATACTTAAATATGTTCAGGATGGAACACAACCCTTACGGTCCCCTGGCTGCCTGTGGTCATCAGTGAGCCTCAGAACATTCAAGCAGGGTCTTAGTTTCAGAAACCTGGATGTATGCCAACCCAGGTAATTACTCTCGGCCTACCTAATTTCCCCAGGCAATTTAATTGAAAATGGTATTATCCGTCACCTCAGTTCTCATCTGCTCTGAAGTGTCCCTGTGTCCTGCTTCTTCCCTCCATTATAAGCTAACGGAGCTGGTTTCTTTTTGAAGCTTAAGTTGAAAGGAAAAAAAAAAAGTTTCTGAATCTCTCTAGGGGGAAAATATCAGATAAATACGAGCCATTTAATTAGTTGCAAACCAGTGTACTGAACAGCGCTGGCGGCAGCAACAGCAGCAAGACAGCCTTCCTTGCTGCCTACCCTCATGAAAAGTCTCCTTTAGAGATAGAAATACAAAGGGTGTCTTACTGAAAACCTGACTTAAAAAAAAAAAAAATGGGAGGGGAATGTGAGAGACCCTGAGAGGATTTTACTCTCCTGAAATAATTTTAAAAGGCACTGTTCCATTGTTCATTTCCAAATAAGCTGATTTAGAGTCAGCAGAACAAAATATACCATTTGACACAGGAATGCCTAAAACTCAATGAAAATGCAACAGAAATGTGCTTTCTGATTACTTCCAACAAACATGAACTTAGGCAGTGCTCTCAACAGAAATACAGTGAAAGCCACGAAGGTGAGTCGCACATGTAATTTTAAACTTTCTAGTAGCAATGTTTAAAAAGTCAGAAACGGGCGCCTGGGTGGCTCAGTTGGTTAAGCGACTGCCTTCGGCTCAGGTCATGATCCTGGAGTCCCTGGATCGAGTCCCACGTCGGGCTCCCTGCTCGGCGGGGAGTCTGCTTCTCCCTCTGACCCTCCCCCCTCTCATGTGTTCTCTCTCATTCTCTCTCTCTCAAATAAATAAATAAAATCTTTAAAAAAAAAAAAAAGTCAGAAACGGGGCGCCTGCATGGCTCAGTTAGTTAAGAGGCTCACTCGGGCTCAGGTCATGATCTCCGGCGGGGGGCGGGGGGGCCGGGTCCTGGGATCTAGATGGAGTTGGGCTCCCTGCTCAGTGGGGAGTCTGCTTCTCCCTCTGCCCCTACCCCCACTCGTGCTCCCACCGGGGCATGCTCTCTAATAAATAAAACCTTAAAAAAAAAAAAAAAAGAAGAAGAAACAACAAAGACTACTACTCAGCAGTAAAAGAACTGATAACAGCTTGAATGGATCTCAAGAGAATTTTGCTCAGTGAAAAAAGCTCATCTCAAAAGGTTACATACTATAGGAGACTCCCTTTATATAGCATTTGTGAAATGACAAAAGTATACAGATGGAGAACAGATTAGTGATTCCTAAGAGTTAGGGGAGAGTGAGGGAGGGAGGGAGGGAAGCAGGCAGCTATAGCTATGGAAGCTTAGCACAGGGAATCCATGTGACGGAATTCTGTATTTTGACTGTGGTGTGGTCATATGCATCTATATGGGTGATTAAACTGCACAGATTTACACAGATACATGCACGCACACACACACGTGCATGAAACTGATAAAATCTGAATAAGGTTAGTAGATTGGATCAATGTCAATTTCACGGTTGTGATATTATACTATAGTTTTCAAAGATGATACCACTGGGGAAAACAGGGTGAAGGGTCTGGGGGATCTCTCCGTATTATACTTTACAACTACATATGAATCTACAATAAGTTCAAAATTAAAAGTTAAAAAAAGTGAACTGTAATAATATATTTAACCCTATACTGCAGAATTTTCTCACATAATTGATGTACATGTAATCGATACAAAAATTGAGATATTTTACTTTTTTTTTTATTCTAAGTCTCTGGAATCCAGTGCATAGTTTACCTCCACAGCACATTTTAATTCAAACTAGCTACATTTCCAGTGTTTGAGGGCCACGTGTGGGCTGTGAGTCCCAGTATTGGGCACCAAAAAATACCTTAAACTAAGCCTAATATCCATTTCCCAGTCCTGTCAAGTGGCACATGCTAACATGAAACATCGTTGCTTTCTGAAAGTCTATACAGAGCAGGTTCATAATGAAACCCTTAGAGCTTGAACAATCAGTGAAAAATATGATCTGACTGGTAGAGAAAATTTCATCAGTGGTACCAACGTCAATTTGTTTTGGACCACAGTTTCATGACAAAAATAACTAATCCCTATAAAAGAGACATCTAGTAGCTTCTATGAAATAATGCCTAAGAAGAGTTTCAAGAGCTATAGTACACGACCCTGAGATCAAGACCTGAGCTGAGATCGGAGAGTCAGATGTTTAACCAACTGAGACCCCCAGGTGCCCTTTAAGAATTAAGATTTTTAACTATTTTTGAACCTTTGTGATTTTTTTTTTCTGTTGTTCTGCCTTCCTACTTCTCCTTGGTAATTAAACTTTTTAAAATGAGAAGGTCTTGTGGGTTTGTTCTTCAGAGCCATGAAACTGTGAGACTCCATCTTCTTTTACGGGTAGTCATGGAGGAGAAAGAAACAAGTGTGTAATGGCAGCTTTGAAAAAATACATAAAATTAGGCCAAATCTCTTGGGACTCTGAAAAGTAAAACAACGAGCAGCCCTGGTTCTCAGACCAGGTCTGACAAAAAGCTCAGGGCTCAATCTCAAAACACCAGTGTCATCTCCATCCACCAAAGAAAGTGGGAAAGCAGTGAGAAATCACTATTCCCAAATGGAACCTTCAAGAGTATAAAGAGAGCGGGTTATGGAATGAGAGAGGCCGATCTTTGAGAATACAAGACAATTAACCTCTCTTGGACCTAGTTTCCTGGTTTGTAAAGCAGCAAAATTATCTACTTCAGTCATTGTTGTGAAGTTAAATGGAATAATACACGAAAAGTGCCTATCACATTCCTGCAATCCCGAGCGGGTGTTCAATTACTGTCCTTTCCCACTCGATTCTATACTCAAGGAACTACCCATGGAGAGAAAATGATCTGTGCAAAGGAAACCAAGAATAGTAACCTCAGAAACTCAAGAACTATTGCTCTAGAGTAATGCCAAGGAGAAAAATGTCATTTTAATCTATTGTGATTCACTTCTAATCTGTTAGTAGGAAGCTGGTTTCACAATCAAGCTAGGTTTATAGCACTCCTGAGAGAGCGGTAGAGGTGCAGGTATGCCTAAGGCAGAAGCCCCAGAATAATCTAAAAAATGGAAACTGGGCCAGTTTCATCAGAGAATCAAGACCTCAAGAACTTTCATGTATTCACATTCTTCAAAAACATACAGTGTATCTTCCAGTCAGCAAGTGAGAATAGAAAAAAGAATATGGCACAGCTTAGAAGAACCACTCAATGCCTGAAGTTCTCTTGTTACAAATTATAGAATTTTGAGACTGGTATTTATGTTTGTCAGATAGTTTTTGGCCACAGACAACTGACCGCCCATCTGTTCCAAGAGAAATCACATTGTGAGCTGGTCCACTGGTGCCCAGAATATAGGGATGCAAGAGTAACTTGGTTTTTATTGATTCACCTAAACTCTGCAAGCTCTTCAAGACCCAGAACACAGCTGCCAATATCAGAGCTCTGGGATGGGTACCATATTGAATAGAAGGGAGTGCATGCACAACTTGGGAGTGATTTGTATGGACAACAGCCTGCTGTAATTCTGTTTCCTGTTCACGTCTCTTTAGTTTTATGAAGGAACTAAAACAGACAATCTACAACTGTAATATGTGGGACAAGATCCCAGATTTTTTCAGCATCGTCACTACTGCTAGAAGTGAAGATATGAAACAGCTTCTAAGAGAATATGGGGACATTTTCTGCCATTGCTCTGACATTGGAGTCAGTCCATCATGCTACAAATACCACGTGAAGCAGGACAGAGTCTCTCTAGAAAACCACAGCAACTGAAGTAAAATGAAACAAGAAACTAAAACTTAGATGTCTCACCCATCTAAGACGTTCAGGCTTCATCAATGCCTGGGTTCAGAGGCATAACTGGTTTTAACAATCAAAAAAATTCCCCAGCTCCAAATTCAAGATGTTGACATAGAAAGATCCTGAACTCACTTCCTCCCACAGACACATTAAATCACAGCTATATATGGAACAATTTCCTCTGCAAAAAAAAAAAAAAAAAAAAATCCCTAAAAACCAGCAAAGTGATCCCTTCACATTGGGCAAATGGGAGGAAAACCACACTGAAGTAGGTAGGACAGGCTGAAACACCATCTCGCCATACATCCCATGCCTGATGTGGCAACCTACAATCGGGAGGGAACTCAAAATCTGGAGCTTCTGAGGAGAAAGGGGTTCATACCCCACCTTGAGCAACCCAACTTTTAAGACCAGCACCTGAGAAATGAGCTCCCAAAACATCTGGCTTTGAGAATAATAAGGCTCATGCTCATAAGAAGCCTAAGGGGATGGTAAACCAAGGAACACTCTTAAAGGGACTGTGGGCAGACACCTCACTCACCCATCAGGGCCCAGCACAGAAGCAGCCCATGGGAAATTGCCCAGACTTCATGTGAAAGAGACTCATTTCCTAAGTTGAAAGCATTGATTGGTCTGAGGGGTAGGGACCTGCATTGAAATAATTTCTGGGGTCAAAGGTTGGTGGGAGCCATCTTTCTACTCTCCTTCTGCTCTGCTAAAGCCAACAGGCACCATCATGTTTGGTTTTGTTTCCTTTCCAGCATGTGTCATTTTTTGCTCCAGCAGATAGGTGTCATTTGTAAGTTCTCTCTCTCTCTCTCTCTCTCTCTCCAGGGAGGAGATGGGGGGGGGTCCTTTTTCCTTGCCCCCCCCTTTTATTTCCTTTATTCTTTTCCCCCTTTTGTCAGGTGCCATCTTTTTGCAATCCCCCTTGGCCTCACTCCAGCCCATGTCATCTTCACACACTCCCTCTGCTACACACCAGAATGCCAGTAGCACCCAGAGGAGAGCTTCCACACATGTCTGGTGCCCCGGTTTCTATGTCTGGTGACCTGGTTTTTGCAAGTGCTGCCCAAGGGACACCCCTTGATTGCCTGGCTCTGGAGGCCAGTGGCGGGGGGGGGGGGGGGGGGGCGGTACTTACACTTATGGGTCCCATGGGAATGTAACAATCAGAAAAACAGTTCTTGGCAGATTCCTCCTCCTAGGGTGCTGCACAGACAGCAGATTGAAACACACCTCAGCCTTCCTGGGAAAGAGGCCTATTTGCTCATCCTGGAAGTCTGGCTCGAGGGTCAGGCTTCTGGTCTGGTGCACTTAGAAGAGCCTACAGAAGAGCTCCAGGGAACAGGCTGGTGGATGCCACCTCTGTAGTCGCTCTCTACCTTGCTTCTACAATTCACTGGTATCCTCTAGAAAGGAGCTTATATCTTTGTCTGGTGCCCTGATTTTTGCAGCTGCTACCAGGGAACACCTCTGTATCACCTGGCTCTGGTGACCAGCAGGCTTCTATTCACGGGTCCCACAGGACTGTAACCCAAGAAAGAATGAGTTCTTCAACAGCTATCACACCCAGGGCCCAGCAAGGGATAAGAGATTGAGGAGCTCAGTGTTTCTGTGAAGGAGGACCATTAGTTTACCATCCTGCCAGCCCTTACCACGGGCATCTAATTAAACAGGAATCTAAGGGCTGACTGGAATATTTCCTGAGGTTTTGGAAGGAAGGTACTATCTCTGTACTCTCTTTGCCATCCTCCAGAGGACAAGCATATCTAGGAAGGGAGCTGTTATACATTATATATCTGGTATCCCAGTTTTTACAGTGGGTGCGTTGGTTTTTACAGCCAGTGCCAGGGGATACCCCTTGGTCACCTAGCTCTGGTAGCCAGAGGGGCTTAGATTCCTGGGTCCCACAGGACTGTAAAAAGAGAGAGAGTTCTTGGCAGGCTACCACCCACAAGGCACCACACAGAACACAGGCTGAACCATACCCTGACTTTCTGTGAAAGGGGCCTACTTCCTAGTCTTGGAGCTCCAGCCTCAGAGGCAGGATTTAGGTTTGGCATACATCTAGAGGCTACAGAGCTGCTCTCAGGTAACACAGGCTAGAGGACTCGGATCCTTATGCTCTTCCTCCACCTCAATACAGCTTCCTCGTATCTCCCAGAAAGGAGCTCATACATGGATCTGGAACCCTGATTTTTACAGCTGATGACCAGGGTACACCTTCAAATTGCCTGCTTGGGGGCCTGTAGGACCTATGCTGACAGCTTCACAGGACTATATATATTTGCAGTCTTTAAAAGCTGTGGCCCGAGGGTCTGGCTTCATTCAGATGCTGACTGACATTCTCTCCTTTGGGACACTGACTACTGATCTTGGCACACCTTCAAGAGCTCTTAAAAATAAAATAGGTTCCTTGGACAATCACAGAGGTTTGAGAGACAACCAAGACCTAAAGCAAGATTGAACAATAAGGTTCATCTCCTACACAAGGCCAACCCTTCCAGATTGGGAGAGGTATAGAGACCAACAGAGAGAGTCAAGCAAAATGAGGAAGGAGGGGACCATGATCCAAATAAAAGATCATAAAACCTCAGGAAAATAATTAAATGGAAATAAGTAATTTACCTGATAAAGAGTTCAAAGTAACAATCTTAAAGAAGTTGCACCAAGCTGGAGAGAAAGAGATGAACACACTGATAGCATCACAAAGAGACAGAAAATATGAGAACGTTCTAAACACAAGCCACAGAACTGAAGAATACAACAACTAAACTGAAAAATACACTAGAGGAGTTCAATAGCAGATCAGATAAAGCAGAAGAAAGATCAGTAAAACAGGGAAGAGGAAATCACCCAATGTGAACAGGGGAAAAAGAAAAAGCTGACTTATAGTTTAAGGGACTTATAGGACAATATCAAATGGGCCAACATTTGCATTAAAGGGGTCTCAGAGAAGAGAGAAAGGGGCAGAAACCCTATTTGAAGAAACAATGACTGAAAACTTCTCAACTTTGGTAAGAAAACAGATATCCAGATCCAGAAAGCCCACAGATTCAAAATATGATAAAGCCAAAGAGACTAACACCAAAGCATATTACAGTGAAAATGTCAAAGACAAGGACAGAATCTTAAAAGCAGCAAGAAGAAAACAACTTGTTATGTACAAGGGAAACCCCATAAGTTCATCAGCAAATTTTTCACTAGAAATGTTGCAGGACAGAAGAGAGTGGTAATATGTTCAAAGTGCTGAAAGAAAAAAATTTCCACCAAGCATATACTACCCAGCAAAGTTATCATTCAGAATTGAAGGAGACATAAAGAGTCTTCAAGACAAGCAAAAATTAGAGTTCTTCACCACTAAATCAGCATTACAAGAAAATATTGCTAAGTGGAATTCTCCAAGTTGGAAAGAGAGAGAATAATTTTAACAAAAAATATATGAAAATCTAAATCTCACAGGTAAAGGTAAATATATAGTAAAGGCAATGGATTAACACTTACAAAGGTAGCATGGATGTTGAAAGACAAAAGTAGTAAAAATAATTATAACTACAATAATGAGTTGAGGGATACACAAGAAATGTAAAATGTGGTATCAAAAACAAACATGACTGGAGGAGAGTAAAAATGTAGAATTTTAGAATGTGTTATCAACTTAAAACAGACTGTTACAAGTTGTTACACATAAGCCTCAAAGCAAAACCACCAGGCAAAACCTATAGTAGATACACAAAAAATGAGAAAGGATCTATGCACACCACAAAAAAGTCATCAAACCATGAAGGAAGAGAACAAAAGAAGACCCATGGAACACAGGAACTACAAAACAGCCAGAAAACAATTAACAAAATTGTAATAAGTATACCTATCAATAATTACCTTAAATGTAAATGGACTAAATTCTCCAATCAAAAGAAAGAGTGACTGAACTGATAAAAAAACAAGACCCATCAGGGCACATGGGTGGCTCAGTTGGTTAAGTGACTGTCTTCGGCTCAGGTCATGATCCTGGGGTCCCAGGATTGAGCCCTGCATCAGGCTCCCTGCTCAGAAGGGAGTCTGCTTCTCCCTCTGACCTTACCCCCTCTCATGCTCGCTCTCTCTCAAATAAATAAAGGCTTAAAAAAAAAATCTACATGCTGCCTACAAGAGACTCACTTTAGATATAAGGACACACACAGAATGAAAATGAAGGTATTCCATGCAAATGGAAACCAAAAGAAAGCTGGGGGATAACCATATTTATTAGACAAAATAGACTTTAAAACAAAGACTGTAATAAGAGACAAAGAAGGGCATTACATAATGATAAAGAGGTCAATCCAAGAGGTTATAACATTTGTAAATATTTATGTACCCAACACAGAAGCACGAAATATATAAAGCAAATATTAACAGACATAAAGGAAGAAAAAGACAGCAATAAGATAACAATAGGAGACTTTAATACACCATCCATATCAATGGACAAATCATCCAAACAGAAAATCAATAAGGAAACATCAGCTTTAAATGACCTGTCAGACCAGATGGCCTTAACACATACACACAGGATATTCCATCCAAAAGCAATAGAATATGTATTCTTCTCATGTGTACAAGGAACGTTCTCCAAGCCGGATCATTTGTTAGACTACAAAACAGGTAATAAGAAATTTAAAAAGACTGCAATCACATCAAGCATCTTTTCTCACCACAATGGTATGAAACTAGAAATCAACTACAAGGAAACTGAAAAATTCACAAATACATGGAGACTGAAACAACATGCTCCTGAACAACCAATGGATCAACAAAGAAATCAAAGTGAAATAAAAAAATACCTTGGACAAAAAAAAAGATTGAAGTACAACATACCAAAGCTTATGGGATACAGCAAAAGCAGTGCTAAGAGTGAAGTTCATAGCAATAAATGCCCTCCTCAGGAAGCACAAAAAAATCTCAAACAGCCTAACTGTAAGGTGAAGGAACTAGAAAAATAAGAAAATAAAATTAGAAGGAAATTTTATTTTTTAATTTTTTTTGTTATGTTAATCACCATACATTACATCATTAGTTTTTGATGTAGTGTTCCATGATTCATTGTTTGTGCATAACACCCAGTGCTCCATGCAGAACGTGCCCTCCTCAATACCCATCACCAGGCTAACCCATCCTCCCATCCCCCTCCCCTCTAGAACCCTCAGTTTGTTTTTCAGAGTCCATAGTCTCTCATGGTTCGTCTCCCCCTCCAATTTCCCCCCCTTCATTCTTCCCTTCCTGCTATCTTCTTTTTTTTTTTTTTAACATATATTGCATTATTTGTTTCAGAGGTACAGATCTGTGATTCAACAGTCTTGCACAATTCACAGCACTCACCATAGCACATACCCTCCCCAATGTCTATCACCCAGCCACCTCACCCCCCAGTCCAGCAACCCTCAGTTTGTTTCCTGAGATTAAGAATTCCTCATATCAGTGAGGTCATATGATACATGTCTTTCTCTGATTGACTTATTTCGCTCAGCATAACACCCTCCAGTTCCATCCACGTCGTTGCAAATGGCAAGATCTCATTCCTTTTGATGGCTGCATAATATTCCATTGTATATATATACCACTTCTTCTTTATCCATTCTTCTGTCGATGGACATCTTGGCTCTTTCCACAGTTTGGCTATTGTGGACATTGCTGCTATAAATATCGGGGTGCACGTACCCCTTCGGATCCCTACATTTGTATCTTTGGGGTAAATACCCAGTAGTGCAATCGCTGGATCATATGGTAGCTCTATTTTCAACTTTTTGAGGAACCTCCATACTGTTTTTCAGAGTGGTTGCACCAGCTTGCATTCCCACCAACAGTGTAGGAGGGTTCCCCTTTCTCTGCATCCCCGCCAACATCTGTCATTTCCTGACTTGTTAATTTTAGCCATTCTGACTGGTGTGAGGTGGTATCTCATTGAGGTTTTGATTTGGATTAGAAGGAAATTTTAAAAATCAACACAGACATAAATGAAACAGAGGCTAAAAGGGCAATAGAAAAGATCAATAAAATCAAGAGCCGGTTCTTTGAAAAGATAAACAAAATTGATAAACCTTTAGCTAGACTCTCCAAGAAAAAATAGAGCACTCAAATAAGTAAAATCAGAAATGAAAATGGAGACACCACAACTAATACCATAGAAATACAAAAGATCAGAAAAGCCTACTATAGTCAAACAATTATATGCCAACAAACTGACAACCTGGAAGAAATGGATACATTCCTAGAAGCTTACAACCTATCAAGACTGAATCAGGTTGAAACAGAAAATCTGAACAGACCAATTACTAGTAAGGGAATTGAATTAATCATTCTAAAGCTCCCTACACGCAAAAGTCCGGGACCAGACAGCTTCACTGGTGAATTTACCTAACATTCAAAGAATACCAATCCTTCTCAAAGTCTTCCAAAAAAAAACAAGGGGAGGGAACACTTCCAAACTCTTTTTATGAGCCTAGCATTACAACAAACAGACACCGTAAGAACAGATAATGACCGGCCAACATCCCTGATGAACACAGACGCAAAATCCTCAACAACATATTAGCAAACTGAGCTCAGCAATAAATTAAGAGGATCATACGCCATAATCAAGTAGGATTTATTCCAAGTATGCAAGGATGGTTCAGCATCCACAATTCAGTCAACGTGATACACCACATTAACAAAATGAAGGATATAGATCACATGATAATCTCAAATAGATGCAGAAAAAGCATTTGACAAAATACAACTTCCATTTAGGATAAAAACTCTCAACAAAGTAGGTATAGAGGAAATATACCCCAGCATAATAAAGGCCATATATGACACACCACAGCTAACATCCTACTAAATCTAAGACTACATTCTCTGTTGGTGGGAATGTAAATTAATAGCACCACTCTGGAAAGCAGTATGGAGGCTCCTCAAAAAATTAAAAATAGAACTACCATATGATCCAGCAATCCCACTGCTTGGTATTTATCTGAAGAAAATAAAAACACTAACTTGAAAAGATACATGCATTCCCGTGTTCATAGCAACATTATTTTTAATAGCCAAGCTATAGAAACAATTTAAGTGTCCCCTGGGGGAATGACTGGATAAAGAAAATGTGGTAATGTGGTATGTATATAAAATAGAATATTTAGCCATCACAAAGAATGAAATTTTGCCATTTGCAACAACACAGATGGACCCTGAAGGCATTAGGCTACATGAAATAAGTCAGAGAAAGACAAATAACCTATGATTTCACTTATATGTGGAATCTAAAAATAAAAAACAGTATTCATGGATACAGATGGGTGGTTGCCAGAGGTATGGGTAAAGGATACATGAAATGGGTGTAGGAAGTCAAAAAGTATAAACTTCCAATTATAAAATAAATAAGCCATAGGAATATAATGTACAGCATGGAGACCATAGTTAACACTGTATTGCATATTTGAAAGCTGCAAAGAGAGTAAATCTTCTAAGTTCTCATCACAAGAAAAAAATGTAGCACAGGTTGACTTAACTGTGATCCTTTTGCAATATATACAAATATCAATTATGTTGCACACCTGAAACTAATGTTGTATGTCAATTATACCTCAAGTAAAACTTCTAAAAATTCTTTATTCAAATACATTAAAATTCATTCTGGTATATAGTTCTATGAGTTTTGACAAATGCATATAGTCATGTAACCACCCTATAATCAAGACATAAAACCATTCCCAAAACTCTCTCCTGTTGCCCCCCTGTAGTCAGCCCCTCCTCTCAATCCCACCCAAACCACTGATCTGTCTTCTGTTCTTATAATGTCACCCTTAGTGTATGGAATCATACATCTGTAGCCTTCTGAGTCTGACTCTTTTCACTTAGCATAATACATTCTGTGGTCATCAATGTTGATGTTTTCATCAATAGTTTGTTCCTTTTAACTGCTGAGTCGCATTTCACTGTATGGATGTACCAGCCTGATTTTTCATTCCAGCTGAAGGACATCTGGGCTGTTTCTAGTTTCTGACAATTATAAATAAAGCTACTATAAATATTAGCATACAGATTTTGGTGTGAACAAAGTTTTCATTTCACTTGGGTAAATATCCAGGAGTGGGACTGCTGGGTCATATTTAAGTGTATGTTTAACAGAATAAGAAATCGCCAATTTTTCTCCTGAAGTGGATGAATGATTCTGTATTCCCACCAGCACTGAATGAATGAAAAGTCCAGTTCCTCTGCATCCTCACCCACTTGGTACTATTTTTTTTTTTTTATTACTTCAGCCATTCTAACGGGAGTGTAGTGATATTGTGATTTTAAAATTATGAATCTTCAAGATGCAGATTTCACAGTACCATATATTTCTACCTTTTTTTTTTTTTTTAAAGATTTTATTTATTTATTTGACAGAGAAAGACACAGCGAGAGAGGGAACACAAACGGGGAGTGAGAGAGGGAGAAGCAGGCTCCCCGCCGAGCAGGGAGCCCGATGCGGGACTCGATCCCGGGACTCCAGGATCATGACCTGAGCCGAAGGCAGTCGCCCAACCAACTGAGCCACCCAGGCGCCCCATATATTTCTACCTTTAAGTCAATAATGCATTATTATATTCCTTTTGGAGATAAAGCAACAAGCGCAAACAATTAAGTGACTTCACAAAGTCACACCATGAGGACTTTCTCATTGTAAAAGAAATGTTCCTTCTACAAGTTTGCATACGTGTATCTAATACCTACAAATAATAATAATACATCAATAATAACAGATTCCCAGGGTGCCTGGCTCAGTTGGTAGAGCATGCAACTCTTAATCTTGGGGTTATGAGTTTGAGCCCCACACTGGGCTGTAAAGATTACTTAAAATGTAAAAAAAAAAAGAAGAAGAAGATACCAGGAGGGGAAGAATGAAGGGGCGGGGAATTGGAGGGGGAGATGAACCATGAGAGACTATGGACTCTGAAAAACAAACTGAGGGTTCTAGAGGGGAGGAGGGTGGGAGGATGGGTTAGCCTGGTGATGGGTATTAAAGAGGGCACGTTCTGCATGGAGCACTGGGTGTTATATGCAAACAATGAATCATGGAACACTACATCAAAAACTAATGATGTAATGTATGGTGATTAACATAACATAATGAAAAAGTCATTAACTTGAAAAAATTAAAAAATAAAAGTTATGCCTATACAAAATCCCGTAAAAAAAAAAAAAGACTGCCAATTAACAAGGAGATAACTCTCTAATCCATCTTTCATTAGTGTAAAAAAATCATGAATTATTGACAATTAAACATGTGTTATATGTAATTGTGTATATACCATACACACACAGATACATTTTATTATAAAGGGTAGTCTGTCAAGTACATTGATAATTTAAATTTGATCACAAAAGGAGAATCTAATATTTTAGAAAAAGGATAACAATGATACTACACATTTGCATAAATTAGTGATCTGATTACAAATGTTAGCTGTTCCAAGGAGGAGCTCTATTTTTTAAAAACGTGAGTCCTTGTCCTATTACTATTTGCACTTTAAATTAACTAAATATATGGTTTATAAGTTTTACCATGTCTTACTTTTCCACTCTACTGTAATATTTACGTGTCATATTCTGCTAAAGATCATATTATGCATTCCTTATCTATTCCCATAGATGAAACAGGAAATTAAATGTCTTCCATGAAAAATAGTTACTTCACCCATTCAACAACTATTTATTGCATTCCTAGCAAGCGGGGGGTGGGGCACGTTCTATTTTAGATAGGGACTTCAGGAGGGCCGCTAAAAGTGGCATATTAGCAAAGACCTGAGAGAATGACAGAGTAAGCCTTTCGAAGATGTGGAAGAAGGGGATTCCAGCAAGAAGAGACAGCAGGTGCAAAGGCCCTGAGGGGAGTGTTTTACAAGGTCGATGTGATCCATGCAGCTGGAGCACAGCAGAGTGCGCAAGGGGACACTAGAAGGAGATGAAATTGGAAAAGGGGAGCCAGATCATGCAAAGACATTGACTGAATCGGATACTCAGTTAAATGGAAAGCAACTAGAGTTTTAGGCAGCAAACTTAGGTAGCCTGAACTATAGTTTTAAAGGATGCGTGCCTCACTATTTGGAGGACTGTAGTAGGCCAAGGGTGAAGCAGAGAAACCAATTAACAGGCTGCTACAAGAGCCCAGAGGAGTGAGGACAGTGGCTTGGTCAATGCTGATGACAGTTGACACTGAGAAAAGTGGTCAATTCGGTAATATTTTGAATGTAGAGACAATAGGATTGGCTGCTGGGTTATGTGTGGAGTGTAAAAAAAGGAAATGACTTGGAAGTTGAAAACTAGCATTGAAATGTTAAATGAGGGGCACCTGGGTGGCTCAGTCAGTTGAGCGCCCAGCTCTTGATTTCAGCTCAGGTCATGATCTCAGGGTCCTGAGATTGAGCCCTCTGTTGGTCTCTGTGCTCCGTGGGGAGTCTGCTTGAGGATTCTCTCCCTCTCTCTCTACCCCTCCCCCCTGGCTTGTGCTTGCACACTTGCACACATGCACACTCTCTCTAAAAATAAATAAATCTGTAAAAAAAAATATTAAACAAAATCATTTAGTCTGAAAACAATGAAGTTTCATTTCAACAAGAATCTTTAAGAAACACACACAGTAACTGTACTGACTAGCTGGCATCCAATTTTTGAGAGCCAGGAGTGAAGATAAAAAAACTGTCATTTCCAACAGCTAACTTCTGGAACACCTGTTGTCATCAGTCACTGCAGGAGAGTCATTGAGAATTCCAAATAAAGCTCAAAATCAGAATGCCATTCTTTCTCTTCTGCCCTCAATGAGTCTTGTGTAATATATTCCATATCAGCTATTGTAGCCAAGTTTGGCAAGAATTATGCAGATGAATAGATTAACAACAGATAAACAAGATGACTGAAATGTAAATTGATGAAGATTAATGCAGTGGAGTGCGGTGAACCACCATGCAGGCAGAGATAAAATTCAAAATAGTAAATTATAATTCCAGAAGTTTCATACACTCTATCAGTTAACTGAATTAATAGAAATCTGGACAACCTCGAGTTTAGAATACAACTTTTTTTTTCATTTCTCTCAGAAACTGAAGGATACTGTTAAGATTAAAACCATTTGTTGGGCTCTGTGAGTTAAGCATCTGACTCTTGGCTTCTGCTCAGGTCATGATCTTAGGGTCCTGAGATCAAGCCCTGCCTCTATGCTCAGCAGGGAGTCTGCTTGAAGATTCTCTCCCTGCCCCTCTGCCCCTCTCCACACATGCTCTCTAAAATAAAATCTTTAAAGAAAAAAAAGAAAGATTAAAACCATTTGAAATGAAGATAACCTAATGCTTCAAAACTGAGAGTAATGATTTTAAAGAAATTCAAGATGGTTTTGAAGAAGTAGAGAGGCTGAAATTATAAATGGCATTGAACAACTTTCCCTTAGACTTCACTGTCCCCACCACCTGAGATCCACAAGTGAGAAGCAGTCAGTGCTCTGCTAACATGATCCTCAGGACTCCACCAGAGGCAGGGGACATTGAAAAAGCCAATGTGGAGCCAAGTCCTCATCATACTGTCCTCTAGGGTTATTCTCCTTCCTTTACACAGTGTTTCCACACCTTACAGTATTTAATAAATGCTTACTGCATGAATGAAACTTTCTACCACCGTTACCTGGGAAAACCTTAGGATAGTGACTAATACATCTGGCAGAGTAGGAAAGTAAACCCCTCCACTTTACAATCCTTCCCCAAGGCAGGCCCAATGTACTTCCCTAAGTTAGGATTCTAGGTGTTTGTCAAGGCGACTTGGCGTTATAACCCAGAAACCTACAGCATTAAAAGAAAAAAAAAAGGGGGGGGTAGAAACTACTTTGGAATTTCTTAAGAAAGTTAAAGTACTTCAACATTTAGTGACACTTAAATCACTAAATTGTACACCTGAAACTAATATTATACTGTATGTTAACTAACTAGAATTTAATAAATTTTTTTTAAAAAAAGGAAAAAACATTTAGTGCCAAATATGAGTAGAGTCTCTCTGGTAATACATGTTCTCGCCGCCCACACCACAAACAGCATAGCCCAACTACACCTAAGCACCCTGGAAATGCTAAAACCTCTCCCATGAAATTACCAGCCTCAGGATGTCCCTGCCAACTTTGAGGATTCACCGAAGGTTGAATGAGGTTGAAAAAAGTCCCTCTACTATTTCCATAGATGGCCTTCAAGAGAGAGAAATGGCATGTTAAATCAAAATCCAGGGACACGGGGATATGCTGGTGAAACAACTCATGGGCCATTCTTCAATCCCAATTAATCAACCCGCTATCCCTCCTTCTCCCCACGATGAGAGTGCAATGTTCATCATTCCCATCTCCAGAGCTGAGATAAGCTAAGGACAAACAAGTGACCAAAAATATTCCATTAATAGGACTACTCAAGCCACATCACAGTATTCATTTCAAGTTCAGAACCATAACTCTATTTAATAGCACAAAGCCCTCCATTTATCTGCATCTTCTGAGCAATCCGTCAGGAGCCTGAAGAAGCTGGCTAAATCATCTTGCCCCCTCTCCTCATCTCAGTTCTTCTGCAGAAATCGGATTGCAGTTTGCTTTCAAGAACTCCCTGACAACTTAGAACCTGAAAGATTCAATTTACTTTGCTGACTCCCTGTATTCCATGAAGAAAGAGAACCGATAACTGTGACACCATTTAACTGATGCAAAATTGCCTTTTATTTTTACAGTAAGATCAATATTGAGCAAAAGTGCACCGAGTAACTTTTCTTTTGTTTCAATATTCACTTACCGCATTTGTTTCTGTGTGTTTCAGAAACAGACACCCTTCAATAAAACACTGTCTCTTAGATAACAGTTGTCAAATGCTGACTTAGAACCATGTTAAGAAAAATCTGAATGTAAATGATGTAAACACTTTGAGACTGTATCTGGAAAGACTTAATGTGTTTGCCATAAAAATATCATTAACTTGCACAGTGTTCCTTTTGCTAAGAAAGGACAACAGAACTCAGATCAGGAAGCTCCTCTAAGCCACCACAAAGTTTTGTTTTGTTCCTGTTTTGAGACGGGAGTTTGAGGATTTAAACCTCTCCAGTTAATGCCTAGATGGGTCTCTTTCAGCGCAGTCTAGACCAGCACTGCTCAATAGAAATAAAACGTGAGCCACATGTATAATTTTAAATGTTCTAGTTGCCATGTTAAAAAGGTAAAAACAGGGGCGCCTGAGTGGCTCAGTCATTAAGCGTCTGCCTTCAGCTCAGGTCATGATCCCAGGGTCCTGGGATTAAGCCCCGACTCAGGCTCCCTGCTCAGCGGGAAGCCTGCTTCTCCCTCTCCCACTCCCCCTGCTTGTGTTCCCTCTCTCGCTGTGTCTCTATCAAATAAATATTTTTTTTAAAAAAGGTAAAAACAGGTCAAATTAATTTTAATATTTTAAGCCCAAAATATCACTTTAACAAATATTTTTGTACAAAAAGTATTAATGATATACTTGACTTTTCATACTAAATCTTTGAAATCCAGTGTGTATTTTGCACTTGCAAGCACATCTCAACTTGAACTGGCCACATGTTGAGTGCTCAAAGCCACACGCACTGAGTGGCTCCCATACTAGATGGCACAAATGCTAGAGCGGGTCCTAGAGAGAATCTGGAATTGACTATTGAGTAGTCAATGGGTTTTGAGTGGCAATCACAGTCACTCTGTTACAAGGTGACTGAAAGAGAAAGAACTGGGGAGCCTCACATTGTCCTTGGCTCAGAAGCACTTAGGAATTCTGTAAGTTCTTAGAGTAATCAGAACTTAACTCTCCTCTGATCCTTATAGCCCCAGACATTTCACTGGTAACCCCAATGTGCAAATGGCTCAAAAATTAATTCATCACATTTGCAAAAACTATTAATTTACTGTTGTCCTCCTACTTTCGGGCATCTTGCTTTCTTGACATCGTGTATTCTCTATGACCTCTGTTATTTTTGTTGCTATACTCAATTGATGAAATTCAAATTTACATTCAATTCAGAACTCCAGCTCTCATCTTGAAATATAATCATGAGCTATAGCTCAGAAAACCTAAGGTGACTCTACTACCTACTGAAAAGCTATATACCAAATATTCTCCTAGACACTTCATGAAAGTCATCTCCAACCCACTGAAGGGAGGCATTATTGCCCTCACTATAGTAAACCAACACTAGAAGGATAATAACCTCATCAAGGTCACAGGACGAGTTCTGTCTAGTCCTCAAGTGCATAACCACCTTCTACAGTCCTTCTTTGCCTTGATTTAATAATCACAGCCAATGTCCTTGTATTCCTAAATTGCCCACGCCAAAGCAAGGATCTTTGTATAGGCTTGAATTCTGAACACAATTCCTACTTTATTCCTCTGGGAACAGAAACCAGCAAGAAAATAAGAACCATCTGTCATTACTGAACTTACAAGCAGCAGAGGAAAAACTTTTCTCCATCCAAAGTCCAAGATAAAGAAATTCACTGAGTACCACCTACACTACACAATCCTCCCACCCAGGTGTCCATTTATATGCCCGACAGTCATTTTAATTGCAAATTTGAGGTCACCCCTGATAAGGCCCTCCTCTTCCATTCTCGGGGCACTCTGGTCCCCAAAGTCATTAGTGCAAACTTACTTCAATTGCTTTTGACTCTGTCTGCACACACATTTCTCTGTAGGGACCGCTGCTATTCCAAGCTTCTGTTCCCTTTGCTTGGATGGTTGCTAAGGAGAAGAGAGTGCTGTCCTTGTAATTATCACCGGAAATTCTTTTGTAATCTCCACCAGTCCTTTCCTTAATATCAATGGCCCCATACTGCTCAAAAGTGTAACCTCTGCTTTTTGTGTTCCTGAGCAACGCCCAGCAGCTTCCATATGAGGTCATAAACAATGGATGCCCTCCACTACGAATGCAAATCAGTTACTTCAGGGGCCTCCAAGCTTTAAGGAACCCTCCCTCCCTGGATAACTGTGGGTTTGGGTAGAGAAGTAGCAGTTTAAATGTTCTCAAACCAGACTAAAAAAAAAAAAAAAAAAAAAAAAATCAAGCACATCCCCCCTTACCACATCTCTCCATTTCACCTGCTCCTGGGAAGACAGGTGCTCGACCATCACATATGTATAAGAAGGGTTTTCTGCATCCGAAAAATTTTCAGGCTGACTTACCTTTAAAATCTTTTTCCAAAGCAGTCAGTCCCTCCCCCAGGTATAGCCTGGCCCCACAGTCAAGCAAGATGTGTCCCAAAGCAAGTTGTCTCCAACTGTGCTTCTCTACGGATGCCCATGGACCAGCAGCATCAGCACCATCCGGAAGCTTGTTAGAAATGCAGAATCTGCATTTTAACAGTGCCAGGTGATACGTATCCACATCAGAGTAAGAAGCCCGGTCCAAGACACAGCTGAAAAGAAACTGACTTACGGTTTTATAAATAACTAGCCAGGTGATGCAAAACGCTATTGTTCATTTAATTTCCATTATGCTAGGAATTGTTGGGTTTTGTTTTTAGCCTGTTTTTCTAACCTAAAACTGGACTGAAAATAAAAGAGTTCCCAGAGAAAAACCAACTTTCTTCATGTGGTGTTGAATCCTGCCATCTCTTCCTTTATTGAGATGAAAGTTTATATTCTGTGACCCCATATGTACACAGAGAGACACTAAGGACTAAAAGATTTTTGCAAATGAACTTGAGGACAATGCATGGAATAAGTGCCAAATAAACAAGCAAACATGGTCTCATCACTAACTAGCCCTACACATTTTCCATCTGTGAACACTGCAAATTCTATTAGGAGGACTTATGAGAGATACAGTTTTATTAAATATCTATTTGAGTGGAAGGAAAGGAGAAAACATGAGGATTTTAAGCTATATGAAACTACGTTTTACAGAAAAATATAGCTAAACCTTCCTGAGTTCACCCTTCAGTGCTCTTGCAGTAGAGATAAAAATTTATAAAATGTATTTTAATAATAATGCCTATATGGTTTCTAGACAAATTAATTTTGGAGCCATTTTATCATAAGTTTTACCATGAACAACATTTTTCACCATGTTGTTCAAATAAGAATCATTTTTTCTAATGTGAAAATTTACATTTATGTAAATAATGTGCAAATTTAAATTTACATTTTACTTCAGTTGTGGCAGTTACATTTTTCACTTATTATGTGTTCAAAAACACAAAGAAATAGCAAGTTAACAGTGAACACACAACGTAATATAAAGTTTCCATTTTTCAAAAGTAATTCCTGTTTAAGGATACTTTCCCCACACTTTAAAGAAAAAATGATTTTGCTTTTGAAAATTTTAATATTCTGATTAACTGTCTATGACTGAAAAAAACCTAGAATATAGATGAAAGATGCCACAGTATTTTAAGAAGAAATCCTCAAGAACCCCAGCAATCAAATGACCAAATACTATCTCAAAGTTACAAAGTTTTCAGAAAACCAAACTCCCAAAGATCACAATGTATTTTCACCTTTTGTCTATTAGGTATTCTCTATGGTCCTAGCATTCTACTTTTCCTTGATGGGTGCCTCTCATTATTAAAAAAGAAAAAAGAAAAAAAAAAGACATTCCTCATTCCATTTCAAAACAAAACAAAACCAAACCTGCACAAAGCCAAAAATCCAAAACATATTCTGATTCTATTGCCTCTTTGGTCTCTGAGTTTCCAATTGAAAGCCACCACCTCATTTCCAGCAGCCGCCATTTTACCACACTGGATAAACAACAGAGTGGAAAGTGCCTCGTGTTATGACTGCTATGAGCAGGTCAACTGGCCCCTGGCCCTTCCTTTCTCTCTCCATGGGGAGAGGAAACACAATGATGGACCCATGGGGTCCTTAGATCTAAAAGCTGGCTCAGTGAGCCTCAGCAAAGAAGGGTGTCCAGAGTGTGAACACAAAGACAGGGACTACCCTGTGGAATCCCAGTGCCTGGCATGGGAACTCGTGCCCTATCTGTTTATGGAACATCCCAGGCCTTCCCCTGGTGGCATCTCCTACATCTCCACTCTACCATGGCCCATTGGCTCCTTTGCAGCCTCAGCAGGAACCCTGCTCCACCTCTTTCCCAGCCCAAGTGCTCAAGAGAGGACAGGGCTGGTGGACTGGGAAAGCCATGGCAGGTCTTTGCCCGATGCTGCTTCTAAGTCAGATGTCAGTGACTCACAGCCCCCGTAGTCTTGTGAGGCAGCAAATCAATGGAGCCAACCTTCAGTGACAAGAGGATGAGGAATCTGGTTGTGTGAATCCTTTTGCTACAAACAAAAAAACCCCAAAGCTCGGCTACAATACACTGAAAGATAAAAGCGGGAAAAGCAGTGCTCACATAAATGTTCCAGTGAAATCTTTGGATCTCGCAGTAACCGTGTGTCAGGGCATGGCAAGAGCCGGAGTGCGTGTCAGAGAAGCACTGAAGGGCAGGAGCGATGGGAAAAACTAAGGCTGCTGGTGGCCCTAAGAAGGGAGAAGGGGTCCCATGATCGGGAAGGGGGCTGAGAGGCAGGGCCCCTCACAGCAAACAAAAATCAAAAGCTGTGGCCTAAAGCAAGAACACGGAAGCAAGTCAAGATGCAGCTGCTTGGGCTGGGTGTATACACTGTTGTCCTAATAAAGCACAGTCAGCTTGTCCTTTTGAGAAACTCTAGACCCTTGAACTCTGAATTCTGATCAAGCAGCAGCATCTCCCTCCTTCTCCCTATCGCCCCCAGCCCCAGTCTGTTCTCCACCCAGAAGGAAGGATGATTCTTTCTAAGATTTAAATCTGATCATGTCATTCCTCTGTTCAGAATTCTCCAATAGATTCCCAATACACTCTGAATATAACCCCAAAGCCTTACCCTGGTCCCTGGGTACCCTATTTATCTTACTTCCTAGCCTTCTCTCCTTTGATTATCCCACTCCATCCAAAATAGCCTCTGTGTTCTTCCTCAAACCCCCTCATGTGCTGCTGTGTAGGGTCCTCCCACTTGCTGTTCCTTCTGCCTGGGATATCCACAGGACTCTTAAACTTCATTCATGTTTCTGCTCAAATGTCACCTCTTCAGGAAGGCCTCCCTCTACAAACCCATCCAAAATGGCAGCCTCACCTCTGTTACCCCTCACCCCTGGAACCCACCCATCTTACACTCACCCACAGCCTCCTCCTCCAAGTGCTTATGATTCTTTGTCTAAAACCTTTCCTTGGCCAAGAGCTGTGTTCATCCTTGCACAGAGGGGCAGGCCAAAAATGCCCAAGGGGTGGCACTCAGCCAAAGACGGGTGATGGTTAGTGGGTAAATAACCAACCTCCAAGTCCTTCTATGGGACTATTCCAGGGCCTGTTCTACACTGTCTTCCAGTGGTCCCCTGTGGGATTGCGAGTTGGTTGCCCCCAGAGGTAATCTACCTTTTATTGGATTCCTTCATGTCTATGTCTCACTTCCTTACTCTCCTGCCAGTATTTCCAGGGATCACTTCCCCAATAAATCACTTGCACCCAAATCTTCTGTCACAGGATCAGCTTTGGGGGAACTCAAATTCAAGATCCTACCCACCCCCTCCTCCTAGCACAGTACCCAGCACATGGCAGGTGCTTAGTAAGTATTTGTTGAATGAATGAACTGTCATAATTAATCTTCACCTTGGTGATGCTGCCAATATGAAGTATCCTGTATCTTACCTAAAAGCTTATTTTATATACAGATGATCAGCCCTTGTTTCAGCTACAACAAAGACTCTGAGAAGGGCTTAGGATCCCACATCACTTCCTTAGCAACAACTCAGTGCTATTTATGACAGCCATTCCTCTACTGAATGGGGTCCACCATCAAGAAACATGTTCTTTCTTGGGGCACCTGGGTGGCTCAGATGGTTAAGCATCTGCCTTCGGCTCAGGTCATGATCCCAGGGTCCTGGGATCGAGCCCCACGTCTGGCTCCTGGCTCGGCGGGGAGCCTGCTTCTCCCTCTACCTCTGCCTCTCCCCTGCTCATGCTCTCTCTCTCGGTCTCAAATGAATAAATAAAATCTTAAACAAAAACAAAAACAAAAACATGTTCTTTCTCTAAAGTCAATGGATACTCCAATTCTCAAACCCTAAACTGTAGCATGTAAAGAAACATGAGATTAACACTGTAGGTGGTTCTTAAATGCCCTCCAGATGCAAAATCCTTACTCCTTTGTGTCCTCCCCCTGGAAGCTAGGAAGTCAAGGACAGGGGCCAGCTCTTAGAATCAGGACTAGCTACATAATTTGCAGGATCCACTCCCAAAGGAAAACATGGGGCCCTTTGTTATTAAGAATTTCAAGACCGTGAAAACAGAGCATTAAACCAAACGCAGAGCCCTTCTGAGTCTGGGCTCTGTGTACCTACACAGGCCACATGCCCATGAAACCAGCCCTGCCAAGGACTCATGAAGTTATGATAAACCCTCGGAGACCTCCTAAGACTGCTCTCTTGGCACTGATGGTTCTCAGAGAAAGGAGAAACAGCAGCGGTCTGTTTTAGGTTAAACCACAGCAAGACTACCCAACTCGTAACAGCAGAGAGGCCTGTGAGCAGCTCTTCAGGGCAGTTCAGTTCACGTCACCTTCAGACTTCGCAAATGCCCAAGGAATCAATCATGGCGCGCAGCTCCCCGCTGCCTGCTCCGTGGTTCAAACTGCTGACAGCTCCTGGGTTGTAATTACCCTGTTGAGTCCCACAGTTTAAATGCACAGATTATATAACCAAAGAGAAAGAAAACCTGCTTTGAGATAGAGGATGCAAAAGATCTCAGGATCTAGTTCAAGAAGATCCATTCCCGTTCATCACCCGGGGTCTGATGGCCGCATAGCTAAAAGGTCAGAAGGGTCTGCTAGAAAAATGAAAGGGGTACAAAACAGCCTGTTAACGTCATACCTAGGCTTCAGGGACACGTGTAATTGAGAGAACGTGCATATCAAGGGGGTACCAGAACACAGCCATGACTAGGGCAGACCCATAGAAACACATCCAAGATGGGAAAATGGTATAACAGTATCCATGCCTACAAGATGCTTAATACATTTCAAGGGAGGAACAGAAGCAGTGTGCTAATATGCACTGTGGATCCCCAAGAGAAGGACCCAGGACATGCTTCCAAACACAACCCACCAGAGAACCCTTGATGAGCCAGGCAACTGGTAGGGCTCAGGACAGACTGAGAAATGGTTACTTATATGCAAGCAACCACAAACCCGATTTCCTGGTATGCCAGGTGGCTTTACTATACACAATCATTTCTAAAGTTTGTTTTCAGTCTTGTACAAGATGCAAAAGAAATGACCGTCTCCATTTAAAATGTCAGCATTTCGCTGAACTTCAGTTCATGAAAAATTGCTGAATGAACTCCTGTAGGGCATACGATACTAATGGCCTCGTGCTGGGAACTTCTGGAACCATACAAAAGCACTTTCAAGAGTATCGAGGAGCTGGGGGTTAGTAGGCAGGCATTTCAGGATTAAAATTCTGTTCGTGTTCTGTAGAGATTGTGTGACTTGGTACAGTCAACTAACCTTCATGGGCTTCAGTGTCCTTTTATTGTAAAGAAGAGCATACCCACTTCCTAGGGGTACTGTGAGGGAGAAATCAGAGGACTATCAATGTTCTTAAATGCCAGATGTTCAAACCAAACTCTAGATGTCCCCCCCCAAACCAGTGTCTCACCTGCAAGCTCTGTGCTCGGACCCACGTCCTTGTAGCTAATGTTGACTATGTTTTGACACCCAACATCCAGTCTGTCACAAATCCTGGCGGCTCTTCATTCAAAATATATCAAACCTGATCACTCCTCACCAACCCCAGCCCACTCCAGTCTTGGTTCTAGGTGCACTCACGTCCCTCCTGATCTTTTGCTAAATTCCTCCCGGGCTTCTTTCTCCCACCTGTGCCCTATTCAATTTATTCTCAACATGGCAGCCAGAAGAGTCTTGTTAAAATGAAAAGAATTACCCCAAGTAACAAAGTCCTTACTTTGATCTAAAACGTTGGTTCTAAACTCCAGTGTGACTTCGCACCTCAAAGGACATTTGGCAATGTCCTGAGACATTTTTAGTTGTCACCCATGGAGGGCGGGGGCTGCTACTTGCATCAAGTAAGTAGAGTCCAGGGGTGCCGTTAAACAGCCCACAATGCATGGTATAGTGCCCACAGCAAAGAATTATCCAGCCCACAATGTCAGTCGTGAAGTGGAGAAATGCTTGTTTGAGGGACTGAAGTGGTCTGAACTCCTCCCACCTCCTCCAACACATCGAGTCCTCCCCCACGCTCCCTGCTGCAGAGCCGTATCCTTGCTGTTCCTGCATAGGACAAGCCACTCCCACACACAGCCACTGTTCTCTTGGCCTAGAATGTTCTTCCTATAGATAGCCTCAGGGCTCATTATTTTGCTGCCTTCAGGTCTATGCCAATCATCTTGTTTTAAGTTGCAGCTCCCCTCCCATCCTGCTCAGCACCATTCTCCCCCTTTTCTCCAGAGCACAGACCTTCCAGCACACCTGTCATTGTACTTTGTCTTCTGCTTCCTGGAATGCAAGCTTCATAAGGTGGGAACTTTTGACCGATTTATCCGTATTACGTACGTGGCGCGTAGCAGGCACTCAATAAATATTTGCTAAAATGAATGAGTGAATGTATGGCTACTACATTGCGGCTGGGAGAAAGCTTCTAGTCTGAGTGGGGAAAATATGTATTTCAACTTATTACCGAGGCCGTATTCATAACTTGTTTTGTATCAAAACAGAACTTTAAAAATAATTCCCAAATGGACCCCTTAATGCTATCATGACAAATGCATGGAGGGTAATAATGGGAGCCAAGCCCGCCCACCCTTGAAACTTCCTTCAATCACAATTCATAGATATGAAGGATTAAACTAGATGTCTATGGCAACTGTCGTTTTCCAAACTAACCATCAGTGTGTGTTGTTGGAAAAATACAATTGTATTTATGGAAGATAAAGGGATAGAGAATTTTAAAATCAGAACAGTTCCAGAAATCCCAGACTAACCAATGTTTCTATGCTCAGAATACCTCCAATCAGCAACATTCCATGATTCTATGGAATGCTTACCATACACAGCTAGGCATTACTCATGGGTCCAGACATAAAGAACACATAGTCCTTGCCCTCAGAGCGTTTATGGTCTGGCATGGAAGTAAAGATGGTTGTAAAGATGGCTGACCTGAAGCACACCATGACCAACAGTAGACTGACTAGTTTCAGCGTTACAGGAGAAAGACAGAAAACGTAATTCGGGTCTTCTGCAGATCGGGGGGGGGGGGGGGGGGAAGGAGGGGGGGGGGGGGACAAGGAAGGTGGGAAGGGGGAGGTGGCCCTGGTGTTTCCTGGAGAGTGAGCACAGGGAGGGCAGTCCTGTGTTCTGGAAGTGGCGAGTCTTCCCATTTGGTCGGAACCACAGGCCACCTGAAAGGAAGTGGCGGGAAGCAAGTAAAGGGTCCATGAGGCCAGTGCACAGAGGGCTGAGCACCTGGGACAAAGGGCTCTGGTTCGTTTGGAAAGGACTGGCAGATGGCTAGAAGACCATGCTCAGAGGCAGCTGGGCTGGGTTCATCTCCTGGGTTTCCCTCTACTTTCCCGGGAGGCAGCATGGCTGGAAGGAAAGGAAGCAACCTAGATAAGCAGGTCAGGAAGGGAAGCAGAGGATAACGAACTAATCTTAGCTAGACAGAGGAGGAGGAACCTGGCAGAGAGAGAAGACAGCCGGTGTGTGCAGAGAGGGCCCGGACCGTCCCAGGGGAAGCAGGGGAGAAGCAGCTGTAAAACTGCCCGTCCTTTCCCACACCCACAAAGCACACGAATAGACAGGAAGGCGAGAAAGGGCGTTCAAGCAACGCCATGACCTCAGGACTATTCAAGCCATTTTAGAACATTACAATGCCCAATGTTCCCATTCGGTTTATCAGGTGGTTTCAGAGAAGTGGAATCAAGGGTATGGGATTATTTTCCACAGATGTTAGAACAGGCCCTTCCTGAGAAGGGCCTCACCCTGATCCTCTGAAACCTCTGCAAACCAAATGGAAGTTTCTAGATTGTGTTGGCAAAACCTAATCTCTCATTAACAGAATCATCAAGAATGGGTTTTAACAAATACTATTCTTTTTAAATTTCTTTGACTCATCTCATTAGTGGATATGTAATAAGAGGAAGTCTGAAGCCGAAACAATAGGAAATGGCTTTAAGACTTAAAGCTGATTTCTAAAGGAGGACTTGTAGTCAAGGGGCGATACGGGCCCATCCATCACCTTGAGTGAGCCTTCATTTATGTAACGGGTATTCAGAGCCTCCACGGGGAGTCAGGCACCAGGAAGGTGCTTGGGCCATTTCAGCAAACAAAAAGCAAACCTGACCCCGGGGGACACACACATGCTAGAGAAGAGGGAGAGAGAGTCAACACTAAACCCAATAAGTTGCTAAGTTATGGACGCTGAAAAATGGTCAGTGCCCTGGAAGAAGGACAAAGGTAGACAACAGGATGGGGGTCAAACAAAAGGTACGCAGACTTGAAGGAGGTAAAGGAATCAGCCAGGGAGATAGGAGGAGGGGGGAGGAAGCGCATTCGTGACAGAGGAAGCAGCCGAGGCAAAGACCCTCCGAGGACAGCACACCCGTGTGCGCAAGGAACTGCCCGATGCCACTGTGGCTGAGCTGAGGGAGCTTGGGAGGAGGTGATGGAGGTAACAAGAGTTAAGATCACACAGGCCCGGGAGCCCACGGTGGAGATCCTGACTGGTACTGGGAGTAAGAGGAAGACCCGTTGGAGGAAGCTAGGAAGGGAGGGGCTGGGTTGGGGTTCTGCTTAGCCGGTCGCTCTAACAGGAGTAGGGGTGCAGGAAACAAGCCTGGGAGAAGAGAGACCAGTTATCCAGGTGAGGAAAAACAAGGCCTACACCATGGTGGCAGAGTACAAGAGGTGAAACAGAAGGTGGGTACCTTCTGAAGGTAGAACAGTCAGGATTTACCAACAGACTACGTGCAGATGAGGGAAAAGCAAGCGTCAAGGACGATTCTAGGAACAAAACTGTGCAACACGCCCTTGTTAAATTTCAGCAGAAATACCCCAAAAAGCTCTAGAAAAGGTTTCCATTCAAACACCAGGTTTCCATTTAGCACCTATTCATTGAATAGAGGATTCCAGTCCAGGAAGTGTGTAGTCAAAGCAAGTTTATGGTCCGCAAGTTGCACCTACCTGTGACTCTGTTCCAACAGAAAAACCAGAGTGGTCTATAGTAGAGTAAGCATTACATAAATTAACCCGTGTGACTGCCAAGGTCCTGGTTCTGCTCATAAAAGCATGCACGTAGAGTTATGTGTCATGTGTACGTAACCATCCATAAAAGTACGTTACAGCCCATAATCCAGTCCAGAGTGCAAGGTTTCATTTCTTTAAAAGTCAAATAGTTGCATAAAAATGTTTCCTAATCATAAAAAAATCTGATTTTTTTTTTTTTTGGAAACAGGATACTGGACTATGACCCTCAAATGCTTTCTTTTGATGCTAATTTAAATTTCAAAACAACATAAAACCCACGGTCCTAGTCATGTCATTGATCTGAATTATTTCTAGAACTACAACTATGGATGGCTTCCCAAACACAGCACATTCAAGGACATCACAGCATGGTATCCGCCACACCGGCGTGTTTCACGTGGGGCTTCAAAGGACGTGTTTCCTACAATGAAGAAAACATTTCACAAAAAACCCGCCTTGAGCTCATTCTGAGCCAAATAACGCAATGTACTCAAATAGGAAAAACTGAACTGAAATGAAGTCAAGAAAGAAGATAAAGGGTGTTGATCCCTCTTCTTCCTCCCCCCCTCCCCCCACCATTGCCATAATATCGGTATGACCATTTTTGACCAAGGATTGCCCTCAAAATCACTGCAGTAGGTGCTAGGACTTTTAGAGTCATTGCATGGAACAGGTTGCCTTCTACCTTCAATTTCACCCCTTCTTTGAAAGTTCTCATCTTCTAGTAAGTACATTCCAGATGCTTTAGAGATTTGAAATTAATTTTGCCTCTTTTAAAGGAAACCCAGGAAAAGAAAATTTGAAGTTGCAAAAATGACAGAGCAGGGAGGGTAGTTCTTGTTGAAGTAGATTCTTTAGTTTATTAATATATTCACTACAGAGTTAATAGCTTTACAGATTAATCTACTTGTGTCTAGATAAAAGACCAAGGATATAAATATATTAGGACGAACCATGTGAAATTATGACTATTCAATCATTTTGACCAACAAAAACATCAATTTCATGCAGCTCAGCCTAAGACTCACCAGTGATCTCTCAGAATGTCCAATTCAAAATCAAGATGTTTCTCCAAAGCACCCATGAACAAGGAAGTGAGATTCCATTTTCCCTAATTTGATTTGCATTCAACTTTAAACATCGGCATACAGTATTTCCCAAAACCATAAAAAAACACTTCAAATAGCATTCATCACTCATCACTCTGATTGCAATCACAAACAAGAAAAACTTAAAAATGATAATTTAGATTAGACCTGCATTCTTATCTAAATAAATATCTCAGGTTCGATGGTCCCTTTTGATGCTGCTCCAAAGTTTAACTTTGAAAATCCAGCAGATCTTTCTTCTCCCCTACCCGTGGTCACAGGAAAGAATATCTACTTCTGGAGTATCACAGCTCCTGTGACCTGCCCTACCTTGTTTCAGAGTTGCCTCCCCTATCTTCTTCTGCAGGAACCCCACCACTCCCTTCCTGACTTTATCCCCCACAGCCCTAACTGAAGGAGAGAAACGTATCATCAGAGATGGGCTCAGTGAGCCGATCTACGGTCACCCTATTATACTCAGGGGCATCTCAGGGCACAAACGACAGCATATTTTCATGGGATGGGTGAGCCCCCAGCCCTGCTGGGCTGTAAGAGACACTTGGATTGAAGAGTAGAGACCACCTGTGTTTGGACAATATCCTCCAGGGGCAGGAGGGGTTTTGAATCTTATTCTCACTGCAGTTTAATTAACACACACAGATTCTTCCTGGTTTTGCTGTGAGGAGAGCACTTTGACTCCCCGGCCCCCCGAAGAAAGAGGTGTTTGGTTCTGAAGTCCCCACTGAGTGAAAGCTTCAGGTCCCAGTAAACATATTCTTCCTTATAAATACAATTTGAGATGAGCCATCAAATGTGACTCCAACTGAGTGGTATTTTACTTTCCCTTCACATGTACCCCTAAACTGTTCCCCCCCATGATGCCTCGGAACACAGACAGGACTCAGGTGAGACAGATGAGCCAGAAAATCTACACAGGTCAGGCTGCTTATGGCCCAAGCAGCAGAGGGACAGGGATTTCAGCCCTAGGTGACCAACTGGTCCTGCACTGAAAACTGAAAATCCCAGGCCCAGGAGCCTCTCTCTCCATCCCAGGCTCACTTCCTGGGCTATGACAGGTGAGCTCCATTTTCTCTTAATCTCAACCTCTGCCAGAAGCCTCCTGTCACTGGTTATTAGTCAAGCCAGTAAACTGTCCACGAATGTACTCAATAAATACCACAAACGCATCTTCTGTAACAATCCACAGGGTGCAGAGGCACAATTTGAGATTAGACTCACGGATGGATGACTGGGTAAATTCCCACCGGCTTTCACTTTTGGACAAAAAAGGAAAAACAAGGTTCCCTTAAGTACTTCTGCCTGGCTTAATGTAGTTTGCAGCCCAGCCAACTCTAAAGAGTCCCAAGTGATTGATATCATAAGGGTGAGAAAGAACCTTTAACCCATTACTTGCATGAAGTGGGCTCCAAGCATGGCACTCAAAGCTGACAGGCATTTAAAGACAAGAAATAGGGCACCTGGGTGGCTCAGTCAGTTAAGCATCTGCCTTCAGCTCAGGTCATGATCCCAGGGTCCTGGGATCAAGCCTCACATTGGGCTGCCTGCTCAGCAGGGAGCCTGCTTCCCCCTCTGCCTCTCCCCCTGGCTTGTGCTCTCTCCCTATCTTTCTGTCTCTCTCCCTCACTCACACACACTCTCTCAAATAAATAAAATATTTAACAACAACAAAAAAAGACGAAAAATAGCTCTTCAACAAGTTAGTTACTGCTGTAAACCATTTCAACTCATGATCAATTCATTTAAACAAAATATACTTGTTGAATAATTACCCTGGGCCAGGCAATGAGATGCTATGGAAAAAGAACAACAAAACAGACAACCCCCTCCACCCCACCCCTATTGTCTTCACAGCTGTTCTAAAAATCAGTTACTTATTCTACCCCTTCTCAAAATCACTTCAGGATGTGAGCCCAAGATCTGAAAGTAATTCCCAAGTCCCACTATTATCAATCTTCATCTCCTTCCTATAGCGACAAAAACAAAACAACCCCAAAGAATGGGTATCTTTTTGGGATACTGTATTAGTGTTATACTAAAATCTCTACAGATCAATTTGTCTCATTTTCTTGTCCTAGTGAGACTATTATGGACTGAAGTTTTATGTTCCCTAAAATTCATATGCTGAAGCCCTAATCCCCAAGGTGATGGTATAAGGAGATGGGACTTTGGGGAAACAATCAGGGTTAGATTAGGTCTTTAGGATAGGGCCTCTTAGTGGGATTAATGACCTCGTGAAGAAGAAGAGACACAAGATCTGTTCCTCTCCATGTTCACGCACCAAGGAAAGGCCATATGAAGACATGGCGAGAGGTCTCCCTGCAAACCAGGAGGAGGAGCCTTAGCAGACACTGAATCTGCCCGCACCTGAGTCTTGGACTTCCCCGCCTCCAGAACTGTGAGAAATAAATGTGTGCTGTTTAAGCCACCCAGACTCCAGTATCTTGTTAAAACAGCCAGAAAGGACTAAAACGGAGACCCAGAAAGTGCAGGGGAAAACACATTACCAAATAGTCCTCAAGGAAATGCTTGTGATTGTTGTACGTTGTGGAGACGTATTCTGAGAGGTCTTGAATGGTGATGGATACAATGAGAGCAGACCATGCTTATCACCAAGTCCACTAAACAGCTGTCCCATGACACTGGCAGTCTATCTGCAGACATTAAGTGGATCATTCTCCCGTGCCTACATTTTGATCAGCTATTCAAAGTTTGGTCAAGGTCATAATTTCCAAAGAACATTCCCCAGCAACACAATCAGACACAACAGATGGGCCCTGCAGCTTAAGGGGCTCATTCACGGTGGACTTAACCATTTCAAGTCTCACCACAGCATGAGGCAAGCCCAGGTCTGGACAAGTTCAAGGGCATTTGTTCAATTACTGCTCAAGTGCTTAAATAATTGTTAAAGTTTTTCAGGGTAGAAAAGCAAAAGCTGATCCAGATGGAATCACATTTCAAACTCCCTGTCAATGAGATAACTGTTAGGAAATCTAGGGCCTTTTTTCCTGCAGAGTCTGCCTTTGGGGGTCCCTGAATGGGTGAGGATAGGTATGAAGGTGATCTTCAGCCAGGGGAGCTGACAACACTGAAGTATAGCCCACATGACCCCGGTGACTACAGTCCACCCCTCAGCTTAGGAAGAGGGCCCATCTCTGCATCTCTGTGTTCAAGACAGCAGTTATATTAGAAATTATGCTTCTTCCCCTGTGCAGTAGGGGATTTTCGGTCAGAGCAGTACTCATGCTAAACTGGGGTAAGACAAGAGGTGGCCTAAAAGACTGACTTTGGCATGCATTCTCTACCCCCCCCCCCCACCACTCTCCTATACATCCCTACCCCATACAGAAAGCCTATACCTAACAAACTGCCCGCTTGCACAATCCGGACTATAGCACCAGCTTTGTAACACAAGTTTTCCATCAAGTGGCAAATGCTCCTTGTGATATTTACAATCTCTGAGCAAAGGAGCACCATGGCTCATGACAGGAATGCTTTCAACATCTCCCCAGATTATGTTATTATGTGGATTAATAATCCACAGGGATGTCAGAACACAGAGATTTTTATGACGGTGGGTATCTGGCCCCCAAGCTAGTTAGGACAACACATGCTTCTGTTCAGAACCTTCTAGTTCACTGACCTTGATGCAAAATGAGTGATTTCAGCAGAGCACATGTTGATTGATGGCTAACATTTAGGAATGCTGCATTTCTAAACAAGGCACTGGAAGCCCATGCTCACATTTTACAGTGAATGCTATGTTCCTGTGTTCACTAACAATTCTTGCATGTGCTTCTATTTTCTTCATCCTCACCAGAGGGGAGACTGTCCTGGGTAGGGATATGTTCTATTCTATGGAAGGCAAATAACTTCAGAATTTTCAAGCTGAAGGGCACCTGAGGTCCTCTATTCCAAACTCTAACTTTGAGGAAGAGGACAATGAAGTACAGAAAACTGAAAACAAGTAAGCTTCAAATAAAGTGCTCCTTCATAACTATGTTCTCTCATTTGCTAAAGCAAGCATGTATTCAAAGAGGTCAGAATGCTCACAGCCCTAGACTGCTAATCCCTGGCACCTCTAATTCAATATCTCGTGAAGAAATATGCATTCCTCAGTGAAAAACCTGGGCAAAGCAGCTGCATTTGTTTCTTATTGCTCCCATAATAAAACCCACAATCCTAGTGGCTTAAAACACAAACTCATTATCTTAAAGTTCTGTAGGTCAGAAGTGTCACACAAGTCTCTGAAAGCTAAAATCAAGGTGCCCACAGGGCTATGCTCCTTTCCGCAGGGTCCAGGGGAAAAACTGGTTTCCTTGCTATACCCAGCTCCTACAGACATGGCACATTCCTTGGCTCCTGACTCCCTTCCTACATCTTCAAAGCCTGCAACACTAAGTCAAGTCCCACACTCCTTTCATACTTTGGATTTCTCCTGCCAGGTCTTCTAATGTTCCAGTTAGCGCTCTCCTCTCGCTCTGACAACAGTGAAGGTTCTCCACTTTTAAGGACTGATGATTAGATTGCGCCCATCTGGATTATCTAGGCTAATCTAGCCCTCTCACGGTCCTTAATCACATCCACAACATCCTTTTTGCCACATAAGGTAAAATTTATAAATTCTAGAAATTAAGACTTAGACATCTTGGTGTGTGTTGGGGGGGGGCATTATTCTACCTACCACATCTGCCCACCCTTCTGACTCTCACATCATTAAATGGCCCCACAATCTATCTGGTGACCAGGTCAGAAACCGGGGAGACATGCCTAAGTTAATCCCACCTGTTTATACTCCACACCCAGTTAGTGACTAAATCCCATAGACTCCAAATCCTAACTACATCATGTAATGTCCCATGGTGCCTAGGATTGGGGCCTCCCTGAATTCTTTACCTCTTTTCCTTCTTCTGGCACAGCCTCATTTTTTTTCCAGTTTTATCTACACTGCCCTTCTAAAGGCCATGTGCTTCAGGCAAGGTGTGCTCCAACCCCAGGTTCAGAGGATAAGTTGTGATTGGTCTAAACCAGTCATGGTAGCCCATAAGCCCTTTGCCATTGGATAAGAGCATAACACACAGACCTTAATTCACTGAGGTCATCAACACAGTCATCCTACCTTGAGATTTCTTGTTGGGGGACATACTTATTTTGTTATTAAGCCAAACTGAAGTTTCCTCTTACTTGCTGTTAAAAACATCCTAAATGGAAAAAAACCAAACAAACAAAAAAACCATCCTAAATGGTACATCCCTCATTAAAGTGACTGTGAGATTCTACTCTTGGTTTTACTTGCTCCTAGTCTCTCATTACCTCCGACGTTTGCATTGCACCCTCCCCATCTTCCACCTGGAAGCAGACCACGTCCTTTTCAAAGCCATCAATCCTGTAAGGCATTCCCCTATCCAAAATGTTTCTGTGCTGTCCCATTACCTATAACGTTGGTTCTCAAAAATCTGTACTTCTATCCCTCAAGAACAATCTAGAAATAACTGTGTAACCAAAAGTCAATTTTAAGTTAGTATCTTAATTTTTTTCATCATACGTTCAAAAGAGTTGTTAATGATGTAATTTCTGGCATGCTGTCAATGTTGACATTTTTAAGGATAACAGCTGTTGTATCACTCAAAGCCATAAGAATCTAAACCCAGTAGTGAATTGATACTCATGATTTCCCATTTAAAAATAAGCTCTTCTTGGGGCGCCTGGGTGACTCAGTCAGCTAAGCGTCTGCCTTCGGCTCAGCTCATAGTCCCAGGGTCTTGGTATTGAGCCCCGCATCGGGCTCCCTGGTCAGCAGGGAGTCGGATTCTCCCTCTCCCACTGTGTGCACACAAGCTCTCTCGCTCTCACTCTCAAATAAATAAATCTTAAAAAAAATAATAAGCTCTTCTTTAACATTCATGTTTTATCATTCCCTTTTCACATTTCCATTTTGCTCCCCCTGCAAGTTTTATCCTAATGAGTAGATCTTTAGGATTCCAAGTATTTTATTCACTTAACATCCCTACACATCCCTACACACACCAAAAATAGGCATATCATTTAGAGCTTTTAGCTTACTTTGAATTTAGCCCCTAAGGATGAAATTTCTCCTGAATTATACATTTACTAAACTTTATTTGAAATGTACCTCTTGATACAATACATAGAGCTTTTTAAAAAATTAACCCACATATTTATGAATATTGCTCAATGCTAAAATAACAAAAGTTTGGTGTCAATCTTATTCCAACTTTTCATATTTCTATACACAAATGCTGATAAATCCTTTTAGCCTAAATAAGCAGAAGAGTGTAGGAGTTTAACAGCACTTAAATCCCTGAACTCCTTTGGAGCTTCAAGCCAAAGACCGTGATCCATCATTAAATTTATTTTTAATTGCCCATCAATGGATGATCCAAATAGGTCTTTGATTCTGTCATAAGAAAAGTGTCCTCAGGTTTAGCACTTGGGATGTTTCACATCACAGAACGTACCATAGTGAAATTCTGAGAAGATGAGAGGAATGCCTTCCTTCAGTAAAAAGGGAGAAAGGAAAGCAAACACATTCTCTGGCGGATCAATTTTAGGAAAGAGGATGTAAAAAGCTGAAAACCTGGACAGCTACTCCCTTAAAAGTCTCTGAGCCCTTCAATGTACCCCATTGGAATATCTTCATTTATGGCCAATGGTATGCCTAAAGTCGTTTGGAAAATGGCTGACCTACAGAAAAAATAAAAATGTCTCTGCATAGAACACAGCATCTTTCACGACTGGATGCAGGCTCATGTTCCATCACCCACCTTTATCCTTGTACACCCGCTTGAGCAACTCAATTACGTATGCTGGTTCTAAGTTTGCTTTCAAGAGGAACATGTGTCAAAAAGACTTCCTTCCTTGACTACACTTTGACCCCTCGCCTGCTATTTTAAGACACAGAGATGAGTCACTGAAATTTATACCAGCACCTTACCCCTGGCTCAGGCCAGTCCCAGGGACTCTGCTCATTGTGGGACATAAATTAACAGCAGCGGCTTAACTAGTCATCACACCTTTAGGATAAAATTCTGTCCGAACCAACCATAGATTTTATTCCCATACTCTAGGAACACTATTCAATAACTCCAGGATTTCCTATATACAGATGGAATTATTTTTATTATTCTATTGTTTTTGCTCCACTACTAACTGCTGTTCCAGAAGCTTTCCTCAATCTTCCCCTCCCCATCTCAGTTACAGGAGTCACTCTCTTCCCTGACACCATGCTGCTTTTACTTCTATTGGATATTCTTCACATTCTGCTTGGTGTCACGACGATACATGTGTAAATCTGGTTTCCCTGTCTCCACAGTGGCCGCGTCCATTGGTTCCATCCTCATTTGATCCCTGGGTCCTGACCACCCCTCCTTGAAAATCTCTTTCCTCACTGCCAGGTCCATTCTTCCTGTTCCTTGTAGGATCATTCTTCTTCAGTTTCCTTCATCTGCATCCCCACGCCCACTGTTTATCTCATAGCTCCTTGCACCTTGCATCATGCAGTACTGGAGGTCTCAGCTATCCCAAAGTAAGCTAACACCAACTTCCTAGGACAGTTACCTTTTCCCAAGTCAGAGGAAAAAAAAAAAATGACCATCTTCTTGTGTTAAGGTTGCTATTATTTTTCTAAAGCTTGCCACTTAACAGTCAATAGTAATAGCCAGCAAATGATAGAAGTAAATAAATACTAAGGAAAAACAGAAATCAATGACTTATATGTAGTTTAAGGGTTTGTGTATATAAGCTCATGGGTTAGAATTTTATATTCCATATATTTACTAACAAAATTGATGTTCATCTGAAACATATCCATATTTCTATGTGCACATATACGCGCACACACTCACACACGTGTGTAATGTAAATATATACACATTTGATAGCAACACAAAATTATTTTTCTATTTGTCTGACATCACAGCATGTGAAAGTGGCCCAGGGGAAACTCTCAGGCATTGCTGGTGGGCATGCAAAATAGGATCCCAACCATCTGGGAAGCCAGTTTCTCATGCAGCTGAACATGAATAGGACCTAGCCATTCCATCCTTAGATATTTACCCAAAAGAAAAGCATGTCCACACAAAGATTTGTACATGAATGTTCATAGCAACTTTAATAGCCTGAAACTTGAAAAATACCCATTGCCATCAACAGGTGAAAAAACTAGGATATATGCACACAATTAATATCCAGCAATTAAAAAAAACTACTTGTACACATAACAAAGCAGAATCTCAAAAACATTATGCTAAAAAAAAAAGCTAGATGAAAAGAATAGGATTCCTTTTGTAAGAAATCCTAGAAAAAGCAAAAAGAATCTATAGTGACAGAAAGCAGACTAGTGATTGCCTGGAGCCAAGGAGGTGGGAGGGATGGTTTGCAAAAGGGCTCGAACAAGCTTTTGGGGGTAATAGAAGGTTCTATGTAATGACTGTGGTAATGGTTTCACTGGTATACACATTTGCCAAGACTCACTGAAATCCATAGAGGATGCTAACAGTGGATGCATGTTATTGCATGTAAATTATAGTTCAATAAAATTAAGTGGCCCCATGGATTTTTCACCAAATTTGGAGACAGTGTTATGGATGACCCAATTTGCCATGGACACAGCCTTATGTGGTAGATATAAAGTTTATTTTGAATGACTTTTTAGGGGCAGATAAGGAGAGAGAATTTTTTTCTTCTACATAGAGTAACTTGGTGTTTCATTTTAAAGGTTTCAGGGAGTTGAAACATCAACGCTTATGGAACCTGCTATATTTAAAGATGGGAAGTGGGCCTGAGATGAACAAATTAGTGGGTTCTAAGAATGAGATTTGTGTTTACTTTGGTACAACCTAAGCTTTAAGCCCTGTGGGTAGACTCTCCAAGTAAGAACTATTTCTTCTGGATGCCAATCCATAGATTACTATTTGAGGTGAAATAAAGGGACTTTGGACAGTCTACCGGAATTGTAAATATTTTTGGTGAACATAGTTTATTGGAAGTGATATCCCTGGAGACTGGGACTAGTGAATAAAATGATCTAAAAAAAGAGACCAAGAAGAGTTCATCCTTCTCCCTGCCCCCTAGGCTGACAATACAATATACTAAGGGATCTTCATCTTGATTTTGTATCAGAATCTCTTGGAGAGCCTGTTAGAACATAGACTTCTGGGCCCCACCCCAAGGAGCTTCTGATCCAGTAGGTCCAGAGTGGAGCCTGGTCATTTTCATTTCTAGCAAGTTCCTAAGTAATTCTAATGCTGCTGGCCTGGGAACCACGTTTTGGAAAACCACTGCTATGTGCTCTCGTCTTTTGGACCAGTGTCTTTGTAAAATTCTGTAACAGCCTTACCCATGAATTAAGTAAAAAGAAGTCTGACTATTTCACTAGTTGCACTATCAGCCCTAACAACAGTAAGAAAGGTCAAAAAGGAAAAATCTCAATTCTTAGAAAACATGGGACAAATTGTTCCTGCTTCAGATACTTTTGTATATGGATGAGTTTTTCCCTCAATTCTTAGGTTACTAAGCAGCTTATTTCTGACATTAATTTTGCCACTCTCTTATCAGCAAGAGCGGATATTATACTAGGTTCTGCTGATAAATTGCAATGTTGCAAGTTCAAAATGTACATCATTTCCTATTGTCAGATGAAAAAGACAAAAGATACAAGAATTGTGAGGGAGGGACCAGAGGGTGAAAAAAAACTCCATGAAAAGGTGGAGAAACCAGGAAAAACACAAGTCACAACAGAACCAGAAATTCTCGGGAAAAAGACTAGAGTTTGAGAGATTCATAGTCAAGGGACCAGGAAGGGGAGAAACTGCCTTATGAGTGGGAAGTTTACTCTATAGATGAGAAGAAAACCACAGTGTAAGAAGCACTTGAAATTCAATGTCAGGAAAAATAAACACAGAAGAAAAAGTCAAGCCAAGAGAAAAGGGAAGAGCTATTTTTTTTTTTAATTATTGAACATTTAGAAAATATACCAAAAGAAGTATACAGAAGATATACCAGTATCAGTGATTTGTGAAGAGAGAGGAAAACATCAATTTTGGAAATATTTCCATCTTATCTGTTGGATAAATATCCAACTCCAAGTTAATGGAAATCAATTGCAGTTGTTCACTTTGGAGGGGACAGTCTGAAGGGGTCAGCTGTGTCACTGGGGGGAGGGGGTAGACCTCGGGTGTGGTAAACAGAACCATGCCTCCCTGAAGATGCCCACATCCTAATTCCTAGAACCTGTGAATATGTTACTTACATGGCAATAAGGACTTTGGAGACAGGAGCCCTGCAGACCTATTTTAGACTTCTGATCTCCAGAACTCTGAGATATTTGTGCTGTTTTAAGTCACTAATTCATGGCAATTTGTTATAGCAGCAACAAGAAACTAATACAAAAATCTCGGGGAGGCTGGGTTGATCTAGAGAGCACATGCCTCCTCTAACAGAGAGAGCACAAGTCCCAGTTTTGCCAGGTTCCCCAATTTGTTAGGACATGTGGAAAATCTGCTGGCGTAAAGTTAGCAACTAGTAACACTGTGCAGGACAAACACTGTTGACTTTTTTTTATTGGCTATATCCAATCATGTGACACAGCTAGATGAAGGATGGATAAACCAATGCAACGGTCTTTTCTGCCTCAGTGCTCCACTCCAGATCTTGACCACATCAAACCTTGCCCAGGCAAAGAGCTCAGCTGTTAATGGAACCCCTCTAGAGAGAGGTCATGCACGAGCTGGAAGGGAGGGGCTAAGAGAAAGAATCTTCAGCAGGTTCCACACTCAGCATGGAGCCTGATGCAGGGCTCAGTCACATGACCTCAAGACTATGACCGGAGCTGAAATCAAGAGTCAGACACTTAACCAACTGAGGTCACCTCTATCTCGGACCGGAATACACAATGCAAAGTGTGATCCATTTTCTGCTCACAAGTCATTCAGAAGCTGAAGTTCAGAGTTTAGATTTTTCTTACATTCTAGATAATCAGTGCAGCCTACCAGCTCTAAGGAGTCATTCTGGAAAACAAGATTATTTTCGAAAAACAACTTGCTCTTCACAGATGAAAGGAGTTATTAAAGGGGATGTTGGGACTATCACTGAAATATGGCCAGCTCCATGGTAATAACTTATAAATGAAGACAAAAAGAAACAAAATCCCAAAGGATTCTGCCTCAAAGTCATCCTATTAATTCTAAGTTGGTAGAAGAGGGGAAAAATGAAGCTAATCACATTCATAGAGACAAGTGGCCTCTCTTAATATTCAGACAATCAGCCAACAGTATTTATGGAGTGAAGGCTCTCCAAAACACTAAAACAAAAAAAGGTAGAAAGTGTAAAAGAAATGTAAGAGGGCTCTTGCACAGAGGAATTTATAATGTCACTGGGAAGACAAGGCTAATATATAGAGAGTAATTAACAGTCTGCCCTGAAGAATGATGCCAAGAGGTTTGTAAGTCAGTACAAGAGATACACAAGAAAGGGAGGAACAGGCAAGTGTTTGATGGGAGAAAAGCTTCGTGCTGAACCACCCGTCAAAGAGGAGGTAAATGCATGTAGAAAAAGGGTAAGCTATCCCACTCAACAGAAGTGGGTTTGAGGACTTCTCTCCCGTCCTAGAATCTTCAATTTTTAATTGAAGCTGAAAATATAATAAAAACCTATACAAATGGCAGCCTTCTGTTCTAATATGAACATATAATAAATACAAGAGCTCTGAAGGATTGGAGAAAGATAATGGAGATTTCTTTCAATTCCATGAGGGCTTGGTATTATTAGAAGGGGAAATTTCTCCCACCATCTCCCACAATACTTTGTTACATGGTTTGTATAAATAAATGCAGAGGATATATACATACATACACACAAGCCTCTGGTGCCTCCAATTACATCATAAAATATCTAAGTAGAAGTCTCATACTGTTGTAACCCAGCAGAAAGCTGCTTAGATTTATAACCTGAATTTTTCTTAAAACGTGGTTCTGAGTTATTTTAACAGAACTGACTTCACCAAGTGCTTGCAAAAATTACTCCTGTCATCTCAGAGAGAAGCAACAATAAATTAAATAGTTTGGAAAACAAAAACAGAGTAAATACGCGTGAAAGGATTGTTTCTTCTGGCCTATAGGTAACTTTATTATACATTTTCCCTAATGATGAACAGCCATTCTCTGGTTTACCTTTTTGAACAGATAACCTTTGAGTATTTGTTTAGTTTGGTTCTAAGGGTCATACACTGTGCTTTTAAAAACTGCTGGGATATTTTCTTGCATTCCTTTGCAAGAAAATAAACTTCCTATTAAATGATGTACCTTTGGGGCACTTGCGTGGCTCAGATGGTTAAGCATCTGCCTTCAGCTCAGGTCAGGGTCCCAGGGTCCTGAGATCGAGCCCTGCATCAGGCTCCCTGCTCAGTGGGGAGCCTGCCTCTCCCTCTCCCTCTGCTTGTGCTCTCTCGCTCTGTCAAATAAATAAAATCTTTAAGAATAAATAAAATGATGTAACTTTAAAAATCACTATATATTGCCCCAGTATTCTGGGGCAACACTGTAAAAAAAAAAAAAAAGTGTCTGAGCACCTACTGTATAATTTCTATAACTCTGAGTTATACTCTGGGTATTTATTGCTAAAAGTAGCTGAATAAACCCGCTGCTTATAGCTCAGTATTTGCTGAAAAAGCAAGATATTCCCAAATGTAAGTAACAGTGGAGGGAGCTACATGGCCTTTCAGAACATGAGTCACGTGTTCAAGTGTGTTAAAGTGACCCATGTGAACGAAAAGAATAAGTGGGAGTTTCAAGGCACTCTGAAAGAACTCAATTTGAGTACTTTATAGCCCCTGAACAACTTTATGAACTCACTTGTTTTGACTATACCCTTTCGGCTACGCTACTTTCCTGCTAGATACTAAAACACTGTCTCTTTATGACCAAAGACATTGTGGGGCATTGTTTGTTCTCTAGTTACAGGTCATTCTGAGAACCTGGCATTTGCAGCAAGCTGCTCTCTGGATAGTGGAGGTTTTACACAGCTCTGTGTACCCACACCAAGGGGGATCCAAATCAGCCCCATACTTCGTGAAGTATTAAGGGTAAAGCAAGCACAAACTGCTGCACACAGATGTGGAACATGAGGAATTAAGATGATCCTGGGTACAGAGCTTTGTGTTCCAGATACAAGCTTTCAATTCTGGAATGACTAAGTCATGGGGAACAGAGGCATACCACAGGGAGTATAGCCAGTGATATTGTAATAGCTTTGTGTGGTGACAAATGGTAGCTACATTCATGGCAAGCATAGCATAATGTATAGAGAAGTTGAATCATTATGTTGTACACTTGAAACTAATGTAACATTGTGTCAACTATACTCATTTAAAATAAAAATGCATCTAGATTTTTTAAAAAAGTGTGAACCAACATATATCAGGCGAAATCATGAGGTGAATATATTCTCAAGTAAAATCTTCACAGCAAATAGCTGGCCAGAGAAACCAGGTGTGTTGTCCCAAAGAACCTCTTAGAATATGGCTACCTCCAGATCTCCATGTCTCAATTTACATGATCTCACCAACCATCTTGTAAAATGTTAGAACAATCAACCAAGTCATTGGCAAGTAATCTGTGCCAGAAACCAGATAGTCTAAGTTACTCTTACAACTTTAATTTTTGAAAGAAATAAGAACACCAGGAGTTAATCCAAACAAACTAAATATTAACTTGCTAGAAAGTGTTGTACAATCTATATTTCAAAGCATGAGATTAACCTGTATGAAATAAAACTGGTAAGTGTAGTCTGAAGAAATAAACTGACCACAAATCACTCATTTGTGATCAGTGAGTTCCTTTGTAGGTAAAGATTCACAAAAGCACATAAAAGCTGAGAAGGGGCCATGAGGGAACTTTCTCAGGTGATGGTAACGTTCTGTAGCTTGCCAGGGATTTACACAGGTGTATCCATTTGTCAAAGCTCAACTTACATATAATTAAGGATGTGTTATATATGATGGTTCATAATATATAAATTTCATATAAAAAACTCAATACTGAACTCTAGTTAAAATAGGTATGTTGAAATATGCAAACTGATGCCTGTGGTTTATTTTTAAAAGATTTTTATTTGAGAGAGAGAGAGAAAGAGAAACAGCATGAGAGGGGAGAGGGTCAGAGTGAGAAGCAGGCTCCCCGCCGAGCAGGGAGCCCGATGTGGGACTCGATCCCAGGACTCCAGGATCATGACCTAAGCTGAAAGCAGTCGCTTAACCAACTGAGCCACCCAGGCACCCGCCTGTGGTTTATTTTTAAATGCATCAAAAATAAGATAGGAAAGGGAAAGGTGGATGGATATGTGAGGATGTGAAGCATTAATGGTGAAATCTAGGTGGTGAACATAGAGTTGTACATTGTAAAACTCAAATTACCAATTGTGTGAAATTTTCATTAAAAACGCTGAAGAAAATACAATGGAAAGGAATCACTGAAGAACGCAAAGTAGCACACAGCCACCCCACTGCCCACTTTCTTCAATAGTGTACATGGTATCTAGGACACAGGAAGAATATTTAAATTGAAACTCCAAAGCTGAGACATGGAAGGTGTTTTCAAACACACACAGAGACAGACAGACGGGGCACCTGGGTGGCTCAGTTGGTTAAGCATCTGACTTCGGCTTCAGTCATGATCTCAAGGTCCTGGGATCAAGTCTGAGGCTCTGTGCTCAGAGGGGAGTCTGCTTTTCCCTCTCCCTCTGCTTTCCCCACCCTCCTTGTGCTCTCTCTCAAATAAATAAAATCTTTAAACACATACATACACTTGCCTGAAACTGGTTGATTACATGGGAAAATGGTGTGTTAAGTGAAAGAAAGAAGTAGATCCCTACATAGTTTTTATATCTAAAATCAGTGAAGGGCACCTGGCTGGCTCAGTTGGAACGTGGTTTTTTTTTTTTTTTTTTTTAAAGATTTTATTCACTCATTTGACACAGAGAGAGAGGGTACAAGCAGGGGGATAGCAGAGGGGGAGGGATAAGCAGGCTCCCCACTGAGCAGGGAGCCCGACGCGGGGCTCGATCCCAGGACCCTGGGATCATGACCCGAGCCGAAGGCAGACATCTAACCCACTGAGCCACCCAGGCGCCCCGGAACATGCGACTCTTGATCCCAGGGTGGTCAGTTCGCACCCTCCTTGGGGATTAAAAAAAAAAAAACTTTAAAAAAAGTAATAAAATCAGTGAGCTGAAGTTGGGCAGGACACGCTATCAGAAGACTCTGGTGCAAACACGAGTCCAACCCAATGCAATAAAAGGCTCCGGACGGGTGGGAAGTGATAGCTACCAAAGGAGCAGATGAGGCCTTGGTGGCGGTGGCAAAGCAGAGGGAGAAGAAGCAAGGGGCTGGGCCGCGCACGATGAGTCCCAGGCAAGAAGGGCTACGGCAGCTCATCAGAGGTTATGATGCCACCGGTTCCTTCCAGAGCAAACAGCAGGTCACTCATCATCAGTTACATCATCTATGAAGGGGTCAGTGTCTCCAGCTCGTCAGTGCACCTCAATCCACAGTCTCAGTTATTTGCTTCGCAGATTGCTTGCTTGATATTGACCAGACAGCGTCCATTCAGTTAATAACCACCTGAGCAGGTATTTGACACGGCGTAGCTGCTCACTGGTGATGGTGTGGTCTCTGAACCAGGGACACCAGCAGCCCCTGGGGGCTTATCAGAAATGCAGCAGCTCGGGCCTCATCCCACACCTGCTGCTTCAGCATTTACCGTTTAACCCAATCACGGAGGATTCACATTCACATTAAAGTGCGAGAAGCAGGGAGGGGTCTTACACGCCTGCAGACCAAGCCTCAGGAACTGAACACTTCTCAGCAGCGGCTTTAACTTCAGACAGAGGACAGTCACAGGCCAACAGGTGAGCAATAGTAAGCCCTGGACACCTGTCTCCCGTAAACACCTTCCCCTGCCCACTGCTACCTCCTCTCGCCCTTTCAGTCCCAGCCTCCACCTATGCAGGAGAACTGACCCCAACCTGGAGGCCCCCGGAGTCTCTCCAAATAAAACACGGTTGAGCTCGTTTTGAACATCTGGGAAAGTCTCTTCTTCAATAGGGCTAAGAATATTCTGGGTATCTCTGGAGAGTGGATCACTTTTGCATGTAATTGCTGCTTAATACAAAAAGTATATATATATATATATATATATATATACTCCAACAGGTAACTATCAAAAGAGCTCTCTGCCATCGTCTTGTTTCAACAGTGAAACAGCTGTAAAAGTTCAATCCCCTTAAAAATAGCCACGGAATGTCACATTTTATTCAATCTAAGATAAGTTTATTTTAATGCTGTCTTGTTTACTTCAGTCATTATAATAGACTGTTTTACTCTCTACTGTCTGTGGCTAGTCATGATTCACACAAAGCTAAAGGTTTTACCTTTTTTCCATAATGACAGGTCTTTAAAGACTCAAATTCCTGACAAAATAAAGAATGCAAACATGAAATTTTTCTAAAGCTATTTGAGGCCAGTTCTTCTATGCTAACTGCAAGTTTCATACTCTAGCATCACTTCTTTGTCTAGGAACACATGTAATCACACGTATTCTGTTTGTAAAAAGACCATTCCCAAACGCACAAACCAAATCTTGAATTATTAATTTCCATTCCATTATTTCAGGAAGGAATTTTACATAGTGTCTGATTAACTTTCCAAGACCATGAATAAATACATTTCCAATAAGTACAAAGTATATTTTCATGCTTTTAGAAAAAAACTTTTAAAAATAATCATTTTGCCTATCTTAATATGGGTGAACCGAAAAAAAGTGGCAATCAAAACATAATATCGAAATAGGTCCTATACTTTTATTGCTAATTACAAAAAATGAAAATGAATCGGTTTTGTAACAATGTATGCATGATGGAAAAAATGTTTAACCTGCTGTATTGCATCATATGGAGGTATTCACAGAAAATATTCAAGAGACTGGTTAAATTTTTTGATAGACTTTATTTTTTAATTTTAGGTTCATAACAAAATTAGATGAAAGGTATAGACTTCTCATATGCCCCTTGCCCCCACATAGGTCATTTTTAAAAGAGATTTGCAAAATGCTAAGACACACACACACCCTACCAGCCAATAAACTCATACTGATAAATGCCTTATTAAAAAATCTATTTGAGTTACAGTGAGGTTTAGGGATATTTTAAAAGAGACATTAAATCAGTGAGGTTTAGGGAGATTTTAAGAGACATTAATGCCAGAATTACCACAAAACAGTGTCTAATATACTTTGCTTAATTTTGTCTTGGGTTTCTCCCTTACTAGAAAATCTTTTTAAAACATCGATAATGAATAAAACAATCTTCATAAAAAAAGTTTGGTTGAAGAAATTTCAAGGCAGAAGTATTTTTTCTACCACTACCCCTTCAGAAACCACACAAGGAAAATTGTGACAGCCCTTCTCCAAGCAATTAAAAAAAAAAAAGAAAGAAAGAAAAAGAAAAACAAACACCAAACTTACCAAAACTACTCCCCTTTGTAAATCTTAACTGCCACTCGTAAAGCTGAAAGTATGTTCTCTTACCTGAAAAGGAGTGAGTAGGATTTAAACTTGACCCAGTCAGAAGCAGGCTCTTGAGAGCATGCCTGATGCAGGCTGAGAATTGCAGGGACAACCACAGTTCCTGAATAAGCTCAGTCTTTCCAGAAGGGGAGGAGGGGGCAAAAGACTGGGGATGAGCAAGATCATGCAGCCAGGAACATAATAAGACTGGTCCTTTAGGCAGAGCCCCACCCCTTGGCCACAAAGTGAGAGGCTGGGCCAACAGTGCCCACAGCCACAACAAAATATTCAGACGGAGCGGCCCACAGAGAATCTCTTCACCATTCTAAGCAGAACAATAAATACAAGCAAATGCTTTTTACAGGCGTCTTGCCAAGTTAACTGCCCAGGAATGAGTAAGAGGTCCTGCACACAGCAAGTACCCCCGGAACAGAGGTTGGGGTTTATCAAAAGAAGAGTTAAATTTGAAACCTACACCTGAGCTCTTCCTTAAAACAAAGGCCACAAAAAATTCAAGATATAAACGTAAAGGAAAGCAAAACTGAATGTCCACAATTCAGGAGATGTAGTAACTTACATGCTCCCGAGAATCTTTGTTTCCAATTCCCCATTTGGCTGCCCCTTTTGCCTATTTACCTCCTTTGTAATCCCTTCAGGGCTCAAGAAAGGAAATAAAACTTTTTAAACTTTCATATTACTAGTAATGCTGATATAAAGACAAATCGGTAAGAATATCTAAAGTGAGATCTGGAGATGATCTCCCTTGCACAGATAGTGACATCGAATTTTGTCCTCTAAAAAGATCAAGAGGATTTTAATTATATGTCAAATTAAGACGCTAACACATGCATACAAGATTTACCCATCCATGAGTGGCAATAAAAAAAAAAAAAAAGACATCAGCTTTTGCCAGAATGTGCCAGAGAACATAAAATGTTTCACAAAACAAGGTTCCGGAGTTAAGTTTTAGGATGGTCAACCTATGCGAACATTGCCACAATCCTATACTGCAGGATTTCTCTGAGTTTTTAATAGGTTCATATTCAATCTATTAAATTTTGTGCATGGTTTCCCAAACTTATTTAATCAGGAAACCCTTTGAGGGCCATTCAGAGAGAACTGTATCTCGTGAGACAGATTGGGAAAATGCTAATAACTAGATTCCACTTGCCAGTTTTTAAGCAACAAACCTGCCATTGTGATTAGTTTCCAAAGCACTTACAAAAGCTATTCAATTCTTAGGCTTTCGATCTAGCTCAACTCGCACTATTACAATGGGATTTATTTCTACCATACTCAATATCATAAGGCTAAGCCTGCTTTCCAAATGAAAGCATGTGGAAGGGAGGCATCCTATACGTGTATTTGAGAGACATCTATATTCTTCGAATTATGCAGGAAAAAAGGAGGCAAAGGATAGCGTCTATCCTCAAGAGGCTGGACATTTTGTTTTGGACCTCTGCAGTCACAATCCTGGTCATGCAGGTGCACCGTGGTTACCCATTTGCCCTCAAAAGTTGTGTCAGACCCCAGAGAGGGCACCCCAGCCAAAACACGGACACCAAGCCAGGAGTAACCATTAAAACCACCACATGAATGCTATACCAACTGCATCCAAATGTGCGTATTTCAACCTCTTTCGCACATAGACTCGAGGAAGAAACTGAATCGTGTGCCTTCAGCAACCCATGTGTAAAAAACCGACTCCCACCTCAAACGCTTCCATTTATCTCAAATCCTAGAGTCCTGCAATCCCCACACATACCCACAGTCTAGCACTCTCATTTGTAGGAAAAAGGAAGTTTTCAGGATAGAACCAGAATAGACTGGTGGTTCACAGCTACTCCACCGAGATAATTAAGTCAAGCCTGAACCCGTCACTCCACACAAGCAATTCTTCCCAATCGTGTCACTTTAAAGACAAACCTTCCTACAACGAGTTTACACTCCTCCAATCCTTCCAGTAAGAAGATATTTAATAGGATTGCCTTAATTCATATAGATCCTACTGAACAGAATCATAACATTCTATTGAAGACACCACTACACACTGGAAAAAAAATTTTTACTTAAAAAAGGATTCAAGAGCTATAGGATGGTATGATGTTGAGCAAGCAGCTTAATGTCCCTGAACTTTATTTTCTTCATCTGTAAAAAAAAAAAATAAGCAATAAAACTCACTTGTAAAATAATAATGTCACAAGGCTGCATGAGAATCAAGAGAAAAATACAAACTCCAAAGCTCTGGGCAAATGCAATATACATATCATACTATTGTGGTATCTCAAGATGTTCCTTCAGCCACTATTTACTGTATCAAAAAACCAGGAGCTAAATAGTAAACACTGTTTACCATGAAAAACACCCAACTGTGTCTCATTATAATAAATGGATATAGGCTGAGATGTCCTAACAATTGTGAAAGTAACACGGACTTTAAAAGTTCAGACCACAGAAGGCATAAAATTAAAAGTAAAAACTCCCTTTCATATTAATTACAACCACTGCGGAGTTTTACTGTACATTTGCCTATAATCACTTTTAGAGGTCTCATATTCAAAATATAGTTTCCTTCTAATGAATGAGTTTATCCCATCTAAATTAGGGTTTCTAATAGCCAGGTGATCTGAATTCTATTTTTTTTAAGCTTCCTAGTTTGACATGATGTTTTGCCTTTTTTTTTGCAACATAATTTAAACACGAAACAGAAGCCAATCATGGTACACAGAATGTAATGAAAATGTTATAAGTTGTCTCACCCCCCACACACACACCCCCAAACAGTAACTATGTGAGGTGATGAAGGTATTAACTGCAATTACTGTGGTAGTCATTCTGCAATACTTATTCAGATCATCACGTGGCCATTCACCTTACACAATGGTATACGTCAATTAGGACTCAATAAAGCTGGAAAATAAATACAGCCCTACTAAGCAAATACAGCCATAAAAAAATTATGAATACGTATGTGTGATGTGTAAGAAGATCATGGTCCTCTAGTTTCAATAATCTCCCCCAACACCTTTAACCTCTCCACTTTCCCCTTTTACATTCAACTAGCCAATGTAGTAACAACAACGTTCAAGAGGGAAAAAAAAAAAGGGATATGCTTTGAATGTTAAATGTGTACACTTTAAACTTACAGAAAGTCATGTCCCTTATATCTCAGTAAAGCTGGAAAATAAATATAGGTATAACTATATAAAAATAACTAAATCTTCATATAAAAATAACAAGTAATATAATCAAGAGATTGGATGAAAAGAGGAGAGGAAACAGGACTATTTGTTTTTTTGTTTGTTTTTTTTTTAGTTTTCATACCTAGGAGTCAATAAATACTGTACAAAGTTAGTACATCAATGAACGTAAGATTTTATGTTATTACTCAGAATTGCAATAATTACCACAAAAAAGGAAAAGACAATTTTATACACCTAAATTAAAGGAAAAAAAAAAAAAAGGAAACACGGAGGATACTGCCTAAGCCAAGACACAAAGAAAACCTCTAAGTCGAGCAAGCAGGGCTTCTCGGGAGACCCACCTGTGCCTTCAACCTCTCATTCCAAGGGCTGGCTTTCTGCCTTGGCTTCGATGAGCCTCCACCAGCCGGGGCTTTAGGAGAGCTATGCCTGGACTTTCCTTGGATTTGCTCCAAACATCACCAACTTTGGCAGACATGCTTCAGAGAGCCTTAACATTTGGGGGTCAGCCCTTTCCTACTTTCAGGGAAGATTTTTTCCCCCACTTTTCCATAAAGGGTTTCATCTCCACAGTTTCAGGGAAGAGAACCTTTCACTCAGCGTCCTTTACCAGAAAACCCCACCTCCCAACTTGCTCCCAGTTTCTAATTAATTTTCTCCATTCTTCTGTTTTTCTGCCTCTCCATAGCCTCCTGCTAACCACCTCTTTCCCTTCTAATCTCTTGGTGCCAAAAAATCAGTGGTGTGCTGAGCCAGGCTGTGCTGCCAGCAAGACACAATCTTGGGCCTCTCCTCCCGTGTCCAGTTGGATGGGGGCACCTCCACCCCAGCAGGCCCCGGCCACAGACTGCCCAAACCAAGCTCCATTCCCCTCCCCTCCCTCCCCAGAGCCAGGTGTTAAGTGTTGACCAGCACACCACCAGAAAGGCCTGGGAATTAAAAAAAAAAAAAAAACAGTTTTAGAACTGTGTGTAAAGGAAGAACATAAAAGTGTTTAATGAGAACAAGACAAGGCTTCTGTTTGGGCTTTTTCTTAATTAGTTGATAAAGACAATTTACCTATTTGACAAGGCCAGATAAGGAACCTCAGCAAGACAGAACAGTAGGACTATAATACTATAAAACCAGTGAACACGAATGAAGCCTGTGTTTCCAGGGTAAATGGCATCCTTTCCAATTCCCTTTAGTATATATATATATTTTTTAAAGATTTTATTTATTTGACAGAGAGAGACACAGCGAGAGAGGGAACACAAGCAGGGGGAGTGGGAGAGGGAGAAGCAGGCTTCCTGCCAAGCAGGGAGCCCGATGCGGGGCTCGATCCCAGGACCTGGAATCATGACCTGAGCCAAAGGCAGACGCTTAACGACTGAGCCACCCAGGCGCCCCTCCCTTTAGTATATTTAAACAGCATCTTTCCCCATAGTAGCTCTAAGCTGTCATTAAGGCTATTTTTTTTTTTTTTTTTTGAATTTACGGAAGTATCAGCATACTCATTTCCTGGGACGTGATAAACAAGAAAACTTTCAAGTTCGGGCAGATCTGCCTCTTTCCTTTCTCCTTCCTCTCCCTCCAAATCCCAACACACACACAAATCATGCTTTTTACTTCTTCTACTCAAAAGCGTATTGATTAAAAAGACAAACAATTATTTAGTAGCGCCCTTGATCTTTCGACCTTGCTAAAGATTGAATTCAAAGCCAACGCCTCAATATACTCAAGGTAAAGTCAACTCATTGTTCCAGGGAACAAAGGACAAATTAGCAGACATGATTATTTTAAAAGTATGGTGAGAACATTGTAACAAACACTGCCAATTCTGTCTGGCTAGATCAACCACCTAGTGAACCATGAAACAAAAAGATGGGACAAAAACAAGAACACTCTTTGAAGAAATAAAATATCATACGAACTTATATACTCACCAACATTCTTCTAATTCTTCATTCAACATCTTCCACTGTATCACTGGTTATCCCTACTCTATCAATAGTATCAGTTTTACTGAATCATATTATTATCAGTAACAAGCAGAATAGTTCTGTTTAAAGTTAGAACAATCCACAAACAAAAATGCTTCCTACGTTCTTTTGTCTATACATTTTATCCTACTCCAAGAAAAAAAAATATACAGAGCATGATATAAACACTGCCAGATATTATTCGAGAGAGAGAATTTCATTTTTGTCTCACTATTTAGAGTCAAGGAAATACAATTCATCTCATGGAACAGAACTTGCGAACAGGTACAGTTATACGTTGCAAGTCAGACCTCCCTGCCATCACGGACCTGACGTTGGGAACCCAGAGCTCCTGGCTTTTAAGGTAAGCTGGAGAGCATGAGATGGTAGTTCAGAGCATCAGGCTGGAATTGGATACACCTGGGTTGGCATCAGAGCTCTTTGACCTTGGACACGTTACTTAACCTCTCTACAGCTCTGCTTTCTCATCTCTAAAATAGGAAGAGAAATACCCACCTCACACTGACAATTTTAAAATAAGAAAATCTACATCAAACACTTAGCATATCATCTGGTACCTAGGAAGCACTCAGTACACTGGGATAACAACTCCTCACTGTCACTACCTAGTAGTTACTGATTTTGCACAATATGCCAGCCACTCAGCTGCCTTGATTATTCGGTGGTTTAGGCCAGAGCTTCTCAAACTTTTACGTGCACACAAAGCACCTAGGGATTCTCTTAAAGATGCAGAATGTGATTCAGGAGGTTTGCCCTGGGGGCCTGAGACTCTACAGTTGTAGCAAGCTCCCAGGTGATGCCGAGGAAGCTGGTCCGGGGACCACACTTTGAGTACTAAGGATTTGGCCCACCTGGATATTCCCCACCACCACTTCCGCACTCCACACAAACACACATGCACACCCAGGCATAGCTAGTGAAAATGCAAAACACTGAATCCACAATCCAGTATCACCTTCCCTGTAAAAACCGAACTCTTTCTTTAAAAATGGGAAAAGCAATGAACCACTCGGGATAATTGCTAAATATAGAATACAATTATAAGAAAGGAAAGGGACTGCTTAACCCGGGGGAAGAACTTGGGTTTTTGAATCAGACAGGCCTGGGTTCAAGCTCTAGATGCCCTGCACATACTAGCTGTTAATGCAGCTTTGGATTAATTACAGACCTCCTTATAAACTTCAATTTCCTTATTTGTAAAATGGGGATAATAGTATCTATAAAATATAAGACATCTCAAATTAGCAGTTGTCTCAAAACTAATTATTTATAAGTATATTCCATGGTTTGACACATAGTAGGTGCTAAGAACATGTCAGCTGTCTTTCTGCCTCCAACTGCACTTTTAATTACTTGCTAATATAATTCTGGCTTTCTTTCTTTCACTCAACTTGGGCCCTTTTTCCCTCTCCAGCTAACTATCTGAAGACCTGCCGCTACCAAAAGTCTTTTTCATGCTATTTCAAGCTGCCAGCTTTAGTAATTTCCCAAGAGAAAGAACCTTATTTCCTAGTATGTTCTACTAATCCTCAAGACCTAAGTCCGGAGGAAAACTATCTGTTTTCCACATGGCTTCTCTCTATTCTAAATCCTCGCAGGCTCTTTTTTCTTGCACAGATACAAAAAGGAAAGGAACAGAAGTCCTGCCCATCTTTTTCTCTGTCCCTAAAGAGACTGTAACTATCTTTTTCAGTCAGGGAAACTTATTGTGGGAAAGCAGCCACTCAACTCCAAGCTAACTCTCTGTATTCTCTTTGAGTTCCAAACGCTGAAATTGATTCTATTTCTTAAGGAAACTATAAAACACACACACACACACACATTCACACCCCACCTCCCACAGTTTTGCTGTGGTTTCACCAAGTAAAAAATGATATGATGCCATAAACATCAGTTGGCCAGTTTAACTCTGTTCCCTCACTGATTGGCCACATTATTTCCTGAGTGCCTGCCATGTGCCTAGCGCCATGTCCCATGCCAAGTATATACTGGTGCGCAACAGACATGACCCACACCCTTGATGATTTAACTCTCCTGACCTTCACTAATCTTATTCCTAGAACCAGGCCACACCACCAGAACCCAGGACAGAGTAGGACAACTACAGGCTGCATCTAAATAAGCCACAGCAAAACTCTTAGAGATCAGCTCTGGCCACAATCTACTCATGACACGCAGCGGGGCACCACCCAATGAAATCTGCAAATACAAGAGGTCTCTACTAGACCACCAAACATTGGCCAGTCCTTCCCACCACGCGGTCCTGGCGGGAATGGAGTGGAGGCCCCTTGGAGACACAGATCCCACATCAACGTTAGTGTGAAAAGATGTTCCCACAATCCGCCCACCTCTTCTCCCTGACCATGAGCATCTAAACAGGCTAAAAGCTATCAGAAGCTTTCCGAAATTCACCAGAACACTGAATGGCCAACAGTGGGAACATTTCACCAGCCACATAAGCCACATTTAGTATCTTGATGCGTATCTGCAACTATAACACTTAACTTTAATATTTAACTATAATATTTTAAAATGGGGGTGCCTAGGTGGCTCAATCGATGAAGCCTCCAACCCTTAGTTTTGGCTCAGGTCATGGTCTCAGGGTCATGAGATGGAGCCCCATGTGCTCAGCTCAGAATCTGCTTGAGGATTCTCTCCCACCCCCTCTGTCTCTCCCCCTGCTCACTCTCTCCTCCTTCTCTCTCTCTCAAATAAATAAATAAAATCTTTTAAAAAGTAAAAATAAAAATAAGATAAAATAGAATACAGGGGTGCTGGGCAAGACGAAATCAATTTTTTTCCGCATCTTCAAGTCTGTTAAAACTTTTGTCAAGCTGAGCTCTGTCCATTACAAGGCTCATCGTATATAGAAGTGCTGCTAATAGGATCTTCTTGATTAAGAATTCATATAATGTAAAGAGCATCAGAAAAATGTAATCAAAATATATGGAAATTATGTGAACAGATAATCAGTAAAACCTTCAGATGCAGATTAATTTATTGTTCACACTGATGAGTCTAATTTTGTCTACGAATTGCTTTTACAGAAACCTGTGAACAAAAGGAAGATCCCTCTTCATTACATGAAAACAGCTAAGCCTCCTCATTTATGTTAAACTGGGAGATGAAAAGATACCTTTTACTTTTCTCACCATCACCAAATATAATAATCCTGTATTAATCATGGAGAGTGCATGTGTAAAGGGGATGTCATCTTGGTAACAGAGGAGGGGACATTATTTCCAATGATCTTCCAACAGGTATTTGAAAGAAGCCCAAAGCCCTCTGATATTTCAACCCAAGAAGTACATGTCCAGGATGAAGCAAGGCTCAATTTAGGGCCATTTTCTAAGTAGTCTGGTTTAAAATCCAGGGGTAACCACACCTTCTTCTACAGATAACAACTTAGGTAAAAATTACCCATTGGACTTTCTACAAAGCAATCTGAAAGTTCTTCTAGGAACCAAATGAATACTTCAGGGTTAATAATTCAGACAATAGCTTTACTTGGACTGGCTGAACTAATACACACCTGAATTCATTTCAACATTCCCCTGCTTCACTTTCCCCAAGATAATTCTGGAGATGGTACAACATCTTCCTGTTTTAATGTTTTGTTTTGTTTTTTTAACTGAGCTTTATACCCAACGTGGGGCTTGAACCCAGAACTCTAAGATCAAGAGTCACATGCTGTACCGACTGAGCCAGCCAGGCACCCCAACAACTTCAGATTTTAGATAAGTGATGCCCAGAGTGTAGGAGCCCCTGCCAATGGTGAACTGCAAGATGATTTTAGGTGATAGACACCTTGAGCCTGGAATAACACAGAACCCCCCAGCAGGAAAGGTGGATACTTCTCCCTTCCCTTCTCTCTCTCTCTCTCTCTCCCTCTCTCTCAATAGGGTGAGCTACGGTCCCCCATCTCTTTGACCTCTCTCCCTCAATAAAGCCAGGGCAGGCCTCTGACTCAGGGGTTTGGCAGGCATTGGCATCTACTTAGGATTGAAGGACACTATTTGGTTTTCATGTTTTAACTTTTATTGGATTTCTCTATTATTTGTGGCACATCAGAGTTTTCCATTTAAGGTAGCAATTTAATGTTTTCTTTTTAACTACATTTATTTGTGGCCAAAAAAGTAAAAAACATGAAATAATAGAGGTGGAATACAATCATGGCACAAGGCATGAATGATAGTTGGGAAACACTGTAGTGTATGGATTAAGATGGTCTGAGTTTGAATAGAGCTTCACAACTAACACTGCTGTGTGACTTTAGGCAAGGTACTTGAGATCTCTGTGTCTTGGTTTCCTCATCTGTAAAAGAGAAGTAATGCTAGTACCTACTTCAAAGGGTTATCATGAGGACAAAGGGGTTATTACAGGTAAAGCACTAATTTGTTACCTGGCATAAAGCAAGAATTCCATATAAATGAGGTATTACAGTATTTTATAAATATATCTAGGTAAATAATGATATATTCAAATTTGACCCTCTGGTCTGTGAATAACAAGGAAAAGAGACTTCTTCATGGGCTACTGTTCAGGTTAAAAAAAAAAAAGCTCCTTCTGTTTTGTTTTGTTTTTTTGAATTAAAAATGCCGCCAAATGAAGAGTATTTTAAACCCATGTGATCTTCTGGAAGCCAGAAAATCAAGTGCACTATCTTGAATTCCATTATAATTTCCTTTCCTCTCTACTTAAAAAAAATCCCAGTGTTTTAATTATTAAGAATTTAAATTGAGGCTGCCATTCCTTCTCCATATGACACCAACTAAAATGTATTTACAACCAGGCATGTGGTTCCTCCAACATTTTCACATTCTGCCTAATTCTTGTAGCATCTCAAAAATTGCTGTTTTCGGGCACCTGTGTGGCTCAGTTGGTTAAGCGACTGCCTTCAGCTCAGGTCATGATCCTGGAGTTCCAGGATTGAGTCCCACATCAGGCTCCCTGCTCGGTGGGGAGTCTGCTTCTCCCTCTCCCGTTCCCCCCTCTTGTGCTCTCTCTCTCTCTCACTCTCTCTCTCAAATTAAAAAAAAAATCTTAAAAAAAATTGCTGTTTTCTTGATATTACTCCAGTAAATGACTTTTTGTCCAAATTATGGCCACCTTACGTGCAATGGCTTTTTAAAAATCTACTTGAACATTGCTATGGTCTGAATGTTTGTGTCCCCCCAATACTCATAAAATCCTAATCCCCAAAGATGATGAGATGGGGGGCGGCCTTTGGGAGGTACTTAGGTCACGAGGCCAGAGCCCTCATGGATGTGATTAGTGTCCTTATAAAAGAAGCTCCAGAGAGCTCTCTAGCCCCTTCTCCCATGGGAGGACACAGTCAGATGTCTGCAATCCAGAAGAGGGCCCTCACCCCACCATTCAGGCTTTCAGCCTCCAGAACTGTGAGAAGTAAATGTCCACTGTTTATAAGCCACACTTACGGTTTATAAGCCATAAGTCTGTGCTATTTTGTTACAGCCCCAATAGATGAAAACATAAAAGCAAATGGGCATCACTTACTTATCTTTCTCCTCATATGATTTTTCTCTCTCCTTGGCTCCAGGGGAATTCTCCTATCGTTCATGTAGTTTAGTGTGACCCCCTTGAGTGAATCATAGAATGGAGTGGGGAAGGCACTCCCTATCAACGTCATATACCTTCTTCACCCCACTCCAGTTTAATGGGCCCTTTGGACTGAAATGAAGAAGGACAGAGAATACTGCTCGGTGATATTGGCTTAGCGATCCACATGGTTCAGCCACGCTCCTGAAGGCGAGTTCACGCTCTGTGCCTAATACGGCTTCCTGAACAATAAACTTTAATCGTCCCATCGAATCCCACAAATTATCATCTCTGCTAGAACCCAACTAGAAAAGAAGAAACGACCCTGTATCTAATGTGAAGGAAAATGGTTAACAATGAAATTAATGATGATTGCAAATGTAACCTTCAAGATGCACAGAGCCCAGTAATCCCTCCAAGAACAGATAATACAATCTGATTGCTTCTGAATGTCAAATGTACCTGCAAGAAATAGCTATGTAAATTTCCAGGGCAGGCTGGGTAGAAGAGTCCAAAGTTAATTTTTTAAAATCGAAGTCATTGTTCCCATCCCTCTCCATTCTGTCAAAATTTGACCTTTCTTCTTTCATTTTTTAAACGACTATGTACTCACACCCCCAAGGTGGTAGCTCTTCAGCCTGACTTGGAGACGGGACCATGGGGCCAGGCACGTGGGTGCAAACCTCAGGTCTGTGAAACCTGGGCATGTTACTTAACCCTTATGTGCCTTAGTGACATCACCTATGAATGGGATAAGAGCACCCTACCTCACAGGACTGTTGAAAAGGGTTATATTTATGTAATGTATCTTATTCCTTGACAGTTCAGCTAGAGAGCACACAGGAAATGGAGCGATACTTCTGTCCCAAAGAACAGCAAGTGATGTCACAGAGCCCCCTACACCAAGTCTGGGTGCTCAAATAAATGTGGGAAATGTGGTTCTAGCTCCTGTGTCCTGCTAAGATCTGGCGTAGTATGTGGCACATGGCAGTTGATCGATACTTGAATGACATGAAGTTAGCACGCTGATCTGAGCATTATTTCCCCTAGGAAAGGGGGCCAGAGCAAAGCACATTCAGGAACTCTCTATTCTGATGACCACCAGCCCCCTGAAGACTCTGTGGATTATGAGGACAGCACACTGACAAAATTCACTTGTGCGTGCTTCACGCCAACATGTCTACAGTTTGGGCCAAGGCATTCATGTTACCATCCCGAATGTGGCACGACTGCTCATCATTACTCCCCATCCATTCTCTGCTCCATCAGTCAGACAGCCTCAAGTGTGCCCAGCTGAAGACTCCAGTTTCGGGCTCTCTCGTAGCTAGGTATGACTTGACCAAGTGCTCCCTAGAACTTCCAGGAAGGCTGCAGAAATGGAGGGGGTCACCTCTCAATTGAGAAGGCGCCTTCCTTCTAATTCCCTTCTGCTGCACATGTGGGCTGCGGACACACTTAAACTGGCCCCGAGTGACCTTGATAAGGGAAGTCACATGACTAAGATGGTGGGACAGAAAGATGGGAGTCTGGGCTCCTGATCATAGCAGGAAATCATGGAGTGCCTAACTGAATTTCTCTGCCATGAATTTTCCATCTGAAGTCACTGCTATTTTAGGGGCATCTGGGTGGCTCAGTGGGTTAAGCGTCTGCCTTCGGCTCAGGTCATGATCTCAGGGTCCCGGGATCGAGACCCACACTGGGCTCTCTGCTCAACGGGGAGTCCGCTTCTCCCTCTCCCTCTGCCCCAACTAGTATGTTCATTCTCTCTCTCTCTCTCTCAAATAAATAAATAAAATCTTTAAGTCACTGCTATTTTACATTTTCCTGCTATAAACAGTCAAAACTAATCCTAACTGATACATCGAACAAATAGGGCTCCTGGGAGCACATTCTTAGGAATCCCTGACCTTGCAGGTTCCCAGATTTCTCAGGACCATTTACCCTGTTTTGAAAAACTATCTTTTATAAAGGAGGCATTGCTTTAATTTAGATATAAAGAAATAGTGACCTAATTTGCTATGCCCCAACAATGATGAACACCCACTTACCTAAACACCCACTTTGCCTGTGGGGCTTTAGTTGATTATATTAATCATTTCCTAATAAAGAGCAGGGAACCAGATATTAGGAAGCAAAACTGCCGGATGACTCCCACCCATACAGCTGCGCTTCCCTTACCACATCACTTGGCAAAGGAAAACATACCTAGCTTCCCATCTTGACTCTTCCTCGTGGCCCCTCTTTAAACAGCCAATTATACAGAAATTTATTTGTTTTTAGGCTTATTCCTCAGGGAAATCCCGAACTGAAATCGCTGTTTCGCCAACAAGGCCAGGAAAACAAATCATTTGTGTTGTGGCTGAGCCATAAGGCTCACATCATAAACACAAGCAGAGGCTGAACAGCCCTGCTCTCACAAAGCCATTTGGGAGAAGATTTTTATGGCAGCAGCTGAAATGTTTCTACCAAAACAACACCTACACTTCGCTAGAGTTATTTTCAGAGGAGAAGGTTTCCCCTACTGCTGTTTAAATTGTTGCAATGTTTAGTTAAAAGCATAGGTTCGGGGGCGCCTGGGTGGCTCAGTTGTTGGGCGTCTGCCTTCGGCTCGGGTCATGGTCCCGGGGTCCTGGGATCGAGCCCCGCATCGGGCTCCCTGCTCGGCGGGAAGCCTGCTTCTCCCTCTCCCACTCCCCCTGCTTGTGTTCCCTCTCTCGCTGTGTCTCTCTCTGTCAAATAAATAAATAAATCTTTGAAAAAAAAAAAAAGCGTAGGTTCGCATGAGTCTGGGGCTACAGCCCCAAAGGGGGAACTTGGCTGCCACTTCCTAGCTGAGTGACCCAGGGCAGGTGCCTTAACCTTGCTGAGCTCAAGTCCTCTGCAGGAATCCGAGCATGCTAGAGAGTCGTCCAGGGAACTGATAAGACATGCTTAGTGTGGGGGCGCCTGGGTGGCTCAGTTGGTTAGGCGTCTGCCTTCCTCGGCTCAGGTCATGATCCCAGGGTCCTGGGATCGAGCCCCGCGTCAGGCTCCCTGCTCCGTGGGGAGCCTGCTTCTCCCTCTGCCCCTCCCCCTGCTTGTGTTCCCTCTCTGTCTCTCCCTCTCTCTCTGTCAAATAAATAAAATCTTTAAAAAAAAAAAAAAAGGACATGCTTAGCGTGATGGCTACATAATGAATATTCCAAAAATGAGAGCTGTCTTCTTTCTTACCGTATTTGATGCTAAATGCCTTGAATCACTTGGGGAATAAAGATACAAGGACCTAGGGGGCGCCTGGGTGGCTCAGTCATTAAGCGTCTGCCTTCGGCTCCTGGGATCGAGCCCCGCATCGGGCTCCCCGCTCCGCGGAAAGCCTGCTTCTCCCTCTCCCACTCCCGCTGCTTGTGTTCCCTCTCTGGCTGTATCTCTCTCTGTCAAATAAATAAAATCTTAAAAAAAAAAAAAAGATACAAGGACCTAGGGGTAAGCCATATTTAAAGATACTGTATCAACATTAATACAAAATTATACCTGTGGTAACAGTATATGTGTAGAAGCCAGAGAACAGTTTATCCACAGACCATTTACACAGCTCTTCCTGGACCCTCCAGGACAGAGTTGCAACAAGGAAGTCAGTAAAAACTCTGAACACCTAAGGGCACCTGGGTGGGTCAGGCAGTTAAGCATCTGCCTTTGGCTCGGGTCATAATCCCAGGGTTCTGGGATCGAGCCCCGCATTCAGCGGGGAATCTGCTTCTCCTTCTTCCCCCTGCCCCTCCCCACTGCTCTTTCTCTCTCTCAAACAAATAAATCTAAAACAAAACAAAAAAACCTCCGAATAGCTAAACTAGACAGCATACAGTCCATTTACTGGCTATATTTAACCTATTAATAATGATAAATAAATATTGTTGAGCATCCCCAGGTCCTGGGCACCCAGCAACCCACTTCTCATGGAGTAATGATCTTTCACAATGATACACCAAGAGACAAGCCAGAGACACTGTGATAAGGAGACCCCACCTTAGGACTAAAGAACCGATTTCCCTGTTCTGCCAATCCTGCCGGCAGAATGCAGACAACGGCCCTCAGCTGAAGAAAGCTGTCCACCCGAGGTCAAGCACCCACCCTGCAGCTGCCTTCAGTTGCCGGTATCAGTCAATAAAGGCCCAAGCTGCTTTAGAGCTCCCTGGGGGCCTAAGACTTCCGTTAAGATGGCTTTGTACTGGGCGCCTGGGTGGCTCAGTCGTTAAGCGTCTGCCTTCGGCTCAGGTCATGATCCAGGAGTGCCGGGATCGAGTCCCACATCGGGCTCCCTGCTCGGCGGGAAGCCTGCTTCTCCCTCTCCCACTCCCCCTGCTTGTGTTCCTGCTCTAGCTATCTCTCTCTCTGTCAAATAAATATTAAAAAAAAAAAAAGATGGCTTTGTACCCCAACTTCTCCCTCAGGCCAATCCCAAGTTCCCCCTTTCCCCTCCTTAAGTGTGGGTCTTAAGAGACAGCATAGGGTCTGTAATTACTTTCAGTCTTCAGATGAACACAGTGAGTCTCAGAGAGGTTGAGAAGCTTGCCCACAGTCACACAGCCAATGACCACAAGGCTGGGATTGGAACCCAAGCATTCTGATGCCAGAGCCTGGTCTCTAAATCACCCCGCTCTACGGCTCATTCAAGTTTGCACTTTTAGGTCCCATCAAGTAAGCTGGTCGGGTTGGCTGCTATCCTCACAGTAGACTGCAAGAAGCCAATCAGAATGAGAGACAGTTGCAGGAGAAGGCAAGTTCAAGAAAGTTACAAAAGACAACCAGCAACTACATCTTTCAAACCAAGGGCTGGGTTACAGAGTGAGGGAATGGCTGAGAGGCCACGAAGGGACCAGGGAGACAGCCCAGACACCAGCAACCATGGAGAGTCAGGAGCTTGTCTGGGCCAGAGGGATCAGGGAAGGAAGTGGGGTTTTTAGAGCCCAGACACTGGGGCCCACTGGTTGAGCTCCACACAGCAGCACTGGCTGCAGTGGAAGAATTGGAGGGAGATCTGGTGGGGCAGAAGCCCATGAAAGACACACAGCTGTTCCTAGAGTTACCGAAGAAACACAGAGACATAGGGAGTGATACACTCCTGCCTCCCCTGGGCCACCAGCCAGGGAACCAGGGAGCCCGGGAACCATCGTTCCCTCCAACATGGAGCAGAACCAGATGGAGATGGTCCAGGAGTGGATCTCAGAGTGAGTCTGTGCTTGAGCAGCCCGAAGATACCACTGATCAACTGGCCATGAGGAAGCACAGAGAAACGCTCTGAAAGTAAAATACAGGAATTAAAGTAGATCTGTCGAAACCTAGCTTAATGGGCAAGTCGTCCTACATCCTCAGCAGCCCCCAATCAAACAACTGCTGCAACCATGACCCGCAGGCAGGGCCCTTTACAAGGCACGTTGCTTTCTCACTGCCCAGTTCAATCACTGTGGTCTGAAGGAATGAGGCAGAGAAGTTTCAATGATTCTGTTTAGTAAGTCGGGGGGATATATGTAATATTCTCAAAGTATTTCCATCATAAAAGTAGCAAATTTATTGTACAGTGCTTAAATGGACAGAATTTCAGGATCAAGATTTTACTTATGTAGAACAAATCGTTCCCCGCCACTGTGAGCTAAATTAGGTGTCAATGTAGCTCCTATTCTGGAAGGCTACATACGCCTTCACAATTTATCTGCTGTTTGACAAAGCAGGAGCTAGAACACAAATTCTTTCTTCTCACAAGTCCTCTGCTGACTTCTCTGATGCAGCAGAAATTCTCAGGGGAAGGGAGGGGGCAGAGGAGAGAAAAACTCTGCAAATGAAAACACATTACCCAGAATCTCCAAGAATCTTCAGCAGCACAGATACTAACATTGGAGTGATACAAAGATTAGCATGGCCCCTGTGCAAATTCGGGAAGCCTTCCATAATTTGCTTTTCTTTTGCTAATGTCCACAGGTGGGAAAACAAAGGCTCTGATTAGCAAAATGCCTTATCTAATTGAGGGCCCCTTCCCACTTCAAACTTTTCCTCTATCCCCAACTTTTCCTCCAAAAAAAAAAAAAGGGTCTCCAGTGACAATATTCAGCAACCACTCAGTGTTTATCCACTTTGCCTTTCCAAAGACCTCCAACATCTATTTTAAAAGTTATTTATATTCTAGTCCCTCCAGAAGAAATGTGATTTGTTCATATATCAAGATTGTGAATAAATTTCAGTCCCCTCCAACCCCATTCTGTCTCACCCTCCCCTCCCCCAAACAAAGCTACTCTGACGTAATTAAAACCCAAATAGCTTGAGAGATCTGGGTTTGAGACTCAGCTTTGCTTCTAGGAAGCTGTGTGGATTTAGGCTGGTCAATTAACCTCTCTGGGCCTGTTTCCTCATTTCCAACATGACGCTACCAGAACTAGCTAATGTCCACAATCCTCTCAGCCCTGAAATGATTCCACAGAAAGATAATAAAAGTCCTGTGCAGAACCAGATGAACTCTCTCTCACTTGACATGGCCTGGACATCTGCTGGTGAGATTGCTTATCAAAATTAAAAATACAATCTGTGGCCATGGCACAGAGAAAAAAATCTGACCTCATTCCTTGCTCTCAGTTGACTGTGATCTCACCCAGCAATTCTCAAGTTGGGTTCTTGGGTGGTCTGATTGCAAAAAGAGCCCGATTATTCTCCCTCCCTGTATCTACACCTTCTGCCATTTACCCCTGTAGTGTCCTCCCACTCTGAGACCAGTCTTTTTTTGGTCAACAAGATATTAACAAATATCATACAAGCAAATGCTTGAAAAGTGCATGCACTACTGGGCTTGTTCTCATTCCTGCTCCTTTGTCATGGCCAGGAGAACACGCTAGGTCAAGTGTGCTTGAGGATGAGAGACAGATATAGCAGAGATGAGTCACCCCAGTCTTCCTAAAACCATCCTAGATCAGTCAACAGCCGGCTGAGCCCCAGACATGGGAGCAAACCCAGCTAAGATCAGAGGGGCTTCTTGCTCAACTCACAGCTGCCCAGACATGTGAGTGAGATCAACTTAACCCCTCAACCTGTAAGCTAAATACGTTTTTATTATTGTGTTCTGCTGAGGTTTTGTATTTTGTAGTTCCTTGTTACACAGCATTATTGTTATTATGTCAGTAGATAACTGACATACAATCCTTGGAATACCAGCCAGACCATAACAACTATCTCCAGAACAAAGGTTCTTTAGTGATAAAACGAGTCTGGGATACACTGCACACCTTAACTTTATATTAAAGGTTCACAACACACATTAATGCTTTTAAGGCTCTAAGAAGTCCCACAGTAAATAAACGTATTTAACTTTGTCGAATTCATGTTTCCCCCACCGTATTTGACTACAGACCCCCAAGTACAATGCGCTAAAAGAATTCTCCCCCAATCTTAGATCCCACGTCTAGGTTGAGCTTCTATTGTAAATTCTTGCTAGTTAGGCCATGTATTTTATTGTCTCTTCCAAGACAGTTAATGAACATTTCAAAAGCAAACAAGACAAGATAAAAACCTACAGGTACTTTGAAATCAGGAAAGCTTTCATTGTTTATATCCAAAGTCTAATGAGAAATGAAAAGGAATGTTTAAAAATATCTGAAACCCATATGCAGCCTTGGTCTAAGATCAACTTTCCCATGATAAAAACTGTAACAAAAGCTTCGGGCTGACTTGCCATCAAACATTCTTCAGAGGCTCTTCATTACCATCTTCCTACCATGGCTCACAAGCCTGTGATAATCAGGGCCCTGATTTCCTCTTCCACTACTCTTCCTCCCCTCTATCTTCTTCCTTTCTGATCCCTACTCTTGGGTGTACATACTATCCATGAACTACTTTCAGTTCCATTTCATAGGCCATGAGCTAGTGCTCTGAAAGTCTCCAGAGTTTGGTGCTATTTGATGTGAACTTGAACTATGCAGCTCTGAAATAATATAATAGCAATGATACGGTCTCACATTAATTTCAATCAATGTTAAATCCACGCATAACATTAATTTTCTTGGAGAGTTGTCCCTTGGAAGCTGGCTGGACCTAGAGAATGCTAAACTCTGTTTACAGAGTGGCCACAGGGTGGCGCCACATTTGCTGGTGAACAGAAATACCCACCATTTTTTGTCAGAATTATTACTGAATTATGAGAGTTCTGAATTTGCAAGGACTTCAGAAACACAACCTTCACATAAAATGTGACCTCTAGAATATGGAGCTTCTTCTGCTGGAAACTCTCCTTACCTCTTCATTACACCCAAGTCCAAACACACAGAGGTCATCCGGCTAACTTTAATTCATCCTTCATGCATCAGTGGGAACAGTACTTCTGCCTGGAAACTTTCCCTGAAACCCCCAAGAACAGATTGCAAGACCTATCCCATAATAGAGTTTACCTGATTCTATATAAATGCCTATCATTTGGTCTAGACTCCTTCATGGGAAAGATCCTAGCTTATTCCATCTTCAATCCAGAGCCCAATACAAAGCCTGGTTCATAGATAATCACTGAATATCAGATGGGCTCATGTGTGGATGGATGAATGGAGAAATAAACAAGCAGGATGGGCCACTGAATACAAAAGACTGATTTTTGCTGTATATTCTCTCATCCTCTCCTCTGCCCAACATCAAGGAAAGATCATTACAAACACTAGGCTATGGCTGAGGAAAGAAGATAAAAACAATCTTGATAACCATTATGAGCTGGATAAGAGTGACCATTATGAATTTAGAATCAACGCAGACCCCCATTTTTTGAAGTGAAGGCAATTGTCAAAAATACAAAAGATAATCAGAAAAAAAGTAGGGTGCAACAGTGTCTTTCTCTTCCTAATCAGAGAAAATCTGAAGGCACGACTTTTATTTTTTGGAGCTAAACAGTTTAATTCATTTGTTGAAAGTGAAGGATTCACTCCAAGTGTTGTGCTATATGATGAATGTGACCTCTCCGATGTAGCAAACAAAAATGTAGGAGAGAGCTTTCTTTAGAGTTCCATGGGGTCAGATTTCCTGCTTCCCATCACAAAACACCCTTGAAATATTTTGTTTCTCGCTCACTTTCACCTTGGACACCAAGTACGTGATCTTTGTTACCCCATGAGTGTCCTCTTTAATGGGGGCAGAAATGAGCGCAAACACAGATAAGACACTTTGAAACCCCCAAAAAAAGCCTTGTCTCCGATGTTTCTTCTCACATGGCTTTGGACTCCAGACCAAACACCCACTAAGCCTCTGGCACTTTCAGGCAGAGCTTGGAAAATAGCTCTGCCATTGATTTGTCCTGCCAACTGACACCATGCCGTAGTCTCAGGGAATGCCACATGGATGATCTTTCGGCTGTGTGTCAATACAGCCTTGTTCTCTGGGCTTTAATCTTATTTGAACTTTCTTTTGACTCCTTATAGACACTATATTTGAAAACAAGGGATGTACGGTATTGTCATGCACTAGAGAAATCCAAAACAATTTTCCATGGATTGTTTGAACCCTAACGTTAAAGCAAAGCCATAATCTTCTGCTGCTGTTTTTCAGGTTCCTCCGTGCTCTATTTCCCTACTGTCTGAACTCCCTTACATGTAAATAAGAACCTGGTCATTTAGTTCAGTCCCACATGGCATCAACGGCGGCAGTAAGGAACACCATTGTTGGCTCTCCAAATCTTAACCTGAAAGATGTGAGAACAGCCCAGTTTCTTGGGGCAGCTCTGTCCTTCAGCAGCCTGTTGAGCTTTCAAGAATTCATTTCTGCCTCCTCCAGCCTGTTTTTCTGCATGCATTCTTTCAAAAGACATCTGCATCCCCTGGTAAGAGATGAGAGTGATACCAAATAAAACAAAAAGGGAACTTCAGAGGGGCTTTTCAAGCAAAGGCTCCCAAATAAGGAGTAATTTCTTCACTTTGTTCTTCCCTTTCTCTCTTTAACCCCCCTACAGTTAAATGGCTGAAGGCTGTTTATGCTTTCTCTCTCTCTTTTTTTTTTTTTTTTTAAATAAAAAGTGCCCACCAGGTAACCAAATCAGGATCCCTTTTCGCAGAAGGGAGACCAGACAGCTGCTTCTCAGAGACCATGCACCATCACCACCAGGACTCCCACAAGGCCCAACTGAATCCACCCTGTGTTGCTTGCCAGTGTTGTTCCTTAATTGGCCACAAGTACGGTCAGCCCCAGGAATTTCTGAGCCCTGTATAGCATAATCTCCTAAAACATCAGCAGAGAGTTGAAGGGCCAAATTTTTAAATAGCATCCAATTAATAATTGTAGTAATAATGAAAGAAATGCCAAACTGCTATGTGAATTCTAAAGCCCAAAGTGGAAGCTCAGCTAAATGAAGCAAAACTATTCTCCTACACCCCTCCCCTCCCTTTGCTTTTCAAATATCCCGTCTAGGAGGGGAAATTTCTGGAGCTAGATCGTGCAAAATGTTAGATTTCGTATTTCAGGTTCTATGCACTTTTCCAGCTTTTATTGAGTGCTGACTTATCCCTGGATATAAAGACGAAAATTCTTGACAATAGATCTCAAGAAAGTCACAATTCTATTCAAACACAGAAGCTGCTAACAGAATTTGTTCATTCGCTTAACAAATGATTAGTGAGTACCTGGCACTGTTCCAGGCACTGAGGATGCCACGGTGAACAATATGGGACAGAAATCCCTACTCTCGTGCAACTTCCATTCTTCAGGGGTATACTGACCACCCCCAAATAAGTACATAGACCGGACATCAGGAGATAGCGAAGGCTAAAGAGGAAAGAGGCAAAAGTGGGGAGAGGGGACAGGAGTGTAAGTCACAGGGGGTGGCAACATTAAACAGGAGGGTAAAGGAAGGTCCCAGTCGGCAAAGATTTGAAGGAGGTAAGGGAATAAGTCCTACAGAAACTGAGAAGAAGAGCTTCCCAGGTCAAGGGAGGACATACAAAGGCCCTGGGGTAGGTGCGTCTAGCGCGCACACATGTGTGTGTGTGGGGGGGGGGTGGGGAACAGCAGCTGACAACGGTGACCAGCATGGAGGGAACAAGGGAGTGTAGTAACAGGTGATGGCAGAGATAAAAAGGAGGGGATCATGCAAGCCCTCGAAGGCCCTGGTAAGGGCTGCAGTTCATGCTTCTAATGAGGTGGGGAGCCACTGGAGGCCAGAGGCAGAGCAACATGACCTGGCTTCTATTAAGAGGATCACTTGAGGCACCTGGGTGGCTCAGTTGGTTAAGCATCTAACTCTTGGTTTCGGCTCAGGTCATGATCTCAGGGTCTTGAGATGGAGCCCCATGTCGGCCTCTGCGCTCAGCAGGGAGTCTGCTTGAGGATCCTCTCTCTCTCTCCCTCTCCCCCGACCCCTCCCGACTCACTCACTCAGTCTTTCTTTTTCTCCCAAAAATAAATAATTCTTTATTTTATTTTTTTAATAAATAATTCTTTTAAAAAAAAAGTGGGGGGATCACCTGGCTGCTTTCTTGAGAATAGACTATAGGTGGGCAAGGACATAAGCAAGGAGATCAGCTTGAAGTCTACAGCACAACCCAGGTGAAGGAGGACGATGATTCCGCCAGCGGTAGTGATGGAGGTAACACAAACTGATTAAATTTGGGATAGGTCATTTGAATCCAGAACAGAATTTACTGATGAACAGGATTTCGGTATATGAAGGTAAAGGTTTTTTATTTTCTGAATTAAAATGCCCAAACTCCAAATTTGTGTTCACTGTGTTTAGGTACTCCGGCAGGTTCTGATGATGCATTAATTTATATCTGCAGCTTTTACCTTTCCACTGACCCACAGTTACCTGCCACTGCTTCTAAGATACTTCATTGCTCTGGTCCACTCACCCTCAGCAAGACCATCTATTCCCAGCCTCGGTATTGGTGATCATGAAACTGATCTTCCACTCACCGAGGGCCAATGTCCCTTTGTTTCTTCCACGGTTGTTTTCCCCACTGTGAGTCCAGATATGAAACTCTGCTAGTGCTTCCTCTGACCCTATTTTGTGCATGTCCCTCCCTCTTAGTTCTGATTGCTCCCTCTCTCGTGCCAACCCCTACAATCTCCCAGGCTGCCTGGCTGGCTCCAACCTCTCTCATCAACACCACCTCGCCAACTGTCACCAAAATAACGTTCTGAAACTACGGGTGTTATGATGTGACTTCCCCTGCCTCCAAGGGTCTCTCCCAACGACTGTGGATCTCTTCCATGGGCCGCGGTTCTCTGACCTCTCGTGCATACCCCACAAGCATTCACTACCTCTGGAGTATGACAGGACCTTCTTGCTCATTCTCTCACTTTCACTTTTACACGTGGGGCTTTCCCAGCCTGTGTTGCCCCTTTTCTGCACAACTTTTCTCAAATCTTCTCATCCATGGAGACTAGCTCAAATTCTGCCCCCTCTCTAAAAATGCCCCTAACTACTCCAGCCCCTACCCAGGTCCTACTATAGCCCTTTCATTAGGACCTCATGTCTCAGATACATGCCCTATCTCCTTGGTAGGGGTAAACGGCAAGGTCATACACTACCTTATATTTCTTCTTACACCTCCCATGATTCACATAGTGTTCAATACATACTTACTGAATTAAATTATTTCAGTGAAATATATTAACTGAGACAATATTTCCCTTATCTTTATCTCAATCTCTGAAAGTGAGGAATTGAAAACCCCTAGAATTCAAAGGGTACAGAATCTTTGAATAAAAGAGTCTGTTATTTCTTACTCTCTCACTCTCTGTTTCTCTTCTGCCATTTTGATCCTTCCACTAACTTGTTCTTGGACAGTGTGCCACAGAAGAACCGGACAAGAAGTTATGGCTGGGATTATCTCATGGAGATTATTATGCTCACAGGCACATCATATCCCAAGTTGTAATCTACCCGCTCTTTGACTTATAGTCAAATAAGATCCTGGCTTCATGGGACAGTAAACAGGAATGGAATGAGCAGTTCTGGGCCCAGTTACAAAGTCCAGCCATCGCTGGGATCTCTGGGTACAGAACTAGAGCCGCATGGTGGGAGAAGCAAAAAGAAAATGAAGTTGGCATGTAATCAGGCCCTTCGGGTCTATTTCTGGGCAGGAATTCCTGCTACATCTCGGACACTACCATGTAGCCCCCACCAGTATGTTCTTAATGATAGGACTTCACTGACTCATAAATCACCACTACAGGGGAGCGTCCTTATAGACCCCAAAACAGGCTACTCTCAAGTTCTCTCACCAAGATAAAGATTCTCTCCCTTTAATCCTTACTTCTTCAAGGTCACCACCTCCCATTTTTAATTCACACAAACTTTCATTATTTGCCAGAGCCTAACATGAGCCATGCACAGCCACTGCCGCCCTGAGGAAGACGGACACGCTCCTTTGCCTTCTGGAGTCTACAGTGGGAGGCAGATGGTGATCAAGTAGCCACACAGGCATAAAATCACAAACTACGATTAGTGCAACGAAGGAAACAGAGATGGAACAGGGGATGAGACTTAATCCAAAGGGTTCCATGCTCCCCTGAGGAAGTGATACTTGAGCTGAGATCTGAAGAGTAAGCTAGAAGTTAAATGAGACAGATGGGAGGCGAGAAGAGAGAGTTCTTGTCACAGGGACACGGAAGGACATGGGCAGGACAGAGTGGTACCCTGGAATAACTTTCCAAAGAAAGGCAAAGCAGGGAGAGAATGGCTCAAGAAGTTAGAAGGCGGGAGGTAGGTCAAGCAGAACTTTGTGGAACACGGGAAGAAATCTGGCCTCAGAGAAACGGGCAGACCTTGAGAGTTCCTTCAATTCCTTGTGTCCGAACGTTCTCTGCTCATCTGCCACCGCCTACTCTAACCACAGTTCCTTCGTGAAAACCCGTCCCACCTCAGTCCCTCGAAGAGAATCCCTACTAGCGTACAGCTTGGCCCTCTCCAACCAATACGAGTGTTTCTTGGGAGCCTCTGACCTTTGGAGCCTTTGAACTTAGGGGCTCTTAAGACACAGATGACGCTATAGCCAACTGGTGATGGACGTGGAACTAAAATGTTTCCATGACCAGGGAAGGCTGAGGGACATATTGGTCATGCTGAGCCATGTGAAAAAAAAAAAAAAAAAAACTTTTTTTTTTTTTAAGTGTAAATCATCACCCTTCCCATTTATAGGTCACGTGTCTTCCCCTCTCTGGGGAAGCTGGCCCTGTGACCAACTGGCCCCTACTGACCCACAGTATGCAATGAGAGCAGTCATCGGGGATTTCTGAGGCCTGTCCTGAAGAGCACTGGCAAAGGCCACTTCTGCACATTTGCCAAGCTCCCTCTTGAAGGCCAGTCCCCAGGCTTCAGGGGCAGTGGCTACATGGAAGAGAAGTAAGGTGTTCCAGTGGGCGTGTTGGCTGAACTCCCATTCGATAGCCAACATCCCCTGCCTGCCCTGTGAAAGAGTCAGCTCACGTGTTCCAGCTCATAGGAGCCCCCGGGTAAGTGCAGCCCCAGCCAACAGCACGCACGGCAGAACTGCTCGGCAGAGCCCTACCCAGCCCAGGCTTCCAAGGGATCCCACAGAGGGGTTGGTTTCCGAAGCCAGTAAGTTCAGGGGCAGTTGTTCCAAAACAAGAGATAACTCAAACAGAAATAGAGCAAGGTAGCAAATGAGATTAGGAAAGAATCAAGCAGATAAACAAAGAAAAGCAGAGATGCAGCCCCTGCAGGACAGGGAGTTCAAGCTCAATTCTGGACCTTCCCACCTGAGTGGAGGACTCTGTTCCTTTCTCTGTAATTCACGAACCTCAGTTTCTTTTTTATTTTTAAGATTTTATTTATTTATTTGACAGAGAGATACACAGCGTGAGAGGGAACACAAGCAGGGGGAGTGGGAGAGGGAGAAGCAGGCTTCCCGCCGAGCAGGGAGCCCGATGTGGGACTCAATCCCAGGACCCCGGGATCATGACCTGAGCCGAAGGCAGACGCTTAACGACTGAGCCACCCAGGTGCCCCACAAAACTCAGTTTCTTGACAATAAAATGACCTTTAACAGGACCAGCTGAAAGCCTTTCTGTCCACAAAGGTTTTTACTATAATACCCAGGTATTTTAGTCACCATTTTGCTCCTGCCTCTCTTGTTTATCATATCCAACTTAATAAGCACCACTCAGAAATTCCTTGTGTAGTATTGATAAGTCTTTACCAACTACCTGCCTTGGGCTATCAAGATTATTGATCCTTAAAATTTTAGAGACCAGAATAATTGGAAGGAATAAGGCTCAAGTATCTCTTACGGTAAAGGAGTCGGATACATTCTAACAAACAGGTGACTGTGGAATACAGGTGTTAATATAATCATCAGTAACTGAAAAGGCAATCCACCGTATTTCCAAGTAACCCATCATATTTCCATAATTTAGGTTACTCTAATGTGATGCAAGGTAATTTCACAGTGATAAATTTGGTGTAAGTGCACAAAAATCTGAGTAAAGGCACGCACTGATAGAAGATACCAATGGGTCTAGCTCCCTATTTTGAGATGTTCATGAATTAAAAACACGTATTGCTCAGATTTTAGAATGTGTGCTCCTTGAGGTCTAGCAATTTGTTAAGATTCTTAAAGCCATTATCTTTGTTTTGTTTTGTCTTCACTCCTAATATTTTTAGAGTGTATGTGCTGTCTATGATTTAGAGGGTATGTGTTGTGATGAGTTTTAAGGATTAGATGACTATTCTATCCCTTGGCCTCAAGTCCAGGCACTTCTCCAAAGGCCACCAGCATTTGGCCAAATAATCATATGCCTCACTGATTGTCCAACCCACCAGGAAATTCCACACCTCCTTTCATACCATTCCTCCCCTTCTTTCCCTGGTAAGCTCACTATCATCCTTCAAGACCCAGCTCAATGTGACTTGCTCTATGAAGCATTATCTGACACTCACCAGCCTCTCTGCCTTTTCTCGACAGATTTAACTACACCCCCATTTAGTTCACACAATACTCTGTATATACCTCTAATACTTGAAATATTTATCATAATTATTTGTTTGAACTTCTATTTTCCCAACTACATTGTGATTTCCTTGAAAGCAGTGATCAAACAGTATTCATTTTTAACTCCATGGTGCTTAGCAAAGTGCTTGAATCACAAGGGGCCCTCTGTAAATACTTACAGAGTGAATGCTTTCTGTCGCTAGAATGCCTTATTCTAAGCAGCCTGAAATGCCTTTCACACATTTTAACTCTCAAAAAATGGATTATAACCCATTAGAGGGATGAGAAATATAAGGAATTAAGAGGAAAAGATGTCTTATCTAAAATTAGAATACATGAGAGAAATCTCTGAAATTTCCAGATGGATAGATCCATTTCACCCTTCTGTTTCTGTGAATTACGTATAATTCCATCTTGTAGAGTCAAATACATTATAATTAACTGCATACATAGTCATAATAAGGTAGAACTTCTAATTTTCAATTCACTACTCCAACAGAGCTAACCATAATAGAAAAAAAAAAAAGATGATTAATTACAACCTCAGGCACCCCTCCAAAAATGCCTTCTTTAATAAGTACCCCTTCTTTTTGTTAATGCATCCTACATGCTGAGTGTCCTTAGGGCTCAAGTACAATTTACACTTCATTATCTTATATTTTCATAATGTCTCTAGCTGCTTCATCGCATCCAATTCTGTCTCAAGAGCAAAGTCTTCAAAGATGGTGTCTCAGTCAGGGTCCTAGTGGGAAACAGATGGAACACTCACAGGAGACAACGGATGGTGTTCAATAAGGGGATTATTTACCAGCCATGGCGGGGTTTAGGGAAGACAACCAGGGAATGTGAATTGCCTTAGGCCTGAAGGGGCAGGAGGACAGAGCTATGGAGACCCAGAGAAAGTACAGTTAGCTATACGAGAGGGCCGCCTGACCAACTTGACTTCCAGGAGAGCCACAGAGACAACCGTCAGCCAGATGGCAAGAAAAGACCTAGAGGGATGAATAGGCTGACCTCATGGTCCTCCTCCCTCCAAACCCCTGCTCCATGCATGCAACCGGAAGCCAGAGGGCAGGGAAGCCCACCAAGGCAGCGCATGACAGCCCTCCCCTGCAGGACAAGGGCAGGCTGGGAAGAGTGAGGAGTGGATTTTGAGGGGCAAACACAGAAGAGCCAACACCCAACAGAATCATCACAGGTACTTATTTCTGAGCCCCCTACTTCCCATACAACAGAATTTTAGTACAGATGGAAAGAAGAAGAAAGAGCCAAGACGTGGTATTCAATGGAATCACAGGGTATGCAGGAACATTCCACGTACATCCATTTCCATTTCTTTCTGAGCACATAGGAGTCACCTCTCCACATTTGCTCTGTGCTCCATCCCCAACCACACGGAAGAGGCCTTACTGAAGGCAGTGCCCAGGAGTAAGACCTCCAGAAGAACCCTCCAACTGCGACATAAGGGTCAATAAATAAATAGCCCAGCTCCTCCCCGCTCCGGTAGACTACTGGGAAGCATATTCCTCGGTCTCCAAAAGACAGCGTCCGGCAGACAGGAGCCTTAGTGGCCCTTAGTGGAGTCAGCCTGTCAGCACACCCAACATTGGCTGCATTTCCTTCCTTATCTCACTGCCCCACACCCCCCCTGGTGCTTCCAGGGCCGACCTCCAGAGTTGGCTACTTGCACTCCAACCCTCATCTTAGGCCAGTGTCAGGAGAAGCCAACCTCAGACAATGCATGAGTAATAACCCACGCCTCTGAGAACGGACACATCACGAAGAACGTGTAAGAGATATGTGCACGTGCGTGTGTGTGATACCCACCCTCCCTGCCTTTCTCGGCACCAAAGTAAAAATATATGGAACTTAAAGTAAAAAATGTGACTTCTAAGGCTCCAACTTGGCTTTGAACTGCTCTGGAAAGCTCAGAAATAACAACCTCCCCGGGCCTCCATTTCCTCATCTGTCAAATGAACTCCAATAAAGACCTATAAGTTTCTTGTCCAACTCTCAAGTTTGGTCAAGATTTTCAGCAGTGAAAGGGACATAAATCATGAGGCCCAGTCCTTGAACAGACATGAAATTCCATTTTTTGGAGTATTTTCTTACACTTAGGGAATTCACAAAAGGCAAAAAACACTTTTGTATCATCATAAAGCAAATAACTGACAGAAATTAAGAATTTAACCTATTAACCAAATGGCTATTAGATATTATTTTAAGTCAAATTTCCTTGATTTGACAGCATACATACAATCAATTATTTCAAAACTAGTAAATCTTGTATAAACATCTATTGAGTGCCCCCTTAATCTATTACAGGATACATTTATAAAAACATCAAGACTGGCTGCATGGCTCAGTCGGTTAAGCATCTGCCTTCGGCTCAGGTCATGATCCCAGGACCCTGGAATCAAGCCCTGCGTCAGACTCCCTGCTTAGCGGGGAGTCTGCTTCTCCCTCTCCAGCTGCCCCTCCCCCCACCACTCATGCTCTCTCTCCTCTCTCTCTCAAATAAATAAAATCTTTTTAAAAAAATAAGTAAATAAAGTAAGACCTCAGAAAACAGAGATGGGCTTTGTAGACCTACTTCTGCTATAACTTCATTTGTCTCCTTGGGCAAATTATTTCACTTCCTCATGCCCCACACCCAGCAGCACCTCCAAGAGAGCTGGGCCTAGGGCATTCCATACATAATAATCAACTGATAAAATTGAAGAATGCCCTGAGCTTTAGTTTTATTAAGGAGAAGAAGGGAAATGGGAGGGTCGTGCTATCTATATCATCTTGACAAACTCTTCCTACCCCTACCTTCCCTCTTGAAATGAAACAAAATATAGTGACCTTAAATTCTGTAGCTCCAAATGACTGTATCGCTCTCTTGAGAGCTATTGCCTCTGCCCAGCATGGCCATCCCAGAGCAGACCTTAGTCTACGGCCATACCACCCTAAACACGCCCGATCTCGTCTGATCTCAGAAGCTAAGCAGGGTCCGGCCTGGTTAGTACTTGGATGGGATACCAGAGCAGACCTTACCTATTCAGAGGCAGAAGCCACCGGATCCTGAAATTTCATAAATTGATTCTTTTTTTTTTTTTTAAAGATTTTATTTATTTATTTGACAGAGAGATAGACAGAAGAGCACAAGCAGAGGGAGTGGCAGAGGGAGAGGGAGAAGCAGGCTCTGCACTGAGCAGGGAACCCAATGCGGGACTCGATCCCAGGACCCTGAGATCATGACCTGAGCCAAAGGCAGATGCTTAACCATCTGAGCCACCCAGGCGCCCCATAAATTGATTCTTAAACACACACACACACACATACTTCAGTGCTGGGTATGCAGTGCCATGAAATGAATGAGGTCCATGTTTCTAGCCTTCATATTTAAAATAATGGCAAAAATCATTGCAACCCCCAGTCATGAGTAAGGCTGTTCTGATAGGTGGCCAAGACCTTGTCTCAGACCTATTTGGAAATGTATGACAAGCAAACAAAAAGATTGTGGAAGGAACAGGGGAGAGGGGGAGAGTTGAGGACACGGAAGGGGAACATGATAAGGTATTCTTTCACTTCTCTTTCTTGACTAGCACATTCATAACAAATATATTATTACATCTGTAATAAAGTGAAAAATCTGAAAGTGACCATGAGCCTCTTGGAAGGACTCTCTGGGACTGTGGAGGCTCTTGCTACTTTTTCTCTTAGGCACAAAGCATTCAAAGTGTGTGCATATTGGAAACAGGAAAAGCAGGACAGGAGCCAAGAGGAAAGTTCTAATTTTGTATCTTTGTGGGCAAACTATCAAAAAAAATGGTTTCCCTCCAATTTCCTCCAACATGAAGAATGGTCAACTGCTTCTCTATGATATTTCATCTGAGTTTCAAGGTCAAGGGGGAGGAAGAAAGAAGAAAACGAGGTTATACAATGTCACAAAAAGTTAGCTATTAAATTATCTTATAGCAGTTACAAATTTCAGCAAAGTTATAAATGCTCATTTATTATTTATACTAAAATGACAAAATTGTTAAGAAAGATTAAATTACCAAGGAGGAAAATATTAGATGACTTTGGAAATGTTAGCATTATAGGACCTAATTGTCTTCATTGGTGGTTTTCAAAGCTGGGTGCATAATAGAATTACCTGGGAAACTTTTAAAACTTCTCAAGCCCAGGACATACCCAAGGCTAATTACATAGGTATCACCAGGGGCTGGACAGCCAACAACAGTGGTTTTGAAGCTGCCCAGGTGACCATGATACGTACAACAGTTCAAGATCAAGTGGCCTACTTCATGCTAAGTCAATGTTAATGTGGCTTGAGCCAAAGGATGGTGTCTGGAACTAGTGCTTCACTTCTCAAAACCCTCCCTGACCTGGTCCTTACAGGTAGACGTCCGGGGCACAAAACTTCACCTCCCCACTCCTCACCTGCCTCAGATTGACCCTCTAGTCCTTCAAGCCTACCTGGAATTGGACATCGATGCCAGGTATGGGCCTTAAGAGACAACACCAGGGAGTACAGTGACATTAAAATTGTGTGCTTCAGAGAGAAACGGTGTCCACAGTGCCTTTGCAGTTAAGAATCATCCACTGGCAGAGAAAACTCACCAAGGGTAGGCCAAGCAATGCTATCAAAACAGGCAGCTTAGGCCTCCTTTTCCCTGGTCTTATTCAACCATTCATTTGTTCACTCACATTTACGAGCCAGGTGGCTTGTCCTAAGTTCACCCTGAACTCACAGCTTGTAGGGAAAACAGATCTTAAGAAGTAACTGCCACTCAGTGTAATTAGAAAACTGGAAGTAGGTACAGGCACAGTGAAAAAATACACAGAGAATAATTACTTCTGGGGAAAGGGTTTTCCAGGCTACGGAAATTTTGTATCAGCAAAGGGTTTTCCAGGTTACAGAAATGTTGCATAAGAGCCACAGAGATGAGACAGTATGAAAACAGAGAGCTGTTTCATACTGCATATGGAAAACGCATTCAAGGGATGAGGTCTGAGGTCCGAAACATGAGGTAGGAAAGGGCAGAACAGCTAGGAGTTTGGGCCTTCCCCCGGAGCCGGGTTTCTCCACAGCGACACTTACTGACCTTCTGCGCTGGATACTTCCTGATGGTGGGGGGTCATCTGTGCATTGTGGGATGTTTGGCAGCAGCCTTGGTTTCTGTTCACTAGACAACAGCAGCACCTCACCCCCCCCCAATACAGGCAGTAACGCCCTCAGACATTGCCAAGATGTTCCTTGGGAGAAAAGTCACCCCTCTTGAGAACCACTGTCCTGGAGGCCATCTAGACCTGTTGAGCAGGCAGAACTAAGTCAGAATCCGAGAGCAGCATGGGGAATGCAGTGGGGTGGTGAGACATCACAGACCATCCATCCAGAACAAGAACCTGCATATCTGTGCTCATGCCTTTAACCACTTTCACAGGGTATCAGGAAGTCTACACTCAACAATTAGTTCTAACTTACTAATTTAGACTGGCTTTCAAAGAAGAATCAAGCAAAGTGTTTTATTACGCTATCTTTACAATATAAAAACTTCCCAAAGTTGGCCTCTAGGTGGTGGGATGCTGGTTCACTGCTCTTTCCTTGATATTTTTCAGTATCTTCCACAATCTGAACAATTTATAAAAGAGCAATTACTTTTCAACATACCACCCTTAGGTAATTCCTCTGTGAAAATAAAATATTGCATGCATGACACACAGTTGCAAAGGTAGAAGCAATGATCCCACAATGTGCGTGCGCGCACACACACTCTCTTCCACCCTTGCTCATTGTGCTTTCAATTATTATGGCAATATAAAATTTCATTTTCCATGAACCAAAATATGCACAAGGGTGTCTTTGCAGAACATTCCTTTTTACATAGACCTTTTGAAGTAAAGCATGGTTTCAGTTATCTACTGCTGTGTAACAAGCCACTATAAAACTTAGTGAGAAAAACAACAATCATTTATTATCTCTCACAGTTCACTGGGTTGGCTGGGCTCAGCTGGGCAGCTCTCTTCCACATGGGGTAGCTAAGGTCCAATAAGCTACATTCAGCTGGGAGCTTGATTGGGGCTGGAACATTCAAGATGGCTTCTCATCCTTTGGGTCTTTCTCCAAATGGCTGATCATTTAACAGTGCGGTCTAAGCTTTTATAAAGAACCAAGCCTGGCTCCTAAGAAGGAGCAATCCCAGAGGACAAGCCCTAATATGCTTATCAAGCCTCTGCTTGCAACACACTTGTAATATCCCATTGACCAAAGCACTATGGCCCAGTCCAGAGTCAATAATTATGGCATGTCTAGAGTCAGTAAAGAGGAGAATACGCAAGGGCATGAGTGCTGGGAGGCAGCGTTCACAGGGGCCATCAAGGTAACAGTCTATCACAGTTGGAACAGGATTTTCTTATAGACCATGTCCTTTTACCCAGACTTTTTAAACTAAACATCAAAAGATTAAAACCCAGAGATTACAGATATGAAACAATCCATACCAAATTACAACTAAAGCTACCGCACACCTTTGCGCCTTCCTTAGGCCAGCTCTTAGTACAGAAATAGAAACAATTCAATCTCATATTTCCTAATGGTAAAGGCATTTCAGAAATAAAAAATCCTATTTTTCCCTAAAGGATAGAAATACCAATGATGAAAGATTCCCTCACTAAAGATAGATACTATTGTTTGGATACATTTAAAAATTTCATGATGAAAAGAAACTCACCAAATTAAAGTAAACTGATCGAAATCTACCGTCAACTCCCTTCTTCCCTATTTTCTTCTTTGGTGAACGAACCTCCTTTGAAGAACGAAGTACAATCCTAACAACTTGTGCTTTAAGTTTTCATGCATTGAAGATTAAGAAAAGTCACACACCAGTTCTCATATGTAAAATAATAATTTGCTTCAGTTGAATGAGTAGAAGTTCACTTCGAGATTGTTTTAATGCATACTATTTATTTTACTATTTTTATATATATGAATTATGAAAATGCATTCTCTAGTGGGAAAAGTCATCTCCATTATGACAATCCTATTACAGAGCAGTAGACACAACCCCCAGGGTGGCAGGGATGCCTGGGAAAATACTGAGTAACCATCTGAGTGGGTTTATCTTATGGATGGGTGCCTTCAGACATGACCAATGAGGAGGTCCTTCCTGGTTCCAATATCATAAATGAAGGATGCCCAGATCAGGGCGATCTAAGCCTGGGTGAGCTCCTAAATGAATCTGACATGTAGGAAACAACAGTAAGTTTGAAAGATTAATTTGGCCCACTCAATCTTAAAAGAGAGTTCAGAAGATGCAGAACTAGCAGAAAATCTTTTTTAATAAAAATTATTTTAAAAAGTACTTAAAGGCCATTTTCAAATAGTTTTAATCAATATTTCTGGTGAATCTGGTACAAGAACAGCATCTAGAATTCTGTTTGGCTCAATAAATATTTGTCAAATGAATTAAAATATAACCTACTGGGAAAATGGCCTTGGAGACTAGCTCAATGGTTTTCCATAGGTTCTTGGTAAAACAGAGGGAGGACAGGAGATGTGGAGGAAGTGGAGAGCTGACTACTGCTTTACACCTTGGGTTTTCGCATGAAAAGTTACTTCTGCTATTAAAAAAAAAAAAATGGAACTGCCACTGATCTATCCCAACATCCTTGTTCTATGAACAAGAAAAAACACAACCAAGGCCAGACACAAAGAATGGCAGTGTTACAACCAGACCTCAAGTCTCGAGGGAAATACTGGCATATACAGTCAGTCCTCAACATTTGCAAATTCACCTACTCACCAAAATTTATCTGTAACCACAAAATCAATACAGGTAGCACTTTGGTGGTCTTCACTGGACATGTAGAGAGAGGCAAAAAATTGGGGTCACTAATGCACAGGATCCTGCTGATGTCGCACAAGGCTCTGCTCTGCCTTCTGGTGTCAGCTCTCACACTGTAAACAAGTGTCATTTTCACAATCTATCCAGTGCCACGTTATATCGCAAATTTGTGATTCTTGTTGGTTATTTCACTGTTTAAAACAAGGGCCTCCCCAGCAGAGTGATGAAGTGCTAGTCTGCTTAAGTGTAGTGTTCCTAAGCACAAGGCTGTGATGTGACTTGCAGAGAAAATACATGTGTTAGCTAAGCATCATTCAGGCATGAGTCATAACACTGTTGGCCATGAGTTCAACAGGAATGAATCAACGATACATATTAAACAAGCTGTTTAAAAAAAAAAAAAAAAACAGAAACACACATGAAACAAGGTTATATATGGATGAGTTGATGAAAATGTTGTGACCAGAGGTTCACAGGAACCTATCCTTGTATTTCCACAAGGAGCAACGACTCAATGTTCACTAATTCAGAGTGCATGGAGACTTTGTAGGACATAACTACTGGAAACAATGAGATCAACTGTACATAACTTACAACTCTTTAGTTCGTTGTTACTGAGGGCCTTGAAAACTGGGCACTAGCACTCCTGAACCAGACATCAGTAAATACCTTAATGAAAGTACCTCCTGGTGCCCCTTTCAGCACCTTGTTTTTTCTCATAACTGATGACATGAGCTTTACCAACTGTACGGGGATTTTAAAATGTTTCATTTTTTGGGAAATCTTTTAGTATTATGAGGACTGTTTCCTAATTTGCTAAATATAGGACAGCAAAGGAACCATCCTAGAAGTTATCTAGTCCAAGGGCTACTAACCTGACTTCCATGACCACCAAAGAGGTTCACAGATATAACCGACCTGTTCCATAAACTGGGATGGGAAAAACAATTACATGGTTATTTTCGCTAAGCTCTAACCGAAGTGTGGCATTTCCTCTAATTAAAAATATAAATCACAAACCACAATAGTACTGATTGCACCTATGACTTTGTTTTTGATGGAAATTCCAGACAGTTTATCATATTAGAATTATTGCAGATATTGCAAAATATCACTTGTACTCAACAATAATTTGAAATTACAGTAGTTATATCATCTAATGTTAATAAGATGTACATATATTATCATACCACAAATTTACTATTTTTATATCTGATTTTAATATAATGGTTTCCTTTGCAGTTCTGTATATTTTATTTTATGCATTTAAAAAATTATTTAGGGACACCTGGGTGGCTCAGTCAGTTAAGCATCTGCCTTCGGCTCAGGTCATGATCCCAGGGTCCTGGGATTGAGTCCTGCATTGGGCTCCTTGCTCAGCAGGGAGCCTGCTCCTCCCTCTGCCTGCAGCTCCCCCAACTTGTGTTCTCTCTCTCTCTGACAAATAAATAAAATCTTTAATAAATAAATAAATAAATTATTATTATTATTTAGAGAATGGGTTCACAGAGTCTTCACCAGACTGCCAAAAAGGTCCATAAGAACTCTGAAGCACTTCTCCCATTCCACAGATAAAGAAACATGAACTAGAAAAGGAAAGTAGCCTTTGATGGTCCCCTCATTGGTTAGAAGCAAACCCAGGCCTGAAACCGCACAATATCCAACCTGGATGGGGCTCTACGAGCTGTGCTGAGCTGCTTAGCTATTCATCCTAAGTCTAAAAACTGGGGCACCTTATCCCCCAAAGTTTGGCCAGCAGCTAAGTGAGCCCTGAGATTGTACATCAACATGAAGGCAGAAGCATGTATCCCTAGTGGGGAATGGTGAGGAATTTACAACGCATCCAGGAGTCCCTCCTGGCCTACCCAAGATTCAGATCCTATCTCCTGGGCAATCACTGTTGCCTCACCCCACGTGGAGCAGAGTCACCATGGTGGGGAGCCAGTGTCGCTGGTGGGACTGTGTGTCACTCAGGTGGCTGGCCCAGAACAGAGGAGCAGGATCACATTTCCTCCTGTCACCCCATCACCCCACAAGCATCCTATGCACCAGCCACAACAAATTAACTGCCATGCACCAACCATACAGAGCTCTTTCCTGCCTCCCAACACAGTTTCCTCTGCTTACAATGGCCCTCCTGTCTTTTCTCCCTGGCAAACCCCTCTTGTCCTTTGATACTCAGTGACGTGTCATCTTCCTCTATCTTTGCCAGGTAATAATCCTTGTCTCAATACTAGACTGTGAGCTCTGTGAGATGGGCAGGGAAGGTAACTGGGCTGGAGGAAAGGAGACCAAGCATCTATTGTGTGCAGACAAGATAGATGATGTGATAGTAATAACAATGTTAACATTTATTGAGCATTTAATATCCACCAAACATTGTTCTAGGCAATTTACATATATTGTCTCATCTGATCTTCCCAACAGCCAATAGGTACAATTATGATCCTAATTTCACAGATGAGGGAACTGAAGAGGTTAAATAAGTTGCCTAAGGTCACAGAGATAGGAAGTGGTACAGCAGGGATCTAAATAGAGGCACCCTGATGCAGAGACTTACGTATGCCTTTAACCAGTGACTGCACCATAAGGAGCCATCTAATCCCTTCATTCAATAGGTAAGGAAGATACAGGTCACAGAGATTAGGCAATATCTTATTATAGAGTCCCCGAAGTAAGATTAGAATCAGAGCTCAATTTCCAGGATGCTGCCTCTTACTTTAGTTTGGATTTTTGTTTGGAATGAGAGAGGACAGAAAGGGAGGGAGGAAAAAAAAGATTCATACATCAGTTAGTGTTAGTTGATTGGTGCATAAATCAAATGACTGGTCAATACACAGATAGGAAGATTAATAGGTAAGTAGAGGGACGTGCGGGTGGCTCAATCGGTTAAGCGTCTTCCTTTGGCAGGTCATGATCCCAGGGTCCTGGGATCAAGTTCTGCATCAGGCTCCCTGCTCAGCGGGGAGCCTGCTTCTCCATCTGCCTGCTGCTCCCCCTGCTTGTGCTCACTCCCCCCCGCCCCGCCTCTGACAAATAAATAAATAAAATCTTTAAAAAAAAAAAGATAAGTAGAAAGAACTGATCACTTTCAGGTATCTCCAGCACAAAGCAGATCTGGCTCACAGTAGATAACGCTACTGATTGCTCTTTGAACCATGAAAAAATATCAAGACATGCTCCTACTACCACCCGAGTGCCCTCTAATTTAATGTAATCCCACACGATGCTGCGTGCCGGTCAGGAGGCCCACAATTGAAGGAAAAGCAAGAGGCTTAGAAAGGGTGAGTTTCCTTCCCAGGAACCCCTCAGAGAGTCTTTTCACAAAGAAGAGATGACTTTATTTTTCAGTCTAAATTAGCCCTCCTGTATTTCGACAGGCATAATGAATATGATGTTCTGTGTTAACACAGAGAAACCAGGACTAAGCTTGCTTTGCTTGGTTTTATGTTAATTTCTTGCTGACCTGCTCACAAGTGCAATTGATCCTACTGAGAAAACGATTATTTCTTTTCAAATAGTGGCCACTGTGCAAAGTCAACAAACATTTCCGACCTCCAGCACTTGAGACCAACTAAGTCTGCTCCTGACCTAGGGAACTAAACTATCACGTGCAAATATCATTCACCGTTTCATGGGAAAACAATTCAAACACAGAAAACATCTGCTGTGGTACTCTTTCCACCACTGTAAGGCGGAAACACTTGTAGTGACATTACTGCCTATTTTCTGTCGCTGGAACTGCTTTCTACTTTGAAAGTTATTCATTTGCTATACACTGGCTAGATGACACATCAATTAAAGTAATTTATCTTTTAAACTGGAAATAGGAAGATGGAAGCAGACGTTCTGAAGGATACATGTATCTTCTTCCCACCAAATCTACTGGGTTGTCACACAGATGGTTAAAGATTTATTGTTGGTTGAAGGTGGTGCTGGTTAGCTGCAGTCTTCAGAAATGCACACTTTTTTCCCCCTTTGTCTTCCATAGTCTAGAACTTCTCTCTGTGATTTTTTTTTTTAAGATTTTATTTGTTTATTTGACAGAGAGAGAGATAGCGAGAGCGGGAACACAAACAGGGGGAGTGGGAGAGGGAGAAGCAGGCTTCCCGCTGAGCAGGGAGCCCGATGCGGGGCTCGATCCCAGGACCCTGGGATCACGACCCGAGCCGAAGGCAGACGCTTAACGACTGAGCCACCCAGGCGCCCCAACTTCTCTCTGTGATTTTGTAGCAGCCTGCCTTAAGTGGGGTTGGTCCGTGAAGGCTCTAACGAGGTACAACCTTAACAGTTCCCAAACATTAGTGAACAGTTCACACCTCACTGGAAGTCAGGCTCCCTCCCTAAAGATACCGAGGCAAAGCTCGGACTTAGACCCCTGGATGCAGTGTCATTTTGAGCAGCAGTTTCTGGTACACAAAGCATAATCTGTTTTTACAAGCTTGTTGCTAAATACATAATTTTATATTAAAAATACAATACACAGAGAATGTCAAAATGAGCCAAAAACAACAAACTTGATGCAACTAAGAAGAGTCCCAGAGGCTAAACATGGTAGCAAAAGCAAGAAACAAGCATCTATATATAGAAAAGGACAGTCTTAACCAACAAGAAATCTACTTGCTTGTAGAACTGTTTTTCTTCTTTCTTTGGGATCTAGCTCCATGAATGGTAATTAAATTAGGAGACTGTGGTTAAGATAGTAAAGAGGCAAAAAGGGACCTTTGAAAATATGTTTCATGTTTAAGATGTTACAAAGGCAAGCAAGGTTTAAGTGCTGACATGAAAAGGTTTGATTTTCTTCTGGAACATCCAGCTGGAAGGGGTAAAAAGGCAACCATACACAACTAAGAATTTACCTCAAATATCCAAATCTGGATAGCTTTCCACCTCTAAAATATTCCTAGGTATAAAGAAGTAGTCACAGGGTGCCTTCTCTACACTGTTTAGTTTGGGTTCCTTCTGAGGCATACCCTAAGTCAAGGATTTGAGAACCAGTAGTTTATTTGGGAAGTTGATCACAGGAAGCCAGTAGTAGAGTGGAGAAATGAGAGAGGAAAGCCAATGCAGGGGGTGCTATCAAGCAAGTTATCATCGTAGGCAACCGGGATCTAACCCCACTGGGGAATGCTGGGAGAAGGCATAGACACATTCTCAGTTATCTCATTCAGGAGGCAAGGGAGCTGGGGTACTTGTACATGGATTCCTTCTCAACCTACATGTCCATCGCTGCGTGAATGGATAAACCAAATGTGGTATCCACACACACTGGAATACTATGCAGCTCTAAGGAGGAAGGAAATTCTGACAGACTACAGTGTGGATGAACCTTGAGGGCATTATGCCAAGAGAAAAAAGTCAGCCACAAAAGGACATGTATGATTTCACTTACCTAAGGAACCTAGAGTAATCAACTTTATAAAGACAGGAAATAGAATGGTGGTTGCCAGGGGACCGGGATGAGGGAGTAATAGAAAGTTACTGTTTAATGGATATAGACTTTCAGTTCTACAAATGTAAAAGTTCTGGAAATGAGGGACGCCTGGGTGGCTCAGTCGGATGAGTGTCCGACTCTTGATTTCGGCTCAGGTCATGATCTCAGGGTCATGAGACTGAGCTCTGCGTCAGGCTCCCCACTTGGCAGGGAGTCTGCTTGGGATTCTCTCTCCCTCTCCCTCTACCCCCAACCCCAAATAAACAAATAAATCTTTTTTTAAAAAGTTCTGGAAATGAATGGTGGGGATGGTTGCACCATATGCGAATATACTTAATGCCCCTGAACTGCACATTACAAATGGTTAAATGGTAAATTTCATCTTATGTGTATTTCACAATTTTTTTTTCAAAAAGGTAAGTGCCCAGGGTGATATAGGTAGAGCCCCTAAAGTACATTTATTTTAATAACCACTCAAAAACCTACCTCAAAGGTACTCAAACCCACTCACTGTCATAGGGATTTGATAAAGCAAATGATGCCCAAAGACAACCATCAATAGAGATTTGGGGAGGGAGACTATCCTAGATAAAAAATAAATGTATTCACTTTTTTCTGATTATATATGATCACGGTTAAAAACTTAGCAGATAGGTATTGGGGCACCTGGGTGGCTGAGTTGGTTAAGTGTCTGCCCTCAGCTCAGGTCGTGATCCCAGGGTCCTGGGATCAAGCCCCTCATCGGGCTCCCTGCTCTGTGGGGAGCCTGCTTCTCCCTCTCCCTCCTCCTGCCGCTCCCCTTGCTTATATTCTGTCAAATAAATAAGTAAAATCTTTAAAAAAAGAAAAAAAAACAACCTAGCATATAGGTAAAAAGAAGAAAATCTAAGTCATCTATAATCTGATCACAGGGGTAGCTCTCTCAGGATGTGCAGCATGGAGAACGATATGCAGAAAGGACAGATGTGAAAATCAGACAGTTCCCAACCTCCGCCGCCAGTGGGCTCCTAAGGCTGGCAGAGCTGGGCTGCTGACTCCTCTTGATCCCACTCTCCCCACTGGTAAACAACAGACTCTGTGCCAATGTCTTTGAACACCTTACTACTCAAGGTCAGTGGCCCAGCAGCATCTGCGTTCCCTGGGAGCTTGTCAGAAATACAGGGTCTCGGGGCCCCACCCTACACCTGCTGACTCCGGATCTGCATTTTCACGTTTGGGCTAAAATGCAGGTGATTCGGGTGTGCTGTGGAGTTTCAGAAGCGCTGCTCTAACACAGACCTTCTTCTGCTTACGATTTCTGAAAAGCGCCAGAGCTGCTAAGCCTTTAGGGCCTTGGTGTTAAAATTTCCACCTCCTCTTGCAGAAAACAACCTAACTAGCTTTCAAATGAGGTAATCCAGGATCTGGCACAGAGTAGATGCTAGGTAAATGTGGACCAATACTGCTACCATTTGTATGACATATAATGTCCCCCGGAAGGAAACCCATGGAAGGGGACAGCAAATTAGAAAATTTTCATCCAAAATAATAAATTCGATTTTCTCTTGCTCGAATAGAAAAATTTATCCTAAGGAAAGCTGAAAAGAAGGAAACAGTTTTCTCCCCAGACTGAATGCTTCTTTTGTAATACAGTTCAATATTCTTAGACTTTTTTTCAGACCTGAAAAAAAAAAAAAAGTAAATGAAACGACATGTTGAAACTTGCACTGACCCTCTTGCATTTCCAAGGCTGCTGGTCTGTTGTGCTTAATGTCTTTTTTTTTTTTCCTCTTTGTAAGCAACAAATAGGACTTTGTTAGCTTGTGCAATGATGCAATTATAAGTGCATTAGCCTTCTCATCCACAAAAAGAATCTGATTTCAGAAACAAAAAATAAAATTCACCACTAAAGTAATATGCTATCACAGTAGAGTTCTTTAAATTTGGGGAATACTATCTACTTTGGTTTGGATTCGAAACTTTGAAAATATGGAGGGAAGGGAGAAGGGGTATAGGGAAAAGAAAATAGACTGAGCTATGAATTAGCCATATAACATTCTGATTCTTAAAGGCACGTATCAAAAGCCTTGACATATATACATGATTATTCTTCGCTCCAGTAATTCTGTTCCTAGGATGGGCAAAAATGCTTATCTTCAGTGAAAAATATTCCCCATAGCCTTGCTTCTAACAGTGATTGTTTTAAAAAGAAAATTAGTTTATGATATTGGACTAGTTAAATAAACCTTTTTCACTTATATAAAAGTAGAGCATGCCATTCAGAATAATGCTTTTTAAGAAGTACCTTTAATGACCAGACACACTCACATCCCCCAGGCCTTTGTCCTCTTTCCTGTTCTAAATTTTCTTCACAGCACTTACCACCATCGGACAGTGACCTGTTGGTTACTGCTTATCTCCCCACAACTAAAACAATGTAGACTTCAGGCAAAAGGGCAATGTTCTGTTCACTTCTGTGCCCCTGGCGCCTCACAAGGTGCCTGGCAAGTAGTAGATTAGCAACACATATGAATTGAGAAATAAATGAAGGACTGAATATAAGCATATGCACGTGGGCACAGAGAAACAGACACAAGACAATTTAAGATATTCCCAAAATTATTAACAGTATTATGGCTAGGTGGTGAAAATACACACGCTTTTATTTTCTTCTTTATGCTGATCTATTGTTCCTACGTTTTATGCCATGAACTTCTTCTAAATATATATGTGTGTGTGTGTGTGTATATATATATATATATATAAAACCCCTTTTCTTATTTGCACATGTGCATGTGTGCATATATGTGTATGTGTGTATATTTTGTATGTGTATATATTTTCACACTTATATTTGGTTACCTTGTTAAGGATATCCTTTATTCCCCAAATTGCCAAGTTATACAATGGGAAAAAAAAGAAACCCTAACTCTCCACTTCAGGTGAATAAAATGAAATATGGGACAAGTGGTTTAAAAAAACCAACACCATGAACCCATTCTTGCTTCTTACCACACACACTTTCATTAAGTCACATACCATGCATATAGTCAGATATAATAATCCCTAATAATATGTTCCTATTTAATAAAAAATAAGTTTTTTAGTTTTAGAAAATTATGTTGTTTTCGCAAGTATGGTGGAAAATGACAATTTCATAGGTCTCACAATAGGTGTCCTATTGTTTTATTTTTATTATAGTAAAACTAGCAATTGCTCCAGAAGGCAGCAAAACTGGATCACAGTGTTCTCACTGGTCCGAAAGGAGAATTGCCATCAAGAGACACACACCTGGCAAATGAATAAAATCAAGAGCATCAGAAGCATTCAGGCAGCATCCCTTGAAATAAATTAAACAGGCCAGCCTTAACATTATAAAGTACCTATTCAGGGACGTTTAACATGTAATGAACAGATTTCCTAGGCAATCTTCAACATTTCTACTTTATATTCTAATAAGTAATACAAAACTTCGTACTTAATAAACTTTTAAAAATCCAATTCAGGGTATATAAAAGATTGTCAGTTATAAAGATGATACTTTCTGTGAACTGACTGCAAAACAAAGTCCATTTTAAAAGGATGATACATGCAAATACAGGTCTCCATGTGAAGCAGAATGTTACATTAATGCTGTGTTTGCAAAACGGGCTCAGGAATACTTCTCCCTAGGGAAGTGTTAAGGGAGTTTGTGAACTGGTCAAGACACCGAAAATCCCTCTAACCCTTCGGTACTTGAGACCCCCCACGAGCTCACTCTCAGCCTTTTCTCTCTTACCTTTGCTTTCTTCCTGAATATCTTCTTTCATCTGGTAAAGTGTCAAAGGACTATTCTATGTTTTTATTGTTTCTTTGCCTTAATTAATCACACTGTGATGTTTAACACTGAAAAAAGTATAATTTAATTTTGTAATTTTTTTTTAACTCCAGACAAGAGGTTGGCAAACTACAACCAAGAGGTTAGCAAACTCTAACCCAAGGGCCAAACCCAGCTTGCCATCCATTTTTATTTTTTTTTTTAAGATTTTATTTATTTGTCAGAGAAAGAGAGAGAGACACCACAAGCAGGGGAGCGTCAGGCAGAGGGAGAAGCAGGCTCTCCGCTGAGCAGGGACCACAGTGTGGGACTCCATCCCAGGACCCTGAGATCTTGACCTGAGCTGAAGGCAGAGGCTTAACCGACTGCGTCAGCCAGGCATCCCAAGCCATCTGTTTTTATAGTACCCATGAGCTAAGATTGGTTTTACATATTTAAATGGTTAAAAAAAACAAAAGAGGAATACTATTTCATAACACAAGGTAATCATATGAATTCAAATCTCGGTGTTCATGAACACAGTTTTCTTGGAACACAGCCACATCCATTCATTAAGGCACTGCCTGTGGCTGTCTTTGGAGCTACAACCCTGAAGGGTGGCAATAGAAAGTACAGAGCCTGTAAAGTCAGAAATACTTCCTGGTGTGTTTCGGGAAAATGTTGCCAACTCCTGCTCTAATTTACACGACAGCAACATATAACACAGATTGTAGATTCCTGGGTTATCCTGCTCTACGTATCCTATTTGAAAAGAAATGAGGTAATTTGCATAGGAAAATCTATATATCATCTCTGGATTATCATCCACCTACCTACTTACTCACCCACCTATTTTTGTACAGGCTAGGATGAAAGATCTGGAAGAGTACTTACCAAACTGCTAACAATGTTACCTCTGAGGCAGAATGGAAGACTAATGAGAGAGGATGAAATTAAATAAAATGTTAACTTTTTACTCACTTATGTAATTTTACTCCTGCAAGCAGGTACTCCTTTTGTATTACAAACAATTTAAAAAATAAATAAAATTCAAGGAGACCTTTTCACACACCGAATACTGGCCTCTCAGAACAACATAAAATTAAAGAGTTGAAATGTCAAAAAAAAAAAAAAAAAAAGGATTTCCAAGAGTTTCTTAACAGCATGATCATTTAGAATTGGTGCATTCAAAGTACATCTTTAACCATGAAAAAATGTGAAATGGTGCCGTTATGTCATATTAATAAAAAGAAAAGCCATAGCAAAGTATTTTAAAAGTACACAGATTTTGAAGAGCCAAATATTGTTCAGAAACTAATGATAAACAGGTCATGCAGAATATACATTCTGAGAGATTGTAGCTTCCCTGAGCCACCTACAAAGACAAGTACATTTCAATAGCTCCAATTTCCATCCTTCTCACTCCAAAGTATCGGTTGAAATTCATTCCATGCTTAATAAAGAAATACTGGTCATAACTCTTGTTTGAAAAAAAAAAGCATTTTTCCCAAAATATATCATAAGGAACATAAAAATTGTGAAGCCATATGCTCAAGTGCAAATTTTTACCATTTCTTATTTTTAAGTGGACACTAAAAATCTTCCAGAGACCAGACAGGGCATCCAGACAGGGGCATGATGTGGTACAGTCTCAATGAACCACCATATTTATAATTCAATTACTGCACATTTATAAATGCTGGCTTTTAAACTGCAAGCCCAATGGCCCCTTTAACTACACTTAGATGCACAATAATTGACAGCTCATTACGACAAGTGGTCTCAAGAGTGAAGTATTATAGCTAATGGTCTGTAAATGCTTTAGTCTCCAAACGTGGGCCAACATTAAGGCAAGCAAAACTGGGCCTTTCCTTAACTGCACTTGATTTTAAATGCCTGGATGATATAACATTACTCAAAATTAATCTTCCTATTGCTAATGTCTGAAACACTGCATATTGAAGTCAAGAGTACACACCTAATTAATTTTATGTTTTCTTATGAAATACACTGTAATACAACAATTTCTAAGTATCCACATCTTGAAGAGAGGCAGAAATGATTTTAAAGCAAAGAGTGAAAACACCTGAATATCCAGTAATAGAACATTCCTGAAATGTTATAGTTCTTCAACATTTAAAAGTACGCAACCGGGCGCCTGGGTGGCTCAGTTGGTTAAGCGACTGCCTTCGGCTCAGGTCATGATCCTGGAGTCCCAGGATCGAGTCCCACATCGGGCTCCCCACTCGGTGGGGAGTCTGCTTCTCCCTCTGACCCTCTCCCCTCTCATGCTCTCTCTCACTCTCTCTCTCTCAAATAAATAAATAAAATCTTTAAAAAAAATAAAAATAAAAGTACGCAACCAGGGGTCCCTGGGTGGCTCAGTTGATTAAGCATCTGCCTTCAGCTTGAGTCATGATCTCAGGGTCCTGGGATCGAGTCCCGCATCGGACTCCTTGTTCAGCGGGGAGCCTGCTTCTCCCTCTGCCTGCTGCTCCCCACCCCCGACCTTGTGCACTCTCTCTCTCTGACAAATAAAATCTTTAAAAAAATTTTTCAAAATTTTAAAAGTATGCCACCATTAAAAGCCACATTTAAAACAAAATTATGTAGGAAGTCATCACAGTAGAGTGTTAAGAGATAAAAAGCAGGATAAAAATTGTATGCCAATATAATCCTCATTTTTAAAAAAATACAATCTATGTCCTATGTGATGTAGAAAACATTACATGATAGTGACTTTTGTGTGTGTGCATGGGTGGTAGAACAACAGTGATTTTCATTTTTTTTTTTTTTTAAAGATTTTATTTATTTATTTGAGACAGAGAGAATGAGAGACAGAGAGCATGAGAGGGAGGAGGGTCAGAGGGAGAAGCAGACTCCCTGCCGAGCAGGGAGCCCGATGCGGGACTCGATCCTGGGACTCCAGGATCATGACCTGAGCCGAAGGCAGTCGCTTATCCAACTGAGCCACCCAGGCGCCCGTGATTTTCATTTTTATGCTTTCTTGGATGTTCCAAGTTATCTCTAATAAGCACCATTTTTACAATTAGAAATAATGTTCCTTTGTCTTTATTCCTGTTGGCATATATATACACCAAAAATTACCACTAAAGATTAAACTAGTCTCTCCACAATTCGGGAGACACAAAAACATACTCCATGATTAATTGTATCTTTAAGCGCAAACACTTGCCAAAACAAGAGAAATATTTAAATAAATAACATTTCTATGCAAAGTCCTGGGAAAAACAAGGTAAGAATTAAAATTGGAAACTGTAATATGTTCTAACTATTATTTTCATGTGTTAGACCTAACAAACAAACCCAGTGTCAGAAATAAACCTTAGAGGGGGCCCACTTAACATAAACACTGGGGAAAAAACAGCAATAACGTAATTACAAGCATGGCTTTTCTAAGACTGATGTCCCTTACCCATATTTGTCAGTCAGGGCTGCCTGTTTTGGACACATTTTATTCAAAACTGCATTAAAGTGCCGTTTCCACCGAAGACTGATCTTTGCCTTTCACAGGAAAAGCAAACAACTCTCCCTAAAAGAATATTCTAGCAGCACACTTTACAACAGGGTGTTCAATAACTGGCCTACTTGTCTTAAGAAATTACAAACAGGCCAGTTCCTATGTTTAGACCAGACAGAAGCTGGTCCAGGCCTTGGAAACTAGCATCCTGACCAACACTGTTTAAAGCTAAGGGGAAGAGAACCAGTGGCTCAGAGAAACCTTTCACAGAAGTGATAAGAAACTAGGGCAAAAAATAGGAAGCAGGTGGAGCAACACATTAGAGGTGCCCAGAGCCCTGCGGAGAAGCCAGAAGCCAGGAGAGAACAGTCTGATCATTGCGAGTGCTGGTTACTGAGAGGGAAAAAAAGGAGAGAGAGAGATAGAGAGGGAAAAAAAAAAAAAAAAAAAACAGCTAAGGGAAGTTAAAGAAAGAAGGGGAAAAAATAGAGAGCTGGAAATGTGCCAAGCCAGGGACCATGGAAGTTGAAGAAGCATCTGTCCACTTGTTGAGAGAGTGGCAAGTGCTCGAGGGCTCACTGGAACCGTGGAGGATATTTCAAAAAGCAGGCTGGTGCCACGCTGCCTTCTAGAAATTGACTGGCAGGGTCTCCAATGATGGTGGATGAATGGCCACAAAGGGAAAAGCTTGGAGGACTTCCAGAGAGTCCCAAAGAGCCAGAAGACCATCAAGACAGGCGAGATAGTGGGGTGAGGTGGGCTGGGGCTGGGTGTGAGCAAGGCTCCAGGGAAGCAGCGCTGGAGCTGGAGCATGATGGGTTCACACAGGTGAGGCTCGCGGTGGGGGGTGAGGGGGGGCGCGCAGGTGTGCGGGGAGCACACAGTAAGAGGCCAGCTGGTTTTGCTTAGGGGCCGCACCATTTGAGGAAGGCAGTGAAGGCCATTGAGGAAGGTAGAGGCAGCCAAGCACACAGGAGCATGACTGCTCATCAAGGAAGTCTGACTTTATTCCCCTGGCAGTGGGAAACCAGAGGAGACAGTCAGCAGAGGGCTGGGAGACCAGACTGCAGCCCAGAGAAGACAGGTGAGCGCAGGTAAGCTTGGGACAAGGGGCAGGAGAATGCAGGAACCCAGTCAGGAGGCAAATGAAACTCTGCAGGTAAGGAGGAATATTGACCCTGAAAATGGAGCCGAGAGGAGGGAACTGAGAGAGATTTCCAAACTGCAATGCAGAGCAACTGACCACTACTGGCAATGAGGGAAAGAGAAAGAAACGGCACTGGATGTTGGGAGAGAGAGAGGTTTATTTTATTTTTTTAAAGATTTTATTTATTTGACAGAGACAGAGATAGCGAGAGCAGGAACACAAGCAGCGGGAGTGGGAGAGGGAAAAGCAGGCTTCCCCTCGAGGAGGGAAGCCCGATGTGGGACTCGATCCCAGGACCCTGGGATCACGACCTGAGCCGAAGGCAGACGCTTAACGACTGAGCCACCCAGGCACCCGAGAGAGAGGTTTAGAAATGGGAAGGTCAAGGCAGTTCAGATGAAATGAACTGTGAATAAGATACGCACGGAGGGCTTTGAATCCCCCCCAAAAACCCTCCCCCCCCTTTTTTTTAACTCCGAGGTGGCTGGCTCTGCCAGGGATCCATCACGGAGGCTGCACACAGTAGGCCCTCAGGACAGCACGGCGCTCAGTCAGCTCCCCGGCTCCCGTGATGCATGTCAGCTTTCCCAGCAGAGAAAGGCTGCCTCCAAGGGCAAGGGCAGCTGCCAGGCCGTGTGTTTGCCCGGCGGGCCTCACCGCCCTCTCTCCGCTATCTGCGAACACACCCAGGGCTTCTTAGAGGTGCATCATCTGATCTCCCTGACAGGCTGTCATGTGCTGAAGGATTAAGAAAGAGAATCCTTACATTGCCTAAGGCAGCAGCGTGGTTTATGTTATAAAAACTGGTTGGGTGGCAAAGAAACCTTCTCAGGAAACACTACAAGACGAGCTATAAAATGTACCACACTGAGTAAACACTAGCAGATGGATGCCAACGAATCTTTAATTATCTTCAACTCATTATGCAGACATTAACCTTGACAAATTAATAAAGGTGAACTAATAAACTTGTGGGCTTACATAATTTAAGTAGTTCCAAATCACAGAGAATGTATATGAATAAATGTTGATAAAAGCTTTTAAATAGGCTCCTTTTTTTTCCTTCTTAAATCTAAACGGTAAAATAGCTATTGAGTGACAAGGGTTTTGTGGTTTTTTTCCCCCCTTTTCTCTTTCTCCTCTGTAAGGGAGACCAAGATAGGTTCCAAGCTATTAAACTATTCGTGATGTACAAGTCATCATCATAATTGGGGGCACACTTTCTTTTGACCTTTACAAAACTTTCATTTCCCAAATGTGACAGATAAGAAGGGCTTTTATAGCACCAATAATGATTTTTTCCTATGGGAACTTGCCAATTATAAGTTGAAAAAGAAGGAAAGACCATATTGGATATACATTTAGAATCTCAACGCACTGAAAATATACCTGAAATCCTTAAGAATCATGCTTAAAGGATATAGTTCAGGCGAGTTAAGAATCTAATCTGGGGAAATACATATTAAAACCAGTGTGAGAGCAACTATCTACTCCCCTCAGCACCTTCACATAATACTAAGTGCCCATAAAATGTGTTTGATCAAAAGTGGATGGTTAGCTATTACATCTGCAACTAGTAGTCTAAGTTTTTAAATATTAGTAACAGGGCAAATGGGATCCACAATGCACAGAGCTGTTTCAGTAACACGCGTGACCTACAGTACAGTGAGGGAACAAGTTCTTACCAACTCACCAGACGTCAGACATCCTGAAGACTTTATCTTATTTTCTCATGTTCTTAGTGCCCGGTATGGATGCTTAGCACACGAGGGCCTTGAGAAAGGGGACACTTAACTGAAACCATTCGGATACCACCATAGCATTTTGAGAAAGGACTGGTGCTACCTGTGTGCTTTTCCCTAACAATAAACCACCTTTTTTTTTTTTAAGATTTTATTTATTTTTATTTGAGAGAGAGAGAATGAGAGAGAGGGAGTACATGAGAGGGGGGAGGGTCAGAGGGAGAAGCAGACTCCCCGCCGAGCAGGGAGCCCGATGCGGGGCTCAATCCCAGGACCCCGGGATCATGACCTCAGCTGAAGGCAGCCGCTTAATGACTGAGCCACCCAGGTGCCCCTCAGAGCCTGTTTTTTTTTTTTAAAGATTTTATTTATTTATTTGAGAGAGAATGAGACAGAGGGAGAGAGCATGAGAGGGGGGAGGGTCAGAGGGAGAAGCAGGCTCCCCGCTGAGCCGGGAGCCCGATGCGGGACTCGATCCCGGGACTCCAGGATCATGACCCGAGCCGAAGGCAGTCGCTTAACCGACTGAGCCACCCAGGCGCCCACAATAAACCACCTTTTATGGGAACTTGATTTCACCCTTCATTGGACTCAGCCTTTCACTGCCTAGACACACAAAAGTTAAATTCATTCATTCATTCACTCGTTCATCCATTCAGCAACTATTTATTGATTTCTTCTTCTGTCAGGCATTTTTCCAGCCCTCCACTATGCCACACGGTAGCTAGCAGCCACATGTGGTTCGTGAGGACCTGAAACGTGGCTACGCCAAACTGACAGGGGCTTATGTGTCAATGACACACCAAATTTTCAAGGCCTAATCTGAAAACACAACAAAAACAAAATATCTCAATAATTTTTATGTTGATTACATGTGGAAATCACACTAGTTTAGATACAGTGGGTTAAAAAGCCTTATTAATTTGACCTTTCTCATTTTGCTTTTTTAATATGCTACTAGAAAATTTAGTATATGTCTGACAACCAAGACTTAAGACGAAGCCTTGTTTTCTTTTTTTTTTTAAAGATTTATTTATTTATTTATTTGAGACAGAATGAGAGAGAGAGAGAGAGCACATGAGAGGGGGGAGGGTCAGAGGGAGAAGCAGGCTCCCTGCCGAGCAGGGAGCCCGATGCGGGACTCGATCCAGGGACTCCAGGATCATGACCTGAGCCGAAGGCAGTCGCTTAACCAACTGAGCCACCCAGGCGCCCCAAGACGAAGCCTTGTTTTCAAGGACCGGACATTTTAGTAAAAGTAGCCCATGGTAAACAAAGGAGTAAGTAGGAAGCAATAGTATGTCATTTCAGACAATGAATAGTGTGTGAAGAAAATAAGGCAGGGTAAGAAGACAAGAGCGACCAAAATGGAAAATTTTTGGTAGGGTGGCCTTGGAAGTCTTCTCTGGGGAGGTGAAATCTGAGCAGGAAACATGAATGATAAGAAGAGGTACTCATACAAAGATCTAGGGTGTGTTGTAGGCAGGGCAGGGGGCATGTGGTGAACTGAGGGGAAATGAGGTATGCAAGTTTGAACAACAGCAAGAAGACCAGTGTGGCTGGGGCACGGGAGGAACATGGCAGAGGAGGTTAGCAGACAGAAAGGGGGGGCCAGAGTACAGAAGTCCTGGTGGAAAGGTTAGGCCCACTGAACCAACAAATTCTATGTAATTCAAGTCAAAATTCCTTTGGGATTCCTCAGGGAACTTGACAAGCCTTTTCTTTAAACTCATGTCTTAAGTACAGGGGCCAAGAATAGCCAAGATTTTGACCTATCAAATACCAAAAGTTGCTCTGAAGCCGTAGCCAGGGGCTAAGACCAGGGTGACGCAAGTGAGACTCTCAGTGCCTAAGAGCAAACACCCCATAAATTCTGTGTTCTGAGCACCCCACCTGCTGCACCCTAGTCTTTGCAATGTGGGATTGACTTAAGGATAGATGAAATAAAACTAGTGAAGTAGAAGTGGGCAGCCAAAATGGTTCCAGCCATGTACAGTGTTAGGATACACAACACTTTGTGGGTTTGTGTGTGTACACACACATATATAAGGATTACAATTATACCTATACACACTATGTATGTGTATATGTGTGCATATAGGTGTGTATATAAATATATGTGTATGCATGTCTGTGTGTTTATGTGCGTGTATGTATCACACATCTGTGTATGTGGTAAACGTGTGTGCATGTGTGTGAATGTGTGTATATACACATGTACGTATATACGCACACGTGTAAAGGACACATACATGAAACAAGAATATAAAATATAAATGGAAAAGAAAAATAGCAGCCTAAGGAGAGGACCTACTTCTTGGGAATGAGAAAAACAGTATAGTGAGGGGATTAGGGCACTAACATACTCAGAATTTTTAATTCTCTTTCATAAAAGATTTGCAGCCATACGTAAACACATATGCACTAGCGGAGCACAACAGCAGAAATGCTAATTTTATAAGTGAAGAATACAAAATTGTTTATATATTCTCATTTTTAACTCTAAATATATGGGGTCCATATGGGGGACTGAAATGCCCCCAAATGATACCAGTTATTATGTTCCAACCTCCTGTTACATTTCTTTAAAAGTGGTATTTAATATTTAGTAAAGAAAACATATCACAAATCAGAAAAAGACTGAGTTTAGAGGCCACAATTCTACTTACAATGTATCATTTAGGATAAACTTTATCAATGCTGAACAGCAACATGCTACCTGCAAGTATTCACTAGGATTAAAGAAAAACCAGCTTATCAATAAGTCAACTGAATAAATTCATGTTAATCATACTAAATTTACATTTTAATTATACTATAGGAGATTTTTAAGTCTATTATTCATAGAGCACTACAGTATAGAGGCATTATTATTATTAAATAAGACAGAATTTGGGGAGAGTCGTATATGTATTATACCTGGACATACCTTATTTACCTCAATAAAAAAAAAACTGTTCATATTTCACTTCGATTTTGTTGAGAACCATCAACACTGCTGTGGTTTCAAATTGTTATTTCAGGACTTAAAACATGGGTAAAATGAGATTTATGGAAATTTTACAACAGTCTGTAGATGCATTGTCTTGAGTAGGAACCAACCCTCAGAATGAGGTTCACTACTGAAAATAAGGAAGTAACTAGAGGAGAAAAATAGAAAAAGTCCTTCACCTTTGGTCAAGCAAAAGAGGTCCACAAAGGAGACTATTTGCAGAACAAATGCCTCAGAGAGACAAGTGTAAGGGAGGGACAGTATGCCAATTACTGGGTGAACTTCCGTCACGGGGTGGATTCATGGCGATCACCAGCAACCCCAGGCTGGTGTCACAGCTCCCCTCCTCCAGGCAACAGAACTCAGTGTGCACAGGCCCTTAAATGTGAGGGTGGTCAAGACAATCAGAAGGAAGCGTGTCCTTTTACAGCAGTGTGCTGGGACAGGAAGAAATGTCATTACTCAGGCATCTTAGAAGCTATGTTAATTCTCCCTGGGTGCCACACAATGCTTCCAGAAGGCCGCCTTTAACTGGGGAAGCAGGTGGTTAAAACAAGCTAGGAGGACTCCCGGTGACATAAGGCAAAGACCCTGCCCCACCCCCCCCCCCCCCCCCCCCCCCCCCCCCCCCGCGAGGCCACTGCTCTAAGCGGCTTCTCCCTGTGATGCACAAACAGAACTTGATATTCTTCCTCCTCTTACCAACCTCCAGAGTCTCATAGCTCACTTCCTTGCTGAAGACAAAGAGAAGGGGGAAGGCTTTGAGCTGGGAACAAGCTTCAGTTTTTGTATTTAGCACTTAACTCTTAGTGTGGTGAGCTGAGATGAGCTATCACCACCCTCCTGAAGCACTCAATACTCATCCTCACCTCTAACCCTCTCCTGGGCTGCTACTTTCACTTTCTAACTTCTCCTTCAAATGCTACACAAATCAGCCACTGCTTAGCTCAAAGCTCAGCCATGGGGGTTCTCCTTTTTCTTCTTTGCTCCTCACATAAGCAAGACCCACCTGAATGCATTTTTCAGCACGGTCCTGTGTCAAGCCGAATTATCTTGCTAGAAATCTGTGCCTCCAACAGGAGTGTGCCCCTCCAGATCAGACAACACATCTTCAGCAGACATCAGGCTGTGAGCTTGATTCAGGTCCTGCCCTTCTACCCTGCTGCAGGCCACACGATGCTCGGTATATACACCCAACTCAATCTGTTTGCCCTTCTATTAACAGGGACACCCCACAACTAGAATGTCACATGAATACAAATACTGGTAATGACCCCGGGACGCTGAATCAAATGTTCAGAATCAGATGGAAGTTTAATTATGTTTGGTATTATTTTAGCAACTTGGTGTATTAGATTATTTAGCAATTTAGCAGCTTCAGTTATTAGAAAACAAAATTTAGTATTTTAACAGTTTGGTTTATTAGAAAACTAATAATCCACAGAAGTGTCCCTAGTAATATGTGACCTTCTCCCAGTACACCCATTCCTTCCATTTCCTGACCAAGATAAAGCTGTTTATGGGAACGTTCCACCTATTACACATCTGAAAAAGAAAAATAAAAGTATACACTTTACATGGAAGACAGAAAGCAACCTTAGAATGGAGACCACATCCGCCTGCACAACCAGAACGTGAAGTTCCCTTTCGCAGCCGCCATGAGGTCCTCAAAGAATGTTCTCTTGGGGGGCTGCCAGTGTTTTGTGTTGCTATCTGAGGAAACATTTTGGGAGGTGCCCATGAGCTAAAGCAGCAGAGGACTGCAACTCTGAAACAGTTCAGGCATTTTAATTTTTATTACAATTTAAACTATGTGGAGCACAGCCCTCAGAAAAAAGATGACTTGATCATCAAACTTTTTTTTTCCCTTTAATGAGTCCATCAATTTTTCCTCTAAGCATAAGCTGTTGGATAGCACCTTGACGCTCACATAAATGACGTGCAAGGCACACAGGACCACTGCTGCCCACCCCCCACATCACTGCCTCTCAAACCTTACAGTGTCTCACGTTAGCTGCTTGAGGGGACTGGCAGGAGGGTTTTCAGCAGTCAATCCCTTTGGCAAGGCTTGTCTTGGTGAGAAGGGGAAAACCTTATACTTAGCACGTTGAGAGGCTGAATTAAAAAAAAAAGGAGGAGGAAATTGTTATAATTACAGCAAGAGCTTTTGCATACAAATTCCGTTTTCCTTGGGGAAATTTGCATACTCTCTATAAGGAGTCCCCATGCCAAAAGTACACATAATGCTTTTCAGCTTCAGTCTTTAAAAGCAATGCACTTGTCCAGGAATTGCATAGTGGAAGAGTCCATGAATGTGTTCCAGGCCTGGCCCAGATATGCTGTTTATAAAAGGGCCTTATGTCGTAGTTTATAATATTTAAAAGGTGTGCTCTCCATCCTGAACGAACCGATGGTTATCAATCAGGCTGAGAAAACCAATAAAGAGTAAGGCATCTGTTTCAACAGGTCTCCAAAACTTAACTAAACCCTTGTTCATAAGATAAACACATTTTGAAAGATATATTTCTCCTTAGATTCTTAAATTTCCAACTAGCTGATAAAAAATGGTCATAAAAACTGATTATTGAGTGCTCAGATGGAAGAATATTTTTGTGATAAAGGAAATAAAAATAGATGAAGGGAACATCCAAAATGAAGAACGGTTTTTAATTTGATCTCAATTCTAGGCAAATATATGTCTGCCTTTAACTGTACAAAAATATTTTAGATGATCAACCATGAAGGAAGGATGCCAATAATACTTCCCATTTGCAGGCTTTAGGAAACACTAAATGCACATTTCTACTTCATAATGGAAAAAATACTCTGGGAAGGCAATAAATATTCTAGATCAACGTAATCATTGCTGTATGAAAAAAAAATCCAATATGTAGGAGTTCCTTGAGCAGGCTATTCTTCTCGAAGAGGCTATTTTTACAATACAATAAATAAAACACTCTACTCCTAAATGAATTGCCCACCAACAGGAGAAAATTAGCCATTTGCAATAGAAGCAGCCTATTTTTGTCAGGCCTTTCCAAAGCCAGCAGTTAGCAGTGACTTCGGCGATTGTAAATCCACAAACTTCAGCAATTGTCCAAAATTAAAGGTCTATTGGAACAGGTGGGGAAAAGGCAGAAACGAAGTGAATGTAAACATTTCATACCTCAGAATCGTTCAAGATGATCACCAAGGGCCGAAATCATCTGTCACCTGGGTCAGGCCCCAGCTGAATACCCAGCACTTTTATAAACGGACCATTTTGAAAAATAACAAAGAGGGAAAGCGATTTTTGGAAACATATTTTTTTAAAGTGCAAAACGTTCATAAGTTGTTAAGTGGAAGAAGCGGGTTGCAAACGCACGAGAATTCGATTTTACAAAACTAACCAAAACAAAGTGCTATCTGCATTTGCTGTCTCTAGGACGCCCCTGTGCAAGGTCAGAAGGCACGCCGTCAAAGCAGGTCTATACCTGCAGGGTTAGAACAGAAACATCCCTCCCAGGTGGAACGGAGTCCTGAGGAAGTCCAGCATCTGTGACAAAGTCTACCATTACTCAACCTGGCGTTCACCAAACGAATGTGACCATGGAAAGCTTTTTTTTTTTTTTTTTCCTCCCCAGGACACCCATTCACGTTCTTACCCACTCCTCTTGGAAACAGTGTGTTAAACCAGTAACGTAAGGAATACCGGTAGATTTTAAGAGAATGATGGTCAAATACCAACAGCGTGGAGTCTGTGGGTTGTAGGATTTCAGATTATAATAATTTTCTGAATTTTCTGTAACACACACATGTATTACTTTCATCATTTAAAAAAAAAAAAAGCATAGTTTTAGGATGATGAAAGTGTTCAACTTTCTTTATTTTAAACTATTTATTGACCAAAAGTGCATTTGGTACTTCAAATGTCAATACACTCACTTGGAGAAAAGGCAAAAGGCCTGGCAATCTGTGGATTGCCACGTGTAGACCAGCTATAAAAGAAATGTGGTCAGCTTAAATACCGTTCTCAGATTTCGGGTGTCCTATGAAAATAAATGAAGCAAAAGGAGTCTAGCCCTGGCGAAAGATGAAGGAGAACCTCTGCCTCTCTAATTTCCTGTTTATTCTCTCAGATGCCAACCATCACATGCAGGCTTGGCAAGAAATTTTAAATGTGTAGAGATAACCTAAACACTGTTCAGTCTCTTTATTTTTCCCCCACAAAAGATAGTGTAAATAGAAGAGAAATCGTCACTTGAGAGCTATTTCTATGTCTCTGAGACCATAATGCCCGTATGAATGGAAGGATGTTTAAATCCTATGTTTTAAAGATCCAAGTTTTTATGAAATAAATGCTAATCGGTATAAATGTTCTCTGGGGTCAAATGTACGTTTTTTCTATTTCCAACTGTAATTTTTATTGCAAATCAAGAAAAAAAAATACAATTCCAAACAAAATAGTTTAAAGACTGTATGTGATCCTTGACAGCACCTTCATCTTCTGTGCTGGGTTTCAGAATGTTCCACAAATTAACATACTGCAAAAAGAGCTGTTCTAGTGAGTAAAATGTCCATTTATTAATAACAGAAAAGCTGCTAAGCTTCTCTGTTGAAACTTGCCCGTATACTTGAATAAGGGATGCCGAGAACATAAAAACTGGAAGGAAGAGGTGAATCTGAGACCTAATTTGGATACGTAGCCCACTGAAGGTCACTGCTAGTTAGCCGGATGACAGTTTCCAGTAGACTAAAGTTTTGGAGCCGTTAACTGAAAATTCCCTGAGTTAATTAAGACAATGACTGCATCTTGGCCCTGGCAAGAACAAAGAGATAATATTTACGTGAGAATGAACTTATTCCATCTGTGCCTGGCACACAAATCTTTCCCTTCACTATATTAGGCTTACACTTTAACTTGGTCTGCCTGTTTTCCAAATAACTCTTGGCTAATGCCAGGGAAATAAAAAAAAAAAAAACTGTTATTTTATCTGAACTTAGCTTTCGTAATTTGATAAGCACTAGAATATGTATACTGTGTGTGTTTTTGGGGGGGGGGGGGTAAAAATTTTTTTACAAAAAGCAATAATTTTAGCCCCCCGAAAAAAAAAAAAAAAAAGAAAACTCATTTTATTTCCCAAACTTGTGCATTCAGACCCCACATGAACTCCCTGCAAGAGAAAATGGTGAGATTTTTCCTTTCTAAATAGGGAAACTAGTAAAATTACAAAGTTTTATTTTAACATTTGTATCAATATTTTCTAGGGAAAGTTACCAAAAATGTGATAGCTTTTTATCAAATCAACGCACCGGGAAGAGATGTGGCACAACTACTGTGAGTCTTTCAGGGAGGCATCTCAGGAACATTTATTGTATTCAGGCCTCAGAGATGCGAATTCACCCCTCTGCCTTGAAGGGGATCATGGTGTGCTGTTTTAAGTGTCAGGAAAACTATTCCTCTATAAAGAATGTACACATTTTCAAGTCTATTCAGGCTAAAGCTACTGTTCAAAGCAGCTACCATGTTTCTGGTATTTTATTCCTGGAGACTCAACAAACTTTATCTGCTTCAAGCACGAGGGATTCTCTTGGGTTTTCCATGTTTCTCCTATTCTCTCCCTCACTCGCCTTCTCTCCCTCCTCTCTCTCCCCCTCTCCCTCCTTCTTTCCCTCCACTCTCCCTCTCTCCCTTTCCCACCTTCTCTCTCTATCAGTTGACTTCACATTCTCACCGGGCCTTTCCCCACGGATGTTCCCTGCTAAAGTGTAATCCAAGTTTGGCCAGCTGCATCTGCATCAACCAGCTTTATAATTAATTTACACTCTCTGACAGGACATAGAAAAGCTGTCTTTCAGTAATTTTAGTTTCTTTTTCTTCCTTTCCTTTTTGGCTGCTATATTCAATTTTAATGGCAGGGTATATATTTGACATTCCTGACAAAGAAATAAGAAGACACTGTTCCTTCTGAATTCTTAAAATGACAATAATTAGTAGCTTCATCCTCATCATCTTCATGCTTCACAATTCACATGCCAGTAAGGAATCCAAGCTGGCGGATCCCGTTGGTCAGATTTTCATCTGAGCTCTCTGTTCGGTCAAATCTACAGCCTCCTCCTTGACAGCCCTCTGATTACTCCTCCTGCCTTGCAACACCTGTCAGTGGGCTTCCAAGATACCCCCACACCCTGGGTTTTCCTCCTACTTCATTAGCTCTCTCCCTGATTGCTAATGTTGATTCCTCCTCCTCTCCCTGCCCTTAAGGGTGAATGGCCCTGGGCTCGGTCCTCAGACCTCTTACCTTTCCACAGGTATTCACGTCTTTGGTGACCCCACCCAGACTCACACCTCCCACATTTACACATCTTCAGCCCAGACCTCTTCCTGAATTCCAGACCCTTGGATCCAACGGTCTACTGGACAACTTCCCTTGGATGTCCAATGGACTCTCAAATTTAACGCATCCCAAACCAACTCCTGATCTTCCCCATTTTAACCTCTGGTGATGGAGTCCTCCCCCTTCTAGTAAACAGCAACTCCATCTTTCCAGGTGCCCAGGCCCCAAACCTTAGAACCACCCTTATCACCTCTCCCTTTCTCACATCCTACACGGGATCCATGAGCAGATTCTACTGATTCTCCCTTCAAAATAGATCAAAATCTAGGATGCCTGGGTGGCTCAGTTGGTTAAATGTCTGCCTTCAGCTCAGGTCATGATCCCGGGGTCCTGGGATCAAGTCCCAGGTCAGGCTCCCTGCTCAGTGGGGAGTCTGCTTCTCCCTCTACCCCTCCCCCCACTTGTGCTCATGTTCACTCTCTCTCTCTCAAAAATAAATAAATAAAATCTTTAAAAAAAAAAAAAAAAGATCAAAATCTGACCCCTTCAAACCACTTCCCTTCCCACCCTTGTCCAAATTAGGATCATCCAAGTCCTCCCTGGCTCTCACGATAACCTGCCATCTGATCTTCCTCCTTCTGGACTTGCCCCCTTACAGTCTATTCTCAATTCAGCAGCCAAAGTGAGTGTTTGAAAATATAAGCAACCTCATATCACTCCTAGGTTCAAATCCCTCCAGTGGCTCCCCATTTCACTCAGAGTAGGAGCCAAAGTCTTCACAGGGATCCGTAAGACCCTTCACAGTGTCTCCTACCACTTCTGCCCTGGTGTCCCATACCCTGGCTCAATCCAGTCGCAGGGGCCTCCTTGCTCTTCCTCACACACATGAGGCTCACTTCTGCCTTAGGGTGTTTATATTTGCCACCCCCACCCCCAACAGCCCGGGAAGGTCTCCCCAAAAATAGCTGCATGCTTCCATCTTAGCAACTTAGGGTCTTGACTCAAAGACCACCTCCTTGGGGAGGCATTCTCTGTCTATCCTTCCTAAAACTATAGTACCCCGTTGCTCCCCTATTCCCCTTCACTGCTTGATCTTTCTCTACAATAGTGATAGGTAACTATATACTATAATTTTGGTAGTTTATTGTCCTGTCTTCCCTATGAGAATGGAAGCATCTAGCTGAGTTTTTATCTTTTTTTTTATCTGCTTGTGAAGCCCCAGTTCCTAGAATAATGCCATTCCTGAGGTAGGAATGCAATCAGTAAATTGATAAATGGGTGAAAAAATGCTCCTCTATAACCTATTCTTTTTTATTTACAAAAGGTCATGATCATCTTTCCACATAAATAAATGCACATCTAATACAAAGGGCTAGGGACAAATTTGGCCATGAGTGGGTACCGGCTGAAGCTGGGTGATGGTTGTATGGGGATTCTTTATACTATTCTTCCTTCATATATTTGAATTTTCTACCATAAAAAAATACAAAATATTCACCTAATTATTTATAATGACTATACAGTATTCCACAGTCTGATTGTACTATAACTAGTTAACCATTACTGTACTGAAGAATATTGGGGTTCCATCTTTTTCTGTGTAACAGAATAATCTTACACAACTATCTGATGGTGGCCTTACAATAAATTCCAAGAAATAGAAGAGTCTGAACATTTAAAATCTCATACAGAATGCCAACTTTCCCTTCAGAATTTGTGCCAAAATACGCTCTCATTAGTGCATGAAAGCACTTCTCAAGGCGTGGCCCACAAAATGGTGCCAGACTGCAAATGGTTCGTTCCTGGTCCACCGAGAGATTGGTTCAGAAACTGGGAGTAAACATTTAGAAACATTCACAGGAATTTGACAGAGTAATTTTATATCTGATGAACATTTTATAGAAATACACAGAAATATATTTGAGATTTTATTTTGTATATTTTTCATAGTGTATTTTACAAATGTATCATCAGCCAAAAACAGACTGGGGAATATGGTGCTTCACCTCAGTTTGAGAAAAATGACATTATAGTACTTGCTTCCCCACACCATCCCCAATTGTAGACATGTTTTGTTTGTTTTTGTTTTATTTTCATCATTTCGGTTACAGAGATATACCACTGTTGACTTAATCTGCACTTTTGATAGCTAGCAGGTTTGCACACCTTTTCGTATGTTTGCTGGCCCTGTACTGTCATTATTTTATGAATGACCTGTTTATATTTTTCCCCCACAATTCTATTAAGATGTTCATCTTATTGATGAAATTGTAAGAGCTTATTGTAAGAGCACTTTGTACATTAAGGACATCAGTTCTTTGTTGATCCTATATTATGCAAACAAGTTTCAAACTCCCAAACAAGTTCAGATGGTTTTCCACTATACTAAAATAAAATAATAAAGATCTAAAAATGTATGTAGTTTCTTCTTTTGAACCTTTCCTTCATATTTTCTACTTAGAGATGTCCTTCCCACCACAAGGTTATAAAAATATTGACTCATATATTATGCATGTACATTTATAGCTTACCTTGTTAAATTTATAATTTTTATCCTCTAGAAATATTTTTGCATGAGTTGTCTGGTAGGGATTCTGCTTCCTTTTTCCAGATGACTAGGTAGGTCCCAACACCTTTTACTAATTTATCTTTTTCCTTTCAATCTGAAATGCCAACCCTATCACCTACTATATATACTTACCTATAGACTATATTTTATTCATTGATATATTCTTGTACCAATACCTCTGTTCAATCATCATTAACTCATATTATTCTTTAATATTTGAGATGGCACGTACCCCTGATAAATATTTCTTATAATCCTGGGAGGGTTTTATAGGTTCATTCATCCAGATCAAATTATGAATCATTTGGGGGTTCCCCAGTTTTGACAGGGATTATATCATCTTTGTGCTTTAATGACACAAATGCAAAAATGGTAATTGTACATAATTGTACTGAATCTTACTTTCCAAGAACAAACTATCCCTCTCCACTTACTTGAAATGTATTTTATGTCCTACAATTGAGTTTTCTAGCTTTCTTCACTTAGTCCCTCAGATGTCTAGGTAAGTTGCTTCCTACTTCCATACAGCAACATTGTAATTAGAAGTGAAATCTTTCTTTCAATAATTCTTCCTAACATTCATGTCATAATTAAATCATCAACCTATTTTTACTTATTTTGTAGCCAACCAGCAACCTTAATCTACATTCATAGTGCTTCTATTAGGTTTTCACATGAGTCTAAGCATACTCTGTAATTCCATTCATACTCTCAATTCATTCATTAAAAAAAAAAAGCAAGCACCGTGACATAGATCTCAAAATATACTGGTGCAACTAAAGATTAATATTACATAAAAATATGAAGCCCCTCTGAGGAACATAAAATCTACTGGAGTATATAAAACACATACACATGCATATATTCTTGTGTAAGATAGAAACTGAAGGGTCTCTAAAAAGGCACAGTTAAAATTACTACGGGAGAATGCACAAGGACACACTGCAGAATAATGGAGAGCTCAAGGAAATCTTTGTGAGAAGGTAGCATTTATTTTAAGCACAGAATGTCAGGATGTGAAAAGATCAGAGGGATAATATTCTAGAAAGATTAAAAAAAAAAAAGCGTATGATCAAAGGCAAAAGGAGAAAAAGCCCAAAGTTTGGCTGGAACACAGGGAATGCTAAAGGGTGATAAATGGATCATTCTGAATGCAAGATTAATTTACTTATTTGGTAGACAATGGTGAGCTATGGCATGAACAGAGCTATGCTTTAGGAAGATGAATGTGGAGGCAGGATGCAAACATGGGGCAACTTGGGGGTGAGAAGAACTGAGGCAGAGAGAGTATGGTGGTTTTAAAACATGGGCCCAAAATTCTTTGACAAGCCTCTCTTTGAGAGGCGGAGGTCTATGTCCCCTCCCCTTGAAAGTGGACTTTGTAACTGCTTGACTGATATAATCCAACAGAAGTTACACTGGGCCAGTTCTCAAGCCCAAACCTTAAGAAACTGACAACTTTCTGGAGAACCCTCATGTACTATTTGTGGAAATGCAAACTGGTACAGCCACTCTGGAAAACAGCGTGGAGATTCCTCAAAAAGTTACAAATAGAACTACCCTATGACCCAGCAATTACACTACTAGGTATTTACCCAAAAGATAGAAAAATACTAATTCCAAGGGGCACAAGCACCCTGATGTTTATAGCAGCATTATCAACAATAGCCAAATTATGGAAACAGCCCAGATGTTCACCAACTGATGAATGGACACACCACACACACCACACACACACACACACACACACACACACTGGAATATTATTCAGCCATAAAATAGAATGAATTCTTGCCATTTGCAACGACATGGATGGAGCTAGAGAGTATTATGCTATGTGAAATAAGTCAGTCAGAGAAAGACAAATCCCATATGATTTCACTCACATATGGAATTTAAAAGAAACAAAACAAACAAGCAAAGGGGGTAAAAAAGAGAGAGAGAGAGGCAAACCAAGAAAATGATTCTTAACTATACAGAACAAACTGATGGTTACCAGAGGGGAGGTGGGTGAGGGGATGGGGCAAATAGGTGATAAGGATTAAGGAGGGCACTTGTGATGAGTACACTTGTGATGTGTTGTGTGGAAGTGTTGAATCAATATATGGTACACCTGAAATTAATATTGCACTGTATGTTAACTAACTAGAACTTAAATAAAACGTACCCAAAAAAAAGGAAAATGACACTTTTCACATCCTATCTCTTGGGACACTCACACTGGCAACTTAGCCACCATGTTATAAGGAAGCCCAAGTAGTCCATGGAAAGCCCACATGGAGATAATCTGAGGTTCCTGGTCCTTAGTTCCCAGCTAGCTCCACTTCCCAGGCATGTGAGTGAATCATGGCAAAAGTGGATCCCCCAGCACCCAGTAAAATACCCCAGCAGATGCTGCAAGGAGCAGAGCAAGGCCCTCACTGTGGAACTCCACCCTAACAGCAGATTCAAGGTTGCTGTTGTTTTAGGCACTTAGTTTTGGGTGATTGGTTGCATAGCAACAGTAACTAGGACAGAGACCAATTTAGAGGCTCTCACGACAGTTCAGATCAATAGCATGAAGAACAACTGTAAAAGTGACTGTGAGAAGGGGGTAAGCTCCAGATGCCAGTGCTACTTTGAAGACACAATCAATGGGACGATGGCAGCCTAAAATTAAAATTAAAATTTGGCCCCTGAGTTATTTTTCTGATTAAGAATTAGCTGGGTAGAAAGGGTTACTTACTAATATTTTAGAATTGCACAGTGTGGTGAATTAGAATATGTTAAAGCCAACAGTTAGCTCTTTCCTCTCCCTACCTACCCCCACCGTCTCCACTGGAAGAATATACTTTCCTGCCACATTGATATTAAGCTTGGCCATGCAGTTTGCTTTATCAATGGTACGTGAGCTTGAAGTGATGGTGGGTCAACTCCCAAGTATGGGCCTTTAGAGACACTACAAGTTTCTGCATGGTCTTTAGACTTCCACCACGACAGAAGAACATGGCCCGTGCAAATCTCAGGAGGGAGACTCGGGAGCAACCCTGAACCCAACCCACAGCTTGGAGCCAAGCTCAGGGGAGCCTAGCCTAGGTCATTCAAATCCCAGCCAACCTACAGGCACACAGGCAAAGAACACTTATTGTAATAAACAACATAATATAAATGATAAGTCACTGCAATAAGTAAATAAACAATTACTGCTTGTGGTATGCCACTGATGTCTTCTGAGAAGTCACTGTGTCTGGCAAATCCATTCACTAACATTTGAGAACAGCCCACTATCTCTTCACAAATGTAAAAAATCATAATCCTAATTACCAATACTTAGGCATGCCTCTCCATTGGAAAGAGAAAGGTAGAGACACGTATTGATATTTCAAATGCTTCCATTTGGGTCATTAGATGATGCAGCTTTCTGAACATGAAACCAAAGAAGAATGTTTTTAATAAGTCATGCAATTTTTCTTCTCATCTTTGCTTTTTACTATAACGACACTCACTGGATGGGGATGTTTCTGGTACAAAATAGGTGACAAAACTGGAGATACTCTAAAGACAGGCTTTAGGGCTTTCCTACAGAGCAGGCGTTCTCAAAGTATGGTGCCTAGTGGCATTTCAGGGGGGCCAGGAGATCCAAACTATTTTCATAATGATATTAAGACATGATTTGCCTTTCTTCACTCTCATTCCCTCACAAGTTGGAGATTTACAGAGGCTTTATCATGTTTGAAATCTCAGCTGACTGACTGCAGAAGCAAATAAGAGAATCCAGGTATCTTCTACGAAGCCAGAAATTAGAGATTTGCAAAAATATCAAATGGTGCCACTCTTCTTACCAAACTTATCTTGTTTTAGAAAAACAGTCATTTTTCATTTTAAAACCGTTTTTTATGTTAACATAGAATGGGTTTATTACTTACTTGAAATGAATTAATACATAGATATTTTTAAGTGTCCCCATTTCCCTTCCTCATATGGCAGATATCTATGATATAAGCCACATAAAGTTAAAGCATTCAAGACCCTCTCAATTTTTAAGAGTATAAAGGGGTCTAAGACCAAGAAGTTTGAGATACACTCCATATTATGGTACAGAGTATGCACTGCTGTGTTAAAAAGTACAGTGGGTGGAGGGCGCCTGGGTGGCTCAGTCGTTAAGTGTCTGCCTTTGGCTCAGGTCGTGATCCCAGGGTCCTGGGATCGAGCCCCACATCGAGCTCCCTGCTCCGCGGGGAAGCCTGCTTCTCCCCTCCTTCTCCCCCTGCTTGTGTTCCCTCTCTCGCTATGTCTCTCTCTGTCAAATAAATAAAAAAAATCTTTAAAAAAAAAAGTACAGTGGGTGGGGAAGCACACTTTAAGAAGAGTAGAAGCAATACAGCTGAGTTTGTGGGGTTCCTACAAGAACAGTCTTAGACTTAAATATTATCACCTTCATAATTAAGGTAGAAATGACAGCCATGTGGCTCTTTTGTGCAAACTTTTTACTTTATTCATCACAACCTTGCCGAATAATGTCTTTAAACAGTAAAGAATATAGCAGGAGAGATTAAATCATCTGTCACAGGTCACACAGTGCTGAGACTAAAAATGTCTTTTATTTTGTTCAAGCTATGACATACCACTTCTAAGATGCTCTGACGTTATTGAAAAAAAAAAACGGCCCCATGTACTAAGTCAACAAAATGAACTGTTAACATAAGTAGTTATTTGTGTTTATTAAGCACTTTTCCCCCAAAGGACTCAAAACATTTCAAATATATTAGCATGAATAAAACCTCTATTAATAACCTCACAAGTACACAGTTGCTATTTCCACATTTTAGAAGAGGAAAATATTATTAGCTAATACACAGTAAACTACAAAGCAGAAACATTAAGCCCCTTATACCTCATCTCTGACAACCAATCATTCACACATGATGCCAAACATAAAATGGATAATCTCTTGAACCACCATATTTGAGACTTTTGAATGAACATCACATGCTTTCTTCTGCTGTTTTAATCTAAGGTAATTTCATAGCATCCTTTCCACCTTCACTGTCTTCCTCTACAGCCTACATGAAACCCTTCAGCCTGGAAAATGCTTTCTAATAAGACTGTCAAAGATTTTCCACACATTTATGAACCTAAACTTAGTCACTGAACTTGGACAAATCATGCACCACAAACTTCACGGCTAAGAATTCACTCAAAATGCTGCATCTACATTTTACAAAACTGGCAAACTGTTTCTCCAAGGAGGCATCAAGCTCCCCTCTAGCTCTGAGGTCTATCTGAGGTCCTACCTGAGGATGAGGCAATATAGGAAAATATGAGCCTAGCTTCTTCCACAGCCTCATTGTGACTACACATAGAACCCATGCTAACAGTGGTAGCAGTAGGTTCCAGATAAAGGGTAACTAAAAACGGAATTGTCAGGTAATAACTGATGAGATTTATGTGCTGAATGAGGGTGTACTATGAGTAATATCAGCTTTTGTAACAAATAGATCCAAAAATGCATAAAGGCTCAACACAACAGAAGTTTAATTTTCTCTCTCCCTCTTTCTCTCTCTCTCCGTCATGTTCATGTAATTTATGCTCCCTCTTCTATTGCATAGAGTTATTACTGAGAAAGACTGCAAATATTGCCACTGATTTCTATTCAAGAGACACCTGGCTGGCTCAGTTGGAAGAGCACGCAACTCTTGTTCTCGGGGTCCTGAGTTCGAGCCCCACACTGGATATACAGATAACTTAAATAAATAAAAACTTACAAAAAAAAAATATATGTTCTTTGAAGAATATTTGGGTCTTCCTGGTTGGGGAAGAGCCCTCTTTCAGGTGGCCGTATAGACCCAGTTTTTTCAATCCTGTCTCCCCAACATCCACTATGGTTCATGGTCATCTAGATCCAAGCAGAGAAAGAAGGAAGACAGAGCATGGGGTTTCTTAGAAGCCTTGCCCAGGATGACAGAGATGGTCTCACAGAATGCTGTGTGCATGAAAGTGGGGAAGCAGCACCCAGAAGAACAGACTACATGCTCCAGCACAATGTACAACAATGTGCCACAGCCTTCTTATTCCGGAAAACAAGTAAAACAGGCCAATCGACCCAGGGGGCAAGAAGCAAAACTGTTATGATTGTTCACAGGCAACGGTTTCAAGTAGGTTCTCAGGAAGAAACAGAATTATAAACACCAATCTCTACCAAAAAAGAAAAAAAGAAAAAGAAAAAGAGTTGTCCCTTTACTAATCCAAAGGAGGGTGTCCATAATTCTTAAATATGCAGCCTTCTACTTACCAGTAATGAAAGTGTTTCTTTCCATAAAAGAGTATCGAATATCTTACTTGTGTTATGGCCAATTTAAGGAATCGCTGATTTCTCGTTCTCTTGATTTTCTTTTGTTATACTGTTGTTATGATTCCATGTAGAGGAGGATGTCAGTTGGAAAAGGTGAAGCTACTCTCGGCTACTTACATACGCAGGAAAGCTGTTTTCCTTAGTATTTCTCTTTTGTTCACCACAGCCGAACTACATACCACCAAAGCCACAGGTCCCGGTCACTCCGGCTGGCTCTGTCCACAGCCACCAAAGCCGCTGCTTGTACCAGTAACGGGCGGGATTCTAAAGCACCGTCTGCCCCTCTGAGTTATCACTCCCAAGGCACAGTGCCACGCTTGCCAGACCTTAAGTGCTCCTGATAGCTGGCACAAGTCAGGAAAAACACAAATGTGGGCGTTTCTCTTTGGGAAATGAAGAGGAACAGGGCACTCTCAACCCACCCGCCTTCATACAATGATGGATTCCCCCAAATTTAGGAAAAGGATTCAGATGGCAGGCAGCCCAAATGGTGACAAAGGTCTACCGAAGACACAATAAAACATTAACAAATCAAATGCCACCGGTCACGGGATGGGGGCTGTCATGAGAGAGAGAACTGGAAGAAGATTATGGGGAAAACAATTTTCGTTTCCACTCATGCATAAGGGAACTCGTGTCCATAAAGTTCTCCACGATTCTATGAGGCAAACCAGGCTCTGTCTTCTCCATCCAATGCCAGGACCTCAGGGGCAAAGCTACTAAAAGTATAGACAATCGTATCCAGCAGAGTCTAAAAAACTTTCTGTGATTATGGAAATGTTCTATCTATGTGCTGTCCAGGATATAGCCTCTTGCCACATGTGTCCATTAAGCACCTAAACCATGGCTACTGTGAATGATGAACTCAATTTTTAATTTTCTCAATTAAAATTTACATTTAAATAGCAACATGTGGCTTCTGGCTATGGCATGGAAAGTGCAAGACTAGCCTTTCTGGTGGTGTCTAACCAATCCATTGCCTCAAATAACCTGATCTAATATAAAAAAAAAAAAAAGTGGGTATTTCTTTCCCATAACTATTGAAGAACATTTGTGGTTAGATCCTGGGCTCAATCCTAACCTAATTTAGATGCCTTCACTATGTTCTAAAACAACAGTTCTCAATGTCTCTGATTATGGTGACCCATTTTAATGTCAAAACAAGTTATTAACCATGTATAGTAGTGGCTCTTGAACTCCTATTAAGAAAATCCATTATAGTAAAAAGCTTCTCTTAAGTAATACTTTATATTCATGCATATTTCCTCAAAACAGTAGCAGCTATATAGAGTTGTCAAATATCCATAAACAGGGGAGACAGTATCGATTTAATATGTGAGCAATCCTTGATATTGCCATGGATTCCAGCACGTCTTACAATATCCCCCAGCCTCCTGGGCTCTATGAACCACACAGGTTAGGAGCCCTCTTCTAAAGATGTATCATCCTAAGTAGCCAGCAGATCTGTGATGATATATTACACAAATGAGGGTCTTGGTTCACAAGAGGGGATTTGGATTGGTATTGGAGAAAGAAAAATCAACTTTCCCAACGCTTGGAAGTCAAATTTTTTCAATGTATATCTGGTAGCAGATGTATAATATAGATTATTTATGCTGTAGTTAAGCCCAATTATCATGCTAACTTCAAAGAAGATCAAGGTCCAACAATCTGGATTTCCTAAAAGTGTACTGTTACAACTCAACAGGTAGATGATGTTCATCAGCTCTCTTCCTATCATCACTTTGTCAGAAAGTATACTCACTCCCTGTGATTAACTTGTTTCTCTGTGTCAACTTGAAAGCCAAACTCTGAAGAAATAATGTGAGGGAAAAAATTAAAGCAAGTGTTTACTGAGCGGTTCCCAGGCTGGAGCTGGCCATGTTCTGGACAAGTTCATTTTAAGCTGGAGGTGAAAAGTCACTTTTGTGAAATGGATGGAAGGATGAAGAAAGACCCCATCAATATTAAAAATCTTGATTATAGGGGCACCTGGGTGGCTCAGTCAGTTAAGCGTCTGCCTTCAGCTCAGGTCATATCTCAGGGTCCTGGGATCAAGTCCCACCATCGGGCTCCCTGCTCAACAGGGAGTCTGTTCTCCCTCTCCGTCTACCCCTCTCCCCTGCTCGTGTGGGCTCTCTCTCTCTCTCAAATAAATAAAATCTTGATTATAAAATGGGGAAAATGTTTCTACACCATAACCTCTCTGCCCAGAAATGACTGAACAGCTAAAATCTTATAATTTGGGAGGAAACTGAAGGGAAAATAGAATGGCAATGTCAGGTTTGACCTCTGTGATCTTGAAACATCCTAAAATCTCTGAGGAGATCCTGTGTTTTGGGGTGACAGCCCCATCAGGCCCCACCATAACACTCATGTGTCCAAGGACCTCTTGGGACCCACCGCTCTCCTCAGAATCAAAGTCCCCAAGCACACCTTTTAGAACAGGAGGGCCGGCTGATGTTGGTCCACATTAGAGAGTAAAAGGTATTGGATGAAAACAACAGCAACCACTAGGCTCAGAGCTCAGTCCATGAAATCTAGAAACCTCTCAGAGACTCTACAGATTACAGGAGGCTCCATAAACCTAAGAATGCCCACAACTTGGTTACAGCTGCAAAGTATCAAGATGTATAATGTAAATTATTTATGCTGCAGTTAAGCCCAATTATCATTCTAGCTTCAAAGAAGAGCAAGGTCTAACAAAGTATCATGCAAACCACAGTCCACGCTCTGAAAAAGAAATCTCATAGAAAAAAACATGAGATAGCACAACTTAAGCCATAGACCATTTTATTCTTCTAAGCTCCCTGGGCTTTCTAGAACGAAGTCACCCCACTGAAAAAAGAGGAATATATTTCACCAAGATAGGCGGAAATTAATCTCTTTCAATTTTTAAAATGAGAGACATTCACTTATTACACTTCACATGCACTGACTGTTATAGACATCAACAATTCACTCAAAACAGATATGCTTTAAAAAGACTGGGAAATTCAGTATTGAATTTAGGAAGCTGAATCTGAGGTTTTAATTCAATGCACAATGGCATGCATTAGCAGCATAAAAACTGCTTCTTGATTAAGTAGTCTCGGGTTGTAATTTACTCAAGATAAAATTTTTTAAAACATCACAAATTAATTTTTAAAAGCACATACACCTACCTTTTTAAGGAAGATCACGTTTCAGGATTCCGTAATGTCTTTTCCTATAGGCGTGGAAAAGAAGAAAGATTATCCAACTAATACCAGAAAGTAGCGAAGGTGAGCTTTGAAGACCATAGCGCTCTCATTTTCTCATAGTATGGTTTCATTTATAATATCAAACAAATAGAAATTTCTGAAGTTAGACTTAAAATATTTCTTTGTTTCCAACTCAGTAAAGATTCTGATTCCAATAATTTGATTTATAAGGAGCAAATGAACAAAATCAAATGGAAACAGATCAAAATAAACAGGAATTTTTCAAAATTAGAACTGAAGCATTTACTTATCCCAATGACATATACTCAATACTTTTATTCCATGAAGTAAATGAATAAAATTCCACTCCTGTTTCTATTTTTCCAGGGGGGAAATGAGGTGAAGAAGTTGTAAGAGCCTGTGTAGGTAACAGAAGGTAACAAAACTATAAGCAGCTGTTACCTCCTATTGTATATTTTTTAATTGTCCTAGCTAATAAGCCATATTTACGGGCTCGATTTTTCTTGGCTAAGACTTCTGGATCAAGAAAAATATATAAAGGAAAATGAATCAAAATAAGATCTCTCTGATTTTATTTCACATTTATTGTTTTCAATAAATAATTGACATCGAAATCTGCTAGTCCCTAATAAATACTAAATATGACTTTTCCTTTCAAAATTACTTGTTGGCATACATTAAATTATTCTAATATTTTAACTTTATATACTCAAGCCCAAATAAGGAAGTAAATGGTTTATAGTTTAATATAAGTTAATCATCGACTCCTATAAACTGTTTCTACCAAATCTAATTAAAACAGCCCATGGAATACTGTCCACGGACTGTAATTGTGGGGGCGCCTGGGTGGCTCAGTCGTTAAGTGTCTTCCTTTGGCTCAGGTCATGATCCCAGGGTTCTGGGATAGAGTTCTGCATCGGGCTCCCTGCTCAACAGGAAGCCTGCTTCTCCCTCTCCCACTCCCCATGCTTGTGTTCCCTCTCTCGCTCTCTCTCTGAGTCAAATAAATAAATAAAATCTTAAAAAAAAAGAAAAAAAGACTGTAATCGTGACTCTGACCCTGATATGTTAGATTCCATGTGTAAAGTAATTTAACTTCCAGCAGGGATAATGATGTGTAGATTGAAAAACAAGGACCACAATTTCTAACTCGAAAGAGCTCCAAGAATTTGAAATTACTACCAATGCATTAATTCATGGAGATCCCACTCCGGAATAAATGGAATCTCACACATACACACACACACACACAGATCAGATGGGGACTCCCTAGATTAGCTTGTGCTTCCTTCAGCTGCCACCTTCTTTTCTGACAATAAAATCCATCTTTAACCCTAAAGTAAATGTAAAGGAAGAAATTCTCCCAGCACCTTACTGAAAGGCATGTGAATCCTGCAACCCCAGCCACACCTGCACAGCCCCTTCCTGAGTACAAGCATCTTGGTCACACTTAGCTCCAGAACTTCTCTCCTTCAAAGCAACACCAATTCCCTGGATCAGGGGCCTTGTCTCTCCTGCTTCTCTCCACTTCAGAGCCAGCATGCATGACTTTGGCTCTCTCACAGCCAACACCCTACAGTTAGGGTAACAGCGGTCCATTCTATTTTCTGAAATTACAGGTGCCGGTAAATTCGGCTAACGACAATGACCAAAAAGCCAAGACAAACTGATGGCTGATTCAGAAACACAGCTCAACATGCACACACTGAGCCAAATCATAATCAATGGCCCACTAACAACAGGTATGCAGCTCTTCATAGATCTTCAGTTTATAACGGGCCATCCAGAAATAAGAAGATATCTAGAATTTGCTTTGAAACAATCCAGTCAGGGTTGTGGACAAGGAGAGATAACAGATGGAACAAGTGTCCGTGAATTTGTTGTAGCTTAATGAAGGATGCATGAAAGGTCATTATAGTGTCTGCTCTACTTTTCGGTTATATTTAAATTTTTCCATAACAAAAACTTAAAAGATGGTCATCCAATGAAAGTTTTGTGTGAAAAAGAGAGAGAGAAAAACGCACAGATCATAAATATCACAACCTTCCTGTTTTCCAAACACCCTTCAACACAAAGGAGAAATAACCAGGGAAATAAGCAAAAAATTTTAAAATTAAACATCACACTAGAAAAAATGCACAGCCTACAGTTACGGTTTTATAAAGGAAGTGATAATGGCCTTGAAGCTCTTTTCAATATTTCAATTGCCGAATAACAATACCTACCTTCCTCGTTTTTTTTTATTATCCCAAGTATGTCTGCTTTAAATGAAGTGATAGAAACACAGAAACACTGCTTTTCTCATGACTGTCAGATATCGTTGGTCGTTAAATATGCCTTTGATTCCTAAAAGTAGGGAAATGGATGACTTATAATTAATATCAATGTGATCTATTCCCTGAACTAAAATCTTTCTAAGTAAGAGATCCAAGAGGGGATCATTAAAAGGGCAGGTGGAGCACCTGGGTGTCTTGGTTGGTTAAGCATCCCACTCTTGGTTCAGCTCAGGTCGTGGTCTCAGGGTTGTGAGATTGAACCCCACATGGAGCGCTCAGCGCAAAGTCTTCTTGAGTTTCTCTCTCTCCCACTCCCTCTGCTCCTCCCCCCTGCACGCGCTCTCTCTAAAAATAAATAAATAAATATTTAAAGAGAGAGAGAGAGAGACTTTATTGGTGCAAACTTTGGGATCACAGATATAAACTATCAGATCTGCAACCCACTTACGTAGCAGAGTGATCTGTCACTGGGGGACAGCCAAAAGATGGGCACTCTCTAGATAATACCACTAATTTGGCTAGAATTTGAAAGAGACTGGGAGGGGTCATATGAGGCTAGTGCCCAGCTTTCACAATAAGCAGGGAAAGTCACATACCAAGTAAAATCATCCTCACAGCCTCAGAATTTGATTTACTGACCCTGCCAGACACCACTATTGGAAATCTGACACTGGACATAAATTAAAAAGCAGGATTTATGTCATGGTTTGGGGAAAGAGCATGTGTAAAGCTTTGCCAAGACTTCTTCAAAGATAAACCAGGGGCAAGAACCAACCTTGGTTCCCTCTAAACAGAACAGCACAAGACCAACATTAAATCCTAACATGAGATTTGATCTTTTTTTTTAAAGTAGCTGATGGTTTTCTATTTTCTTTTTCAAGTTTTCCTGGCCTAAAACAATGTTTCCTTTCCAATAAAGAAACAATGCCAAATTCTGAAAAGGAAATTTGTCTGACTTAATGGATAAGCATATAAAAGCTGGAAAAGGGAGTATTATGGGAAAACCAGAACAACTCAGACTTACAAGGCAGCTTTCCAAATATATTGGCAAAAGGATCAAGGGTTAGAGAAGGGAGTATGTGGGTAATAATTATGAACGAGTTGCATGATGGAGGTCAGCTAAACAAAATTCACTTGTTTCCAATTTGAAAATCACAGTTCCAGGGGCACCTGGGTGGCTCAGTTGGTTAAGCAACTGCCTTCGGCTCAGGTCATGATCCCAGAGTCCTGGAATCAAGCCCCACATCGGGCTCCTTGCTCAGCGGGGAGCCTGCTTCTCCCTCTCCCTCTGCCTACTGCTCTCCCTGCTTGTACTCTCTATCTCTCTGTCAAATAAATAAAAATAAAATCTTAAAAAATAAAAAAAAAATTTTGAAAATCACAGTTCCAGTGGTTTACTACATAAGCTAAGAGAAACTGCCATTAGCTTACATCCATACTCAGATATTTTTCATATTTTATTAAATTAGGAATGGCATTTAATTGTGCATTTAATAAATATTTGTCAAATAAATGCATTAACGAGGTGGCAATTAATGCTCACCAAATCATGACTTAAGGTCATTAGAAATGACTAAAATAAAATAAAATAAAATAAAATCCTTAGATAGAGGAGTCATGGCTGTTTGTCTAACCAACACACATAACCTTGATTTGCTTGTAGGTGGCAATAAGCCAGGCTAAAATGGTTTGTTCCCCAGACTCCCTTGCAGCTAGGGGTAAGCTATGGGATGCAGGTCAGACCAATGAGATGCAAGAGGACGGGCTCTGAGAAAGTGTGTTCTCATTATATGAACACAGTCCCTTCGCTCTTTCTTGGGTAAAGCTACTGGGAGGTGTAGAGCCATCTCACAACCATGAGAACAAAAGGCAGACAAAAAAGAGTAGAAAGAAAGAAAGAACCTGGTTCTCTGGTGGCATTGCTGAGATGCTACATACCACACACCCCCCGCCCCAAAATTGCTTAGGTTCATGTTAGGAGTGACAAACCTCTGCTCGTTCAAGTTCCTGTTTTCCATAATTCACAACCAAAAACATTCTAACACCAGATCTGATTTACCTCCCAACCCGGCTGTGTTCTTAAAGCTGCTCCTATTTCCACTGACTGATGTTCCACATAACTATCCGATAACACAGTCACATAACTCTCGCTGACTCATCAACAGTTTCCACTCATCATGAGCATGCCTCCCACTAAAAGGCCAACGAGCTTGAGGGTGAGCAGTCATGAGGAAAGCCATCAGCAAACAACAGGCCATGTCATTCTACCAAGCCACACGGTGCCCTCCTATGGACCACCACACTCCCATGTTAGGAATACAAAAGACAATGCTGCCAAAAAGAGAGCAATCTATTCCACTGATCGAGAAATGGAAAATCTTCCACCTTAAGACTAACTTCAAAATCTGCATGTCTCAACAAAGAAAAGGAAATATTTATAAGTATGGCTAAATCCAATGCCAGAAATGAAACATCTCTAAAAAACCGAAAACAAGAATAGGAGGATACATCTTGAGGGCTTAAGGGCTGTCCCATGTCCTGGTCCAAATGACCCTACTCTGTGCTTCCACAGGGCCTTCGCAATGCACCTTCTGTGCAATTTAAAATTCTAGTCATTTCTCCCTTAGATATTGATCTCTCCTGATAAAACATAAATTCCTAGAGCTGAGGAAAGCTGACCTGTAACAAGTACTGAAAAATGCTGAATGAATGAATGAGCAAAACAACATACAGATCACTTTTCAAAGTTTATGAAAAGTATGCAATCCTTATTAAAAAAAATCTGTACGCATCATTTCTACAAATGCAATGAGTTGTATGTACTGTTCAACTGACCCAACATGACATATTTGTCAAATGTTTAGAGAAATGTCAAATTTCTAGAGAAATTGTCAATGGCCTACATTTAAGAAGTAGCTCTTATAAGCCAGGCGATGTGTTAGGCACTTTGCATGCAGGATTTCATAATCTTCACAGACACACACACACACACACACACACACACACACACACACAGTTAGTTACTTCCCTTTTAGATGGGGACAAATTCAGAGGGACCTAAGGAGCCCACGTAAGGTCACGTATCTAATAAAAGGCACAGTTGGTATTCAAAACCCAAAAAGGTCAGCTCTCGCTTTTCTACTAGACCATGCTGCTTCTTCTCTTTGGTATTTACTTAAATATTGTTTATAACTTGTACACATTAGTGAGGTAACAGTCACAAGAACCTTTCATTTATGGCCTCGAAAACAATCCGCAGAGTGAGGGTTCACTGTAACCTCAAGCACAATTACTTCTTGTCCATGTCAGAAATCAGACGGGGTCTGGCATGACACAGATAGTGACCTTCTCTAGCTCATCTTAGAGCTGTAAGGAGTAACAGAATGTCTACATACCTACAGCATATTAAAAGCAAGCCACTATGTACTTATATGACCTAGAAATGATGCAAAATAAACCCATGAGTCTATGGCTCCAGTTTCAGAAATCAATAGCTCTGCACCCACCCCACGTAGGGTACACACATGTACCATACTCTCCATGCCCCGTTTACGGATCGCGCGGCCCCAAGAGCTTAGAGACTGGTTGGCAGGTGGGCTTACAAATAAAACCTACCGTTTCTATGCATACAACATATCAGATCCATTGAAGCAGTTAAAATAATAGACTCACTTGAACCAAAAGGGGAAAAAACTCTACTGCAGAAAGAATTAAAAAAAAAAAAGGGTGCCTTTTGTGATAGCCTCCTAACACTTCATTGAATAAATAATTCCTCCTTGAAGTTGATGAAAATTTACTGAAAATATTTATCCAGTAAACATCTTAATGAAATAAACTGTTATGACTCCAATTTAACAACTTCATAAATTCTGATGGAGAAGAAATAGACTCACCACCCCCGAAACATTTGGCAATTATTTTTACACAATATGTGCAGTCTATGATGTATGTGCTTGATGGAAAAGTGAACCGCAGTGTATTAGCCTAAACATGAGCTTCTTTATTCTGCCATTTCAGCTTAACATTTCCACTGATTTTTAAACAATATGGAGTATTTTGCAAGTCATGATTTCTATCAGGACAGCTAGCCAATACCCATTTAAAAAAAAACTTGAACTGAGATAGTTATTATGTGATAAAGCACCTTTCCATTTCTTCCTCCCCCTTGCTATAACTATAGATTAGTTATTTATATTTTAATTTTTTCCATATAGAGATCTTTGGGGAAAAAAATCATGACTTAGTATAAAGACACTGAATCTTTTTCCAAATAATGGCTGAACTGTCTTTAAGAAGATAAACATACTCTTTTTTTTTTTTTAAGCTACACCCTTTCAATTCTTTCCCGATACAGAACAACAACAACAAAAAAACAGTATTCTCAATTAAATAACTCCATAGCACTCACAGTTTTTCTTCTGTAAAGTTATTTTTTAAAGTATTCACTCATCATGAAAGGCTAATGATTTTAAAGACAAGCTTCACAATGAAAGAAACAGGATAATGAAGTACGCTTACAAAGACAGTGTCTGGTAATAATTAAAGTAGAACTCTGTACACAACTTCTTTTAAATATCTGTCTAAAACTCCGAGCTTTCTATCAAATTAGGATTCCTTCATGAATGTTTATCTTATTTAAAGTATACCCCCCAAAAATAGGCCAAAAGCATTTATATTCCCCCTTGCATTTGACCCCACAATCAGACAGATACTGCCCCATTTACAAAATGAAATATTGAGGTCCACCTTAGATTAACTGCCATAAGCAGTTCCAATGCTAGAACTAAAAACAGGCGTAAATGTTAAAATACTTCTTTTCTTATGCACCAGCTCACTTTCCTTATTTCTTTTTCTGCATCTTAAAGTAATTCTTAACAACTGACTAAGGCTCAGAAAATTACATCAAAATCTACTCTACAAATAAAGTTTGAAAGTTATATTTAGCAGATTTCTGATTATATTGGACACAGTCTTGGTATAGCTTCCCACATATAAAGTCTTGCCATGAAACGGAATTCTTATTAGTCTTTAACAGAAAAAGTAAGTGAGCCGATTAAATATAGATCAAAGGAAGTTCTACCATGAAAGGACCATTTTTTATAACTTGTGGAAAAAAAATGTATCAATAAACAAAAAGCAATCTGGTGTTTCTCCTTCTGGCCCATAATCGTTATCTGTTTATGATGAGATTAAGAGCACTTGCTGCCTTCTTTGTGCTTGTCAGTTATTCTCCGATATTTTTAGCATGATCATGTATTACTTTTGTAAGCTCCAAGGTTATTTTTTAAGCATTAGACACTACCTTTTTAGACCTTGATATTCAGATAAACCACTATTGTATAATAAATGATAGATATTAATATATTTTGAAAACATATGGGTAATTAATTCCAGTCAAAATTAAATCTATACCTTTAAGATGACTGCTTATCATATCGTCACCTATAGACTCTAGTACAAAAGCATATTAAATGTTTTAAGATTATTTTCTACTTTAAGATAAGCTAATCAGTAAACTGACAAGTACATTTTATATCCATCTGTATCTGCTCTAAAAATTAGGAAAATCACCTGTATCTTGTTCCAAATCTTTCTCCTTTATCTCTGCTAGCTATTCATTCTTTGCCAGCTCTTAAAATATATTTGAGGTGGGCACCTGGGTGGCTCAGTTGGTTAAGCGACTGCCTTCGGCTCAGGTCATGATCCCAGGGTCCTGGGATCGAGTCCCACATCGGGCTCCCGGCTCAGCGGGAAGCCTGCTTCTCCCTCTCCCACTCCCCCTGCTTGTGTTCCTGCTCTCGCTGTCTCTGTCTCTGTCAAATAAATAAATAAAATCTTTAAAAATATATATATATATATATATATATATTTGAGGTAACTCCATCATGTCATTGCTTTCTTTGACAGCTGTATCAGGACTATAAATAATACATATATTTATGTGTGTATATACATATTCATTAAATAAACATATTCACCTACACACACACACTTACATACATATACACATATTACATATACATATGTATAATACGCTCATATAGTATATATAAAATATATAAATATATATATGATCTAAACTGTTTAGAGATTTCCACCAGAGGTGCCTGTCAACTCAGTTTCAGGTTTCATCTGCTTTGGTCAACCTGAGCAACTAACTATAAGACACTAATGAAAGAAATTGAAGACAACACAAACAAATGGAAAGGTATACCATGCTCATAGACTGGAAGAATTAATATCATCAAAATATCCATACTACCCAAAGCAATCTACAGATTCAATGCAACTCCTATTAAAATACCGATAGCATTTTTCACAAAACTAATCCTAAAATTTGTATGGAACCACAGAAGACCTCAAACAGCCAAAATAATCTTCAGAAAGAAGAACAAAGTTGGAGGTGTCACAATCCCAGGTTTCATGATGTAGTACAAAGCCTTAGTAATCAAAACAGTATGGTACTGGGCGCCTGGGTGGCTCAGTTGGTTAAGCGACTGCCTTCGGCTCAGGTCATGGTCCTGGAGTCCCGGGATCGAGTCCCGCATCGGGCTCCCTGCTCGGCAGGGAGTCTGCTTCTCCCTCTGACCCTCCTCCCTCTCATGCTCTCTGTCTCTCATTCTCTCTGACTCAAATAAATAAATAAAATCTTTAAAAAAAAAAAAAAACAGTATGGTACTGGCACAAAAACAAACACATTGATCAATGGAACAAAATAGCCCAGAAATAAACCCACACACATACGGTTAATTAATCTATGACAAAGGAGGTAAAAATATACAATGGGGAAAGACAGTCTTTTCAATAAATGGTGTTGGGAAAACTGGACAACTACAAGCAAAAGAATAAAACTGGACCACATTCTTAACCATATCAAAAAATAAACTCAAAATGGATTAAAAGACTTAAGTATGAGACCTGAAACCATAAAACTCCTGAAAGCAAACATAGGCAGTAATCTGTTAAACATCACCCTTAGCAACATTATTTATGGATATGTCCCCTCAGGCCAGGAGAACAAAAGCAAAAATAAACCATTGTGACTACACCAAAATAAAAAGCTTTTGCACAGCAAAGGAAACCATCAACAAAACCAAAAGGTAACAATAGTTTTGAATTATATTTGTTCCACTTAAGTGACCAACTGTTTAGCCAAATTAGCAAAGAGTGTTACAGATTAGAAACCTCATTCCTCTTATCATATTGGTCATCCTTACTTTCCCCAGAGACCAATATCCTGCAGTCATCATGAGTAAATTCATTAAGCATTTATTTTATACTTAGTATTTCTCATTACTGTGAAGGGAGAAGATTATAAAGTGTGGTAGTTCACAAGTTATAAATGTAGCTGAAAGTATAACACTTATCTGTGCATTTTGCTACAGAGCCAATCATTTCTAAATTCTTTTAAACAGAAGTAGAAGAGGAAATCTCTTACTTTTTCAGATTTTCAGCTAGAGTCTCAGTGCTAAAGACAACAGGGGATGAGTTCCATGCACGTGACCACAGGATGTGCTAACATGTGCCCAAACCGGTCCCGAGGTCGACCCCCGAAGTCTACACGTGAGAGGAACTTGCAGAAGACACGTCTTCAGAGAGAATTCTCAGGAACAAAGAGTGGTTCCCTTTCCTTCCCTGTCTATCAGCTCATACCAACTGCCTACAACAACCCCTCACACACTGAGGCTACCTGCAAGGAGGGAGGCTGAGATCCTATCCCCTGGCTGGACGTTTACGTCTGTGCAGAAATGCACAGCCTGTTCTGAGGGGCACGTGTGAGGCTGGAGCACTGGAGCCCGGCCGATGCTACCTTCAGTAGCACAGCGAGGCAACAGAAGCTCAGTAAAAGAGGAAATGGGCTACACTTAAGAGTTTGATGGTGCTGACATATGAGTTTTCCTATAGACCAAATGGATACCACAGAGGGTAGTGAGAGTTGAGTGATCCTAAAAGATCTCCACCCAAGTAGGCTGCCCAGACAAGGGCTCAGGGACGCACCAGTGATATACCACTGGAAGACAGGAGCCCAAGATCATAAATGATTATGCAGAAGTTACACTGCCCACATCCAGGAATGGCATGGTGTCAATCAACCTGCATGGGATCTCCAAAAAAAACCACATCAGGCTGTGTATGAGGATGAACTGGCCATGAAAAGAAACACCACCAGCCAAGTAAAACTGTCTTAACTCCCCTTTCTGCCCCCTGCCAACTCTGGAGGAGCCAGAGACCACCCTCCCCCGCTTGGTGGAAGGAAGAACAAAGAGAAGAATTAAACCAGAAATGAACTTTCTTTCTCACTGATGATCACTAAGCCACTGGTCAGACCTGAGGATGGAAAAGGGGAGAAGCTCTACACTGGATGGGAAAATGGAAGTTCTGATTTATATTGTAACACATTTTTCTCTAATATTCAAAAATTAGGTTGTTTTGATACTTTATAATGACTCAAAAGCTATGGAATCTGCCAAAAATATCATCCAACGTCGAGGTGGGAAAAGAATAAAACTGTTTGTCTTACTAAGTGTGACCCACTCAACAAACCAGTTACACTAGTAAGTATCCAACCTATACAAGATTTTTTTTCATGAAGTTAAATTAGAAAACTGAGAAGATACAGAAAATTAAAATGCAAATGTAATATACCTCTTCAAACTTTACCTCCAGAATATAACCATATTGACAGCTCCTTTAAATGGAATGGACTAACACTCCAGTCAAATGGCAGACTGTCAGAATGAATAAAAATAGTAATGATGATGATAAAAATAATAATAAAGCAATAATCAACCATACTTGCCCAACAAAGAGAAAAACTTTAAATAGAAACACACAAATAGGTCAGAAGAAGGGAAAAAGTTAACACCATGGGTTCAAACAGTAAGAAAAGACAGCTGAACTGGCTATATTAAAACAAATAGACTATAACACAAGAAGTCTTACTAGAGACAAGGAGGAATACTTCATGATGATCAAAGGGTAAATCTGAAAGTTCTAGAAGCCTAAGTCCTTCATTTATGAGATAAGGAAAGTGAGACAGGTGACTTGCTCAAGGACACTTAGCTAGGGGAATGACCAACTACAAGTCCCCTCTCCCAATTTCCTTTTCCGAGCATTCTTCTTATAACCATACCTCTAATCTGAGCTCCTTCAACATGAAAGCAACTAGCCTACTTGGTTGAAACCATCAACTCAGTAGCTATGCAAAAACACAGCCTGGGAAAGGGGACCACTCGGAATGAGAGACAGGAAGTTGGATCATGAGCAGGGTTTGGCTCTAGATTCAAGCACTGCCCATCACTAGTTGTGTGGCTCTGAAGAAATTTACTTAAATGGGCCTCAGTTTCTTTATCTACAGAATGGGGAGATCACCACCTATCTCAGTAACATGCCTGAATGATACTCAGCTAGTCAATGACAAAGCTAGAGCCCCACAAGAGACACACACACACACACACACACACACAACCATGTTGTTAAACTGTCTCCCCTGATGAGTTATCTCCAAATGGAAGTAACTGGTGGAATGCCTGACCTTTACTAGGTACGTGAAAAATGCTGGTTTTCTTCCCATACGTTGATGCTACACTTTGTAGAGAGAATAACTTTGGAAAGGTATTTTTCTGTGTGGAATCCTCAACTCTAAAATCTATCCTTTTCAATTGAGACAAAATGAGTTTCAGATAATCACTTTTTCTTCTGTTAAAGTCATATGGTCTAAGTGAGTAAAGCAGACAGGGTAAAAATTTCAATGATAATTTAATTCAAATCACCTCTTATACTATAAAATGAGTCATGCAATAGACACATTTTGTAACATCCGTCCCCCAAAAAAGTGTAAACATATCATTTTGTTCATAGGAAGAAAGAGACATTCCTCCAGATGTTGTGATTATAACAACCAAAGAGTCATAGCCTCAAGATCATAATCCTAACCTTCAGTTTGGAAAAAGATTCTTTAGAAAATGAACTCTTTCTTGTGGGTAAGTCTGTGCTGTACAAGGCCAATCCCTATATAAAATGTTCGAGTTTCCTGACAACTTTTCTGGATTCTTTTTGTTGTGTAATTGAGAACATTATAGGAGCAGGCATTTACCATCACACTGGGCTTTATGTATTCAGAGTCTAGTCAATGCTCCTAAATGTCAAGGTTATAGTCAAGGTCAATATATTTTCAACCCAGAAAAGTGGGTGTCTGCAAGGTAGATAGATGCTCACTGTGCTGCCCCATGTAACCATGAGAAATTTAAGAGTAAGACAAAACTTGATAATTAATGTTAAAAAATGCATTGCTTAGCTACCAATTTTAGAAACAGCAGAGTGCATACAAATCCAAAATAGGACATACAAAACCATGAAATAAGAAAGAGAAGTATTATAACAGCATATGATCATTGTCCCGATTTTACAAATTCATTTTAGGACACATTTAAGATCCTACTGTGTGTTACGGCGCCTGGGTGGCTCAACTGTTAAGCTGTCTGCTTTCAGCTCAGGTCATGATCCCAGGGTCCTGGCATTGAGCCCCGCATTGGGCTCCCTGCTCAGTGGGAAACCTGCTTCTCCCTCTCCCACTCCCCCTGCTTGTGTTCCCTCTCTCACTGTCTCTCTCTGTCAAATAAATAAATTCTTAAAAAAGAGCCTACTGTGTGTTAGCCACTGCACAAATCTAATTTAAAAAGTGCGAATGAGGGGAGCCTAGGTGGCTCAGTCGTTAAGCGGCTGCCTTCGGCCCAGGTCATGATCCCAGGGTCCTGGGATTGAGCCCCGTGTTGGGCTCCCTGCTCAGCAAGAAGCCTGCTTTTCCCTCTCTCACTCCCCCCGCTTGTGTTCCTTCTCTCACTTTGTCTCTCTCTGTCAAATAAATAAATAAAATCTTTAAAAAAATAAATAGTGCGAATGAGTTATGATTGCTTGAAAGAGCTGAAGGGCTCAAAATTAGTGTGTTCAAATACATTCAGATGAGTTCATGTAGTCACTGAAATTTCATGCACATACAAAAAGGAGTCAAGACATGTTATTACGTTGACCCCATTCAATATTGTACCTATGTCAGGTTCTGGGTAGAATATTCTAAAGAAAATATATCATACCTCAGCTGTCAAATTTCTGTCTGGTTTAACTAAGAACATAGCACTATACTGTCTAAAAAGCACCAAATCAAGCACAACACTATACTGTACCTCATGAAAGGCCACACAAAAGAATATTAGAAAAGCACCAACTACCTAAAAAGAAATTAAAGTATTTCCTTGACTACTTAAAAGGTTAGAAGTTAAAAAGCAAAGAAAGGAGGACCAAAACCCTTTCTATTTTGTTTTAAAAAAAACTTACCCCAGGACTTAGATTGATAGCAGTGAAATTCAGTAAGTACACATTACTTATCAAATTGTAAATTAGGCAGTGATTCAAGTTCCTAATTATGGGAAATGATTTAAGCTCATTTAACATGAAATGTTTCAACTCTAAGACTCCTTAAAGAAGAATGTTAAAATACAGAAAAAATAGAGGAACTGACTAGAGGCAATATAGGATTTACCTAAATCCCTGCCTATAAACAAATTGATGTGAAAATTCAGGGAAAACAAATCCCCTGCAAACTAAACCAATTTAAGCCAAAAGCACCTTTTGAAATTAGGAATATGTGCTCAAATCTCCAAATTATTATTTTGCAATGAAAAAAGAGCATACAGGTTTTTAAATCATTACTCTAACCATTCTGTTTTCCTAAATATTGTCAAGTACAGTTAGCTGACCCTTGAACAAAAAAGGTTTGAACTGCACAGGTCCACTTATGTGTGGATTTTTTTCAACAGATACAGTACAGGACTGTAAATGTATTTTCTCTTCCTTATGATTTCCTTAATAACATATTCTTTTCTCTAGCTTACTTTCGTGTAAGAATACAGTATATAATGCTAACATATAAAATATGTCTTCATCAGCTATCAGTGTTATCAGTAAGGCTTCTGGTTAACAATGGGCTATTAGTAAAGTTTCTGGGGAGCCAAAATTATATGCACATTTTCGACTGCTCAGGCAGTTGGCACTTCTAACCCCTGTGTTGCTCAAGGGTCAACCGTACCTTCTTTTCAATAATTTATTCTACAAACAAATATAAAATGCCTGCTATGTGCAAATATTATGCTATGAAGGAGGAAACAGAAATTGGCAACCTCAGCCTACTGAAGCTCAGAGTGTGTGTGCGTGCGAGTGTGTGTGTGCATGTGTGTGTATGTATGTGTGCGTGTGCATGTATGTGTGCACGTGTGCGTGTATGTGTGCATATGTGTGCGCGTGGGGGCGTGTGTGTGCACACGCGTGTATGTGTGTGCGTGCGTGCATGTATGTGTGCACGTGCGCATGCACGTGTGTGTGTGTAGGGGCAGGACAGTGGAAGTAAACAAAGCACAATGTCACAAGTGCTGTGAGGACAACATTCATTAAAAAAATAGTAGAACTTGGGGCGCCTGGGTGGCTCAGTCGTTAAGCGTCTGCCTTCGGCTCAGGTCATGGTCCCGGGGTCCTGGGATGGAGCCCCGCATCGGGCTCTCTGCTCTGCGGGAAGCCTGCTTCTCCCTCTCCCACTTCCCCTGCTTGTGTTCCCTCTCTGCCTGTCTCTCTCTGTCAAATAAATAATAAATAAAATCTTTAAAAAAAAAGTAGAACTAATATATCATTGAAATTATTTTGTTCTGTCAGTCGGACTGCCAATACCTACATGTAAAGGGAACCCCTCTGTCCTAGTCTGCCAGGCCGCCACAGAAACTACCACAGACTGGGCGGCTTTAACAAGACATGTTTCTTCTCCTCGTTCTGGAGGCTGCCAGTCCAAAATCAAGGTGCCGACGGGGCTGTTTTCTGGAAAGTCTCCCCAGCGTGAAGATGTCCGCATTTCTCTGTGTCCTCACACGGCCTTTCCTCTGTGCGCACACATCCCTGGTTTCTCTCCCGCGTCCTGATAGCCTCTTCTTATATGGACACCGGTCAGATTGGATTAAGTCCCAACCAAATAGCCTCATTTTAAACTTACCTCTTCAAAGGCCTTGTCTCCAAATATAGTCACATTCTGAGTTAGCAGGGGTTTGGGCTTCCATGTATGAGTTTTGGCGGGGGGGGGGCACAATTTGGTCTATAACACCCATCAAAGCGACTTAATCAGTCACTTCTTCTCAGTTAACAAGAAACTCATAGGTAAGTTGCTTAGAGCTGCTAAAGCCACTCAAGTAAGTCATCGAGAAACGACACCCTCTGCTTCCCGTTTTGCCACCCTTGGTGCGTGCTCTGTCACAGCCACAAGATGGCATCTGCAAGTCTAAGCATCTCATCCAGGTTCCAGGAAGGAAAGGAAGACATCAGGAAGGAAGAGCCCACCCAAAGATGTGCATCCATGTCTTGCTGGCCAGAACTGGGTAAGCAGTCCTGGCTGCAGAGGAGGCCAAGGAGGGCAGTATTTTTAAGTGGGCACGTTGCTACCCTGAGCCAGAATCACAGTTCCACCAGACTGGAAGCCAGGGAGGAGAACTGTGTCCCCCACAGTTGTGGCTGACCACAGATGTCACTGTATGGGTGCAGGTCGCCTTTAGTTGGAGGCCTGTCTGGACCACTGATCCACCACGTGACCTTGAGCAAATGCTTTAATCACTCAGTTCTCAGAGGTGGTAATTACACCTAAGCTGCAGAATCACTGAGAGAATTAAATAGGGTTGCATTCATTTGTCAGGCCCAGGGCACACTGCCTAAGCCTAAAGGACGCTGGAGTTGGGGCCTGGGCTTAAAGTGTCCTGGGAAATCACAACATTATGAGTATCACAGAGCCACCTGGTAATGACTCAAAACTACCAAAGAAGTGACTCCATTTCTTTACAGGGGGCCTTCTGACATATCCCACTCCACAGCATGGCCTGAGAGCCTAGAGTCTCTAACTGCGTGTGTGTGTGTGTGTGCGTGCACGCTGCTTCTGATGGTCTTACACCTTATGGGAGGGTAGGAAGCACTGATTCACTAGCACCCTGTTCCTTGCATCATACCCCTTCTGCAATCAAACAGCTGCTTTCAGCAATTTTTCCTGAGACATTCTAGATCACAGTCCCTGTTTAGCTGTGAGGTATATGGTTCAGGTAACGCATGCCTTCACCTCTCCAACAAAGCCGGGAGGGCCCAGGTTCGGTAAAAAGTGCAACATTTCCAGAAGGTTTTTAAACCGCATTTGTTGCTCTTAATCAAGGAGTGGATTCCTCCTTGATGTAAAACCTGGTGGGCTGCCACATTTATCAATTCAAGCTGAGAAAATGAAAACTACCATGTAATAGAAGGGGTGGAAGAGCTGCTTCAAGCTCAGTTGCTTTCACGAGAGGTATTAATACCCAAATCATCTGCACTTTCAAAGTCCCTCCTTTCTCTCTGGTAGCTGTGCAAGAAATCTCTGTATGTTACTTCTGACAGACGGGAGAGTAACTTTTAACTTACTTTGAAATTCTTTCAAAGGGAATAAAAAATGGACAGAATGAGGCCAGTCTTAAGGTTCTCAGAGGGCCTCACAGATCCAAAAAGGCTAAATAAAAGGAAATATTCCCTCTCTGTATTTTCAAAGTGCTGCTGTGAAATCTTTTCTCAGCAGCTGCAAATAACTATACAGCAATCCTGCTGTCCCCATTCAAATGTGAATGATATATCTAATAATTAACATACTTAACCAGCACTTTTTCAATACAAAATTAAAGAAATTTGCTAAATCAAAAAGATGCCAATTATAAAGAAGAAACCTCCAAAGACAACTAGCACCCCAAGCTTGGTGGGGAGGGCAGCACGGTTAAGAACGTCAGAGCCACTATTTTCATATGATTCAAACTGACATCACGAACAACTTGGGAACTCCTGATTTGGAAACTACAAAAGATGCTCTCTTAAATAAAACAACATTCAGCAGAATATTTTCCTTCAGTTAATTAATAGCTCTCCTGCTTACCCTCCCTCTCTCTCTCTCTCTCTCTGGCACTGATAATATTCACAAGCCATTTTGAAAAGAAAATGCTACAAGAAAATAAATACAAAGCATTTTAGATTACCTAGAGTCCCACTTAATAAAAGTAATCTGATTAAATCAATGCTTTTTTCCTGTGAATTTCTAGCCAAGTTTGAAATTTACAAAAAGCTTCTCTGATTTGGAGATCTAACACACTGTAAGAAAAATAAGCATAACTTGATTAAAATCTAACTCGTAAAGTAGAAAAAACAATGTGAGTGTGTGCCTAGCAGGAATAAATGATAAAACCATCTTCAGGGAAATGTCTCCTCTGGTTCTGGTATACTATTAATTCATATCAGAACTTCTGTTAGCAGAATTAATGAACGTAGAGTTTTCAGATTACTGATCATCTTTCCAAACTGATCACTGTGCTACTTCTCAGAGGCCAGTGTAAATAATCACGAAATACTTCTTCCCGCTGTAGTAAGTCTGCAGATGGTTTCAATTTATTTAACATGGCACCTCTTCTGCTTATTCATCAGATTGCTTCCCTAATTTGCCCAATCTGCAGACTCTGTGATCCCGGCATTTAGTTATTCAATCATTTAAGAGACATTGATTTAGTCTTCTTATATGCACCAGATTCTTCCCTTCCCCAAGGAAGTCATGCTGTGGCTAAAATGTGCAAACCATGCAACCGGAGGACTGAGGTGGGGCATCCAACCTGGAGTTGAAATCTAGGCGGGCTTTGCAGGGAAGAGGACAGCTGCAGGGGACGTGTAAAGAAAGGCCTGTAGGATTCAGCCAGGTGCAGAAGGGGGTTGGGTGCGAAGTCAGCAAAGGCACTGAGGCCACGGACCTTATGTTCTTGGAACTTTAATATAGCTTAAAATAGGTGACGCAAATAAAAGCATTAAAACTTCACTGTTGCGGTCCAGCCGTGGAATGGCTTGTATTTGGCAAATTAGGGAAACAGAATTAAGTCCTGAAAGCAACAGAGAGCTGTTGAAGCATTTTAGAGGTAATGCTATAAAAAGATTTGTTTTGTGCAAATTACTTCAGCTGAGTAAGGAGAATGGAGTAAAGCGGCAGAAATGTAAATTCATTTTTTTTAAGATTTTATTTATTTATAGAGAGTGCGTGCGAGCAAGCAGGGGGAGGGGCCAAGCAGACTCAACACTGAGTACAGAGCTGGACTCAGGGCTTGACCCCACAACCCTGAGATCATGACCGGAGCTGAAACCCAGGAGTCACCAGGTGCCCTGGGATGTAAATTTATAAATTTATAAAGTAGCTGTTTATCTACATCCTCCAGTTAACCCCTGAGGGCAAGAGCTGCAACTCACTTACTGTTACAGTACCGTGATACTCACTTAAGAGCCAGTAGAACACATGAATGAGGAATGAATGAGAAAGAACAACAGGGAAGCTCATTGAAACATCAGAGGAAAAAATCAAGGCACAGAATGTTGTGAACAACTCTTAGGCGGTGGCTACAGGAATGGACAGGAGCAGACAGAAATGCAAGATATTCATTCAGTAGACTCAACAGATCAGTGGCTTGTTTCACGAAGATTGAGAACCCAGGATGAGACATGGATTTGGAGTGAAGTTGAGGACTTCTCTTTTGGACACACCGATCCGAGAGTATCCATAGGACTTGAATGTAAGGCTACCCAGCAGACAACAGGATGTAAGTGGAGCTCAGACAAGAGGTCAGGGATATAGGAGTCATCAGTAAATAGGTTATAAAAATGGGAGAAGTGGAAGAGTTATCTTGTACAGAAAGTACACAGAGTGAGATGAGTCATGAGCAATGTAGAGACCTCCAGAGAAAAGCATTTTAAGGTCAGGGTGGTAGACCAGACGTCACAGCTCTGCCTTTCATACATGAAAACTGCATAGGTCGGGCAAGCAAGCCCTTGCAAACAGGGACTTCCGGAGTCTGTAAGGGAATAGCAAAAATGAGCTAATGTAGTGCAATTCCTTCAGGTTGGCAAAGTGATATGACCTCCTCAGAGTCACCAACTCAGGGAATTTGCACAGCAGCAAACACTAAGAGCTAATGCCTTAGTTTCTTACACCATAACACTTGGACGTAAGAAGAGATGAACTCTGATATTCCTTTCAGCAGTATGATTTTCATGATTCTAATCAAGTTTCACTGCTTGTTCATTCAAAACAAGTACACAAACCAAACAGAGCAGTCTTTTCATCTTTTCAAACAACACGGCCACAAAAATGAGAAAATAAAGGAGCCCAAAATCTCCGAGTCTTCCTGCCATGTTGAACAAATGGGAAAATAAAGCTTGTTCATTTCCATTCAGTGATGCTAATGATTCCGTTAAATTGACTTCTTTGAAGGAAAATTACTGCTAATAACCTTAATTTCCTCCTAGTCTCTTCCCCTAGGTACCTGACATTTTAAATAAAATATTTTCATAAAATATTAAAAGCGAAGGAATTATATCTTAGGTATCCAACTCCATATTGACAGACTTTATGAATCCCTTTTATCTCAGCTGTCTAGGGCCTACACTTTGGGATCTTCAGATAAACACATCAAGTTTCCCATTCTATGCATATCCCAAGTAACACAATCCATTTCAAATGAACCAACAATTTTTGGGGGGGGGGGAAAGTTTCTCTATGGGCCCACCACAAATCATACTGATACCAGCCATGTGGTGGTCTAGAACATTCCTGCCTTCAATTTGACTTTAATTGTCTAATTATCACTGTAGCTATTTTCTCTTCTTTGTCCCCCAAACCAGGCTTTCCACCCTGCCCTGACCTCTGACACCTCTGCTCTGGATGGCAGGTGGGTAGCGTCTGTCATTTGCCTCCCCAAACCCATTTGCCATGCTTCTCCAGCGTTGCCTCCTTTCCTAAGCCCTTTGGCTTCTGCATGGATTCAGCTAATGGACAATACCAGCCAGAAGTTCAGGGGGCATGGGAAGAATGAGGTAGGCATATTTATTCCCCCACTGTCTCCCTTCAGTCACATAACAAGTTGACTGTGTCCCCCCCACAAAAGGACACAGCTCTTGCCAGATAGCCTTCTTGCGCCTCCACTCAGAGCAAGAACAGCTCCCCATCGATGCTAAGTCTTTCTGCAGCACCTACCTGGTTGTGTTCCCTACACCTGCCCAAACCTTCCAAAGGGTCCCTTTATTAAACCTTCCACAGAGGACTTAAGTTTCCACATGCCATATGTTCCTTGGTAGGCCCTGAATGACACAGGGTTAAAGAGTGACCAGGTGAAGCCCTCCACTGTGCCTCTCCCAGACACTATCGAAGGAAATTGTCTGTAAACTGTAAATCGTCGTAACATTTCCACGAGCAAAAACCTAGTACACATTTTCTTGAATAGCAAGGTTTCAATGCCAAAGAAATAGAACTGAATCCTACCATATTTCTACAATTCAGCATGCTGTAAAAATAAACATGCAGAAGGCATACAATCAGAATCTGAATGTCATTGCCAAACCTAACCAGAATTCTTCTCAGAAACGGGGATCTGGAGAAACATGAAAGAACCATATCCATCTTTGAAAACAGAAATGTCTCATTTTCCTCCTCTTTATCCATATCAAGATTATTAAACCTGATACTGTGACACTTTAAGGTGATTCCAAGTCTTTCAAGGGATGGCACAAAATTCTAAAAAGTACTAATAATTCATTTCATATTATTGGTAACAACTACAGTTACTGAAGTTGTGACTTCTGGAAAAAGTTGGGAGTCGGTGACCTAGATTTTCTGTATTTTTCCCAATATCTCTCAAAATGAAAATAAAGAGGAGTTTCTAATGTATATAGCCCTTCGTCTACGTATCGTTTCTAAATATTATGGAAACTACCTTCAGGTATCTATTAAATAGTAAAAGTCAATAAAATAGCATTATCTCTGAACCTTATAATTCTCTAAGTGGACAGTAAATGAGATTCTTAAGTATTTGAAAGCTGAAAGCTATAAATACACCTGGACAGAATTTTTAGCAATGAAATTAACTTAATGTTCCCAGATCAAAATCAACCTCTGTTGGTTGTGGAGTCCCTTACTTCTTTGACCATATATTCGAGGGTGTTTATGACTTGTTCCTGCTGTGAGTGATCTAGAATTTCACAGGTAACCAAACCGATCAGAATACAGACTTTGAATTCTGAGTCTGCAAGGTATCTTTTTACTAAAGAGTTTTTAAACTGGCCTCTTAACTGAGAAATTCCTTTTGATTAAGTGTATTTTTTTTTAAAGATTTTATTTATTTATTTGACAGAGAGAGGCACAGCGAGAGCTGGAACACAAGCAGGGGGAGTGGGAGAGGGAGAAGCAGGCTTCCCGCAGAGCAGGAGCCTGATGCGGGGCTCGATCCCAGGACCCTGGGACCATGCCCTGAGCCGAAGGCAGACGCCTAACGACTGAGCCACCCAGGTGCCCCTGTCCTTAAATTTCTTAAAAATACAACACGTCTTGGATGGAACTGGAGGGTATTATGTTGAGTGAAATAAGTCAAACAGAGAAAGACATGTATCATATGATCTCACTGATATGAGGAATTCTTAATTGCAGGAAACAAACTGAGGGTTGCTGGAGTGGGGGGTGGGGTGGGAGGGATGGGGTGACTGGGTGATAGACACTGGGGAGGGTATGTGCTCTGGTAAGCGCTGTGAATTGTGCAAGACTGTTGAATCTCAGATCTGTACCTCTGAAACAAATAATGCAATATATGTTAAGGAAAAAAGAGAAGAAGAAGAAGGTAGCGGGAGGGGAAGAAAGAAGCGGGGGAAATCGGAGGGGTAGACGAACCATGAGAGACGATGGACTCTGAAAAACAAACAGGGTTCTAGAGGGGAGGGGGGTGGGAGGATGGGTTAGCCTGGTGGTGGGTATTGAGGAGGGCACATTCTGCATGGAGCACTGGGTGTTATGCACAAACAATGAATCATGGAACACTTCATCTAAAACTAATGATGTAATGTATGGGGATTAACATAAGAATTTAAAAAATTAAAAAAAAAAACATAAAAAAAAAATACAACACGTCTGCCTGCTTCTCCCTCTCCCACTCCCCCTGCTTGTGTTCCAGCTCTCGCTGTGTCTCTCTCTGTCAAATAAATAAATAAAATCTTTAAAAAAAAAAAAAGAAATACAACACTTAGGGGCACCAGGGTAGCTCAGTCATTAAGCGTCTGCCTTCGGCTCAGGTCATGATCCCGGGGTCCTGGGATCGAGCCCCACATCAGGCTCCCTGCTCCGCCAGAAGCCTGCTTCTCCCTCTCCCTCTGCTTGTGTTCCTCCCTCACTGTGTCTCTCTCTATCAAATAAATAAATAAAATCTTAAAAAAAAAATTAAGGACATAGACTATTTCTCAATCATTTCCTGGTGCACTGTATATAACTGAAATCCGACTGAATTAGTGAAACAATGTAACAATGTGGGGCATGCTTCAATTAGAGGATATGTTCATAATTTGAGGTTCCACGAGATAGAAATTCCTTGGAGGCCTTTCTTAAAGGCAATTTGGCAGTGCTCTCTCAAAATGGAAAATGTGCATAACCTTTTGACCAATTATTTCTATTTCTAGGAATTTAGCTACAAGAAAATCTCACACAGGTGCACAAAGACCTATGTACAAAGATCTCTAATCTTTCAGGGTGCAACAGTGAAAATAGGTGAATGGTTAAATAAAATATGGTACCCATAGTACCAAAGTTTCAAAAGATAACCAGCGCACTGATATGGAAAGAGCTCGATGACATACCTTAAGTGAACAAAAGCAAATCAAAGAAAAATATATACAGAATAATCCTGTTTATGTAATAAAAAAAGACACGTACATATACTTATACATGTAAATGCACAAAAAAAGGGAGTGGAAAGAGGCACTCTAAGCTGTTGCCAATGGTCATATTTGGGGATGGGTGCAAGAGGATAAGAGTATTTTACATTTTGTTTCTATATTTCTGTATTATCATTTGGATGTATCATATACAACATTTTAAAAACCGATGAAAACAAAAATTAACACAAATTCTAGGGGTGCCTGTGGCTCAGTCGGTTAAGCATTTGCGATCGGCTCAGGTCATGATCTCAGGGTCCTGGGATCGAGTCCGGCTTTGGGCTCCCTGCTCAGTGGGGAGCCTGCTTCTCCCTCTGCCTTCCACTCCCCCTGCTTGTGCTCTCTTGTGCTCTCACTCTCTCTCTCACTTTCTCTCTCTGTCAAATAAATAAATAAAAATCTTTAAAAAACAAAAAGGAGTTCTAGAGGGGGTTTGGTGATTTGTCCAATGACAGTGCATCAGCAGATATGAGAGAAACCCACCTCAAAGGGACTTCACTCTCATTTGGTCACTTGTGATCACTCATTTAAGAACCAAAAGGAAAATGACGGCTGTTAAGTAGATTGCACCTTGAAAGACCAACCTGCAGAAACAGATCTACATTCTGTATGTCCAGGACAAATACGGCAACTGCCATGTAGCAGTGAGAATATTTTGGACTGGTTAGAGTTCAAGACAGTGAGGTACACAAAAGAACCTGCATATCTCCATAAACGAAGTCACCCATTTCTCCAAACTTAGGTGTTCTTATTTAAAGGAGCACCATGAAATAGGGGGGAAAACCATGTCTTGCCTCCCGCAACTTTGTATATTTGCTAACATCTTAGAAAAATGAGGGAGAAGAAAAACAGGCAGAAATTCAGAACCTAAAGTCTATGTCCACTGGACATAAATGACCATAGCAGCCTTTCTAAGAAATTTAACAGGAAAAAAAAAAAAAAAAAACCCACGCCTGAATAAAAAGGATGCCGTGCTTCCTTCAAGATGAAGCTACAGTTCTGGCAATTTCTAGTACATAGTATTTCCGAACACAGTTCACAAAAGGCTCAAAATGGGAGCTGAGGGGCCAAATTCCTTCCACACACGGGTTTTGTTTGGCCAGCCCAGGGGCTGGCATGTTTGTTTTTATTTTAATTGATTTCTAAACCATTTTCAAATGAGATCTCACACTTAAAAATAAATCTGGATTTCAGGCTTCCCTTAAAACTGTAGAGGCACTGGCAACCCTGTGCCCGATGCCTGCCCAGGGGACATGTGTCAGCCCTGTGCCACCCCCCACCACTCCCTCAGGTCTCTAACACCTGGGCAGCGGCTCGTTGCTTACTTGCCCTCAGAAAAATCAGAGTGCCACACCCTGAGGAAACCCATGAGGCACCTCACCCAGTAAAAGCCGGCCCTGCAGAACACTAAGATTCCGTTTTAGGCTACCCCAGAGTAGCCCTTAGTAATCTCCCTCTCTCAGACTTCTGGCCCATGCACCTGCGGAAACAAAGGCGGGCAGGGTTAAATGAGGACATGTGGCTCTATGCTCAACTTCCTACTTCAGTTGCCCGTTCCCAGCAGGGTTGCCGGAACCTTCTCTGTCAGATCTCAGCCCAATCACTTGAAATAACGGGCACAAGACTTTTTACAGCAGCAAACCGTTCGGCAGCCCGTACCTTGGCAGCAGGTAACACAGGGCAGTGTTGAGAAGTTGGAGTTCTGGCGTCCATCCACCATCCCTCCTCTAAATTTAACTCCCTGAAGCAACTTCACCTTTCCCAGCCTCAGTTTCCCCAGGTGTAAAGTGGAGAGCCTATGAGTAACCACCAAGGAAAGGATTTCATGACGTGGCACACTTCCTTCGCCCGACAAACGTGTGTGGTGTTGTGACTGAGGCTCTCTTCCTTTGGGATGTGCAGCCACTGAAGCTCGCTGCGGGAAGGCAGGAACCACCAAGCCTCCGAAACACCGGAGATCTCCAAATCATTCTAGCGGATGCCCCGCTCCTCCCAGGCCTACGTGGCTTACGATGGTTTTGGGGTTTTTTTTTAAGATTTTATTTATTTATTTGAGAGAGAGAGAGAGAGCGCACAAGCAGGGGGAGCAGCAGGGAGAGGGAGAAGCAGGCTCCCTGCGGAGCAAGGAGCCCGATGCGGGGCTTGATCCCAAGACCCTGGGATCATGACCTGAGCCACCAAGGCAGACGCTTAACGACCGAGCCACGCAGGCACCCCTGTGGTCTTTTTTAAAAAGCCTGGTGGGAGGGCGCCTGGGTGGCTCAGTCGTTAAGCATCTGCCTTCGGCTCAGGTCATGATCCCAGGGTCATGGGATCAAGCCCTGCATCAGGCTCCCTGATCCACAGGAAGCCTGCTTCTCCCTCTCCCACTCCCCCTGCTTGTGTTCCCTTTCCCACTGTGTCTCTCTCTGTCAAATAAATAAAATCTTAAAAAAAAAACTGGTGGGAGACACAGATGCCCTGGGGATAGCATCTGGCTCACTGAGCATAGTTTGCAGCCCCACAGTCTCAGAATTTGAGGCAGTTCGGGCTGAGTTAATGTTAGATCCCCCGGTCCAACTGCAGTCACAGGGTTAGGCAAGTCCAGGGGATGATCTGGACCTTCCCAGCAGCCCTAAAAGGTGACCAGAACTTTCTGTACTTGCAGGGAGGCAGAGCCAGTATCCCTTGTTACAAATTTTTTTTATAAAATATTTTATTTATTTGAGAGAGAGAAAGAGAGTGTGTGCACATGAGCAGGTGGGGGGGGGTGGGTAAAGGGAGAGGCAGAAGCAGACTCCCTGCTGAGCAGGGAGCCTGTTGCTGGGCTTGATCCCAGGACCCTGAGATCATGACCTGAGCTGAAGGCAGACGCTTAACCGACTGAGCCACCCAGGGACCCCCTGTTACAAGTTTTATAGGAATTGACTCAGCCTACTTTGTATGGATAGGTCAATGGCATCTGCCCCTACAGAGAAGGAGAGGGTGGGCAGTAATACCAGCAGTATTAGGAGAAGGACTAAGAGCAGTTGTAGCAACAGCAATAGAAACAAAATATCCAGCATCAGGCACAGTACAGTGTGCTGTGCACTTTTGCTCTATGGGGTTGGTCTCCTCATTTTACAGATGGGCAACTGGGTAGATGCCCAGGGTCACACAGCTAATACATGACATAGTTGAGATTCAAACTCAGGTCTGCCTGAGTCCAACACCTGAGGGTCTTAGCAAATTTGCACCTGCTGAAAGCAAACCCACGGTGCAACCCTCCACTTAGGCCCCAGCTGCCTCTAAGACAGTTTTTCTAGAGCAGTTGTCCTTTACCTTCAGTGGGTCATAGATCCCACCCTCCGCCAAATCTGGTGAAACACAAAGACCCTTATGAGGGTAATATTTTTAAATGTATAAAGTTAAGCACAAAGGAAACCAATTATATTGGAATATACTTATCAAAATAATTTTTTTTAAAATCTGGACATACTTAGTAATGCATGTGTTTCTTTTTCAAGCCATTAAATGCCAAAATCCAGAGTGACAATAATACTTAGCCTAATTGTTATTTGGAAGTAAATGCAGATAAAGACATAATTCATTTGCCAGCTATATTCATGGACCCACCAAATCCCATCCTCAGACCATTATAGGGTGGACCCGAGATGAAGGACTCTTGTTCTGGAGGAGAGCATGAGATGTCAAGTATAAATCTAATGGTCTGTTGTCTCTTTTCTCTGGATGAGCTGCTTATAACTAATGACTTCAAGTTACCTTCTTCCTCTTGTTCTAAAGAGGTAGCTACTTCAGTCATGTCAGGGAGCTAAAAACACCCTTTAGGGGCGCCTGGGTGGCTCAGTCGTTAAGTGTCTGCCTTCAGCTCAGGTCATGATCCTCAGGGTCCTGGGATCGAGCCCCACATCGGGCTCCCTGCTCCACGGGAAGCCTGCTTCTCCCTCTCCCACTCCCCTTGCTTGTGTTCCCTCTCTCACTGTGTCTCTCTCTGTCAAATAAATAAAATCTTTAAAAAAAATAATAAATAAATAAAAACACCTTTTTTTTTATTTTTTTTAAGATTTTATTTATTTGTGAGAGAGACAATGAGAGACAGAGAGCATGAGAGGGAGGAGGGTCAGAGGGAGAAGCAGACTCCCTGCTGAGCAGGGAGCCTGATGTGGGACTCGATCCCGGGACTCCAGGATCATGACCTGAGCCGAAGGCAGTCGCTTAACCAACTGAGCCACCCAGGTGCCCCAACACCTTTTAATTGTTCAGGAGCAAAAGAATGCTTTGAGGGCAATGTATCTTAAAGCAATGACTTGCCTGGCCCAAGGGTAGCATGGTCGCTAGAGGTAGAATTTCCCAACCCTCAGCACACCAAAGGATCATGGGAGAAGAGTTATGAAGGAGACTCCCTATCAAGGGGATAAGATAATGCTAACGGGCCCTCACACTGTATGTGACCTTCTCAAGGAAGGTTTTATAGGTGGTAGGCTAGAGAGGTGTTCAGAGAAACACTTTCTTCTGATTTCCGTCTCTTTCAACTATTTTGATTCCTCAAAGAAAAAGAAAAAAAAAACTAGATGGAGTTCATGCAGAGAAAAATAAAAACTGCTGACCATTCATCCTCTTGCAGAGAAGGATCTCCCAGCTGAGATCTGGAAGGTAGGGCTTTAGTGCCTTCACCTCTTCTATGAACTTGGGTTACATCTTGAGCATATGAAAAGTATCCAAAGGCATGAGCTTCCAGCCAGACTTTTACAAAGTGGGATTTGGGGGTGGTTGTTGCAACCGAGTAAAATTGGCCTTGAGAATAAAAATGACTCTGGGTGATTTTTTTTTTTTTTTTAAAGCAGGCTTAATTCTGATGAGGGCAATGCAGACTTCTCACTCATCTACTCGGCGATGCATTATCACCCCGCTCTACTTCCACTGGGGTGAAGTAAACCACCCATTTTTCTATTTGGTTAGCTGAAGAATCACAGCCTCTTGAATGTGCTAGACCTTCATATCATTCTAAGGTATAACTAGATAAACAATACTATACCTTGAGGAAGTATTTCTACTTTAAGGGGGAAGGCTTTATCAAAAGAGAAACTATTACACAGAAAAACAAATACTAAGGAATGGAGGAAAGACCTACGCAAGGCTATTGTATTTCCTGATGATTGCAGGGGAGTAGAAAGATACAGAATGGACAGTACTGAGAACTAAGCAGTGTCCTTGCAGACACGGTGAACATCTGAACACCACCAGGAAAACCACAGAAAGTCACTGCTGCCCACCATCGGCAATGAAAAGCTGTATTTATTTCTCGAGAGGCGGATGAGTCTTTTTGGAAGACACTAATGTGGCCTACAAGTTCACATTACGAGGTGAAAACCATCTATTTTAGAAACTTCAGTCTGGACATGAAATACCAGGTGTGATCATTAAAGCGGCTCCATTAGTCCTTGACCTCATTCTGCATATAAAACGCAGAAGTTCTTGGTTTTACAAGACTTACTGTGATAGCCAGTTTATTAAAAACCTGGGTCACGAGTGCTAATAAACATGCTGTTTCATCCTTACTTTACAAGTGGTCCTTACAAACGATGATAATTTGGTCACAATCTGCAAAATAATTTTAAGTTTCAAAGAATATTTTTGCTTTCCCCAAAATATTTGGGGCGCACTTGTGGAGAAGAGGAAAAATACATAAACTTTCTCTCCTATGACTATATTAAGTGCTGTGATACAAAAAGCTAAAATTTATCCTCAATACAAAACTTTAAAATTTTAAAAATCAAATAAACTCAGCAGCTAATGACTAACGTATTTAAAAAAATAATAATCCACAAAAGTTATTAGTTAATTGTGATATTTGAGTCTGCTGGCTACATCTGAACGTTTGAGGATGGAAACGCAACACAACATCCAGAAGCTGGCCTCACTTATATCACATCCGTTCACAAATTAGCATGCCAATGTGATCCCTTCAAGGAAAACAACAGAGCAACAATGAAAGGCAATTTTACCTTAATTTTAACTTTGAAGGTGGGTAGGGATACTAGGCAAACACATTTCAATTCCTAATAAATATAACTGGCCCCTGATGCCAAAATCAGCAGGGCGCATTAAGGCAAAGACAGTTGGAAACATAAAACAGCAGGGCGAAAGGCAATGGCTAGGTCTCTACTGGAGATGAAATCGCTCAAAGTGATACAGATTTTTAAAGTCCATTTCTGCAAAAGCTTTTCGGGAACCCTTACCACTTTTTAAACTTCCGTATTTCGCTCCCTCATAGGCGAAAATACACTACCTCAAGATTCTGGGGCACAGAAGTAGTTTAATATCATTCACATTTTCAGGCACACAAATATAAAACTCCGAAGACAGTATTTGAGAACAAAGCGCTTCTGTGTGGGTGTGCATTTGTAAAATAAAGGTAGCATTATTCCGACAGATAGAAATGTGTATCCAGTGATCAAATGGAGTCTTAGAAATTCTGTTTTGACAGTTACTTCTAGAACAGCATTTTCAACAGCCATTAATTCAAAGCTGGGTAGTGATATCATCAAAGCTAAATCAAAACGAAATTCAGATGGTTGAGTAATCACAGTGGGAGGGATGTGTAATCGGTAATCTACTAGAGGGTACCTTTAGCTATGCCATAATATGTTACACGCAAAGGGTTACTAGCTGTGGCAGCAAAAGTCTCCTGAAATAAAAATGCCAATGAAAAATGCTCTTCCATTTAAGAAGTGAATTTCTATGAAAACAGGTGTTCTCCCAAGATGGCAATCATTTATTAAACTTCTACAGTTCAAAAGGAAGATGACATAATAGATTAAAACACCAGCTGAAAACTATGCAAGACTGTCTTATGAAAAACAGCATTCTAGATTACATAACATGGATAATGGCAGATTAAACTACACACCCCTACCCAGCTCGATTTCTGTGCTTTTGCTTGGTTCTATAACTTAGGCCACTGAAGTCTGAAGAGTGCACAACATTAGGTTCTCAGCTCAACCACATATTTTTGAAACCAAGAGTCCTGAAAAAACTAAAAGATAAAGTTAAATTTTACACACAAACACAGAGTTTTTCCCAAGGAACACAGTTCCTTAGACACTTTTTTAACCTCCTCATAGATGGCCCGGGTGAAGTCACCAGTTGCTTTTCCTGGTCATGTTTACTTTATGAATCTGATTTCCCTTTAAAAAGGAAACTCAATTCAATTTTAGATATTACAGGGCTGCCTATGTTTGAATGACATTATTGCCAACCAAACAGAATTATTAAACAGCTATCTCCCACACACTCATGACTTAATTTATAGATCACCCTGTATCACATTTATGGTTTAAAAAAAAAAAAAAGGCGACCTTCCATTAATGCTTTGACCGAAATTAAATTTTAAACACCTGTGTTTATAACAGACTTGCTACACGAGTTAAAAAAAGAGTAGGAAGTTCTCTCTCAAATACATGCTTAAGTTTGAAAATATAAATGGGCATTTATATTTTCTCTAGAAAAAATGCTACTTTATGAGAGTTTTATGATTCTAGATAAAGGTGCACTTAGAAACAACTAGAAATTGGTGACTTCCATATTTCCATACTTCGGTACTGCCTACAAAGTCTACAGCCAGAAGTACTGTACTATATAGACAGGGTCTAATTAGTTAAGGAAAGGCAACTTTAAAATTCTGAAAATAAGACAACCTTTAATCTCCATCATTTATATGTTTTTAAGAGGCCCAAACACTGCCCCCCACCGAGTGCTGGCCTGTCAGTGTTAAGTGGAAATGGTCAATCATTTCTATTACCTCCCCAGAAGAGGTAAGAAGATCCACATGCATACACATTTACATGCTTTGCACGGTGCCAACTATTTCCAACCAAAATAATCATATACACGTCGAGCCGAGCTATTTCTAGCCAGAAGCGGTGAACGTCTGGACAGAGTCTGAGGAAACCCAGTGGGCGACGATTATAGGGGAGGGGGTGGGCGCGTGGACCCCTGCCTCCCGCGCGTGCGGCGCCTCGCACCCCGCACCTGCACCGGCTCCCCGGCAGGGCATCCGGGTGCGCGCGCACGCGTCCGGGACGCACCCGCCGGGAGCAAACAAACCCAGCGGGCCGGGGCGGGCGGGAGCATCCTCGGGCGGGACCCGAAATGCCTTCTCCTACCTGTCACTTTGCCCGGAGCTGCTGCCGGGGATGCGGCCACAGCCGCCGCCTGGAGACCCAATGTGTGCGCGCGCGTGTGTGCGCGCGTGTGTGTGTGTGTGTGCATGTGTGTGTGTGTGAGATCTTGTTTGCGGTGCGGCTCACTTACTGCTCCCCGCGCCACCAGCCCCCTCCCCCCCCCCCGAGAGTCGGCCGCCGAGCCCCCTCCCGGCGCGTCCTGTCCCGCCCTCCCGCCGGCCCCCACCCGCCCCCCGCCTCCCCGCGCGCGATCCTCACCTCTGCCGAGGGCGGGGGGTCTCCGCGGGCGCTCCTCGCCGAAGCCGCGGAGCAGCGCCGGCCCGCTCCGCCCGCCCGCCCGCGGGGCTCGGCGTGTCCCCGGCCCCGGGTCCCGCTGCCCCCTTCGTGGCCGGCCGCTCCCTCCGCCCCAACCCCGAGTCTCCCTCCCGTTCGCTTCCCGGCTCCAGAGCCCGAGCTGTCGCCTCGCAGCCCCAACCTGCCCAGGCTACGGAGCATGCCCAGTGCGGCGCGCCCGGGCTGGGCTGGGGGTGGGCAGGGGCAGGGCCGGCCGCCCGGCTGCTGCGAGCCGGCTGGCGGGGAGGGGGCGCCGAGCGGGCCCGGGGCGCAGCCTCGCGGCCGGGGGCGGGCGGCCCTGGAGGGTCGCAGGCAGCGCCGGGAAGCGGTGGGTGGGGCGTCCGGGGAAGCCGCCTCGCTGCGCACTCCTCGGGGGTCTCCCCGGCCGCCCCCCGCAGCTCCAGCGCCGCGGCACGTGCCCAGTGTCTGGGGTCCGGGCGCGCGCAGGGTGGTGCGGGGCGCAGAACCTTGGGGGTAGGGGGGAGTGGCACCCTGCTCCGCTGGGAGACCAGCAGCTCGCCGCGGGCCCTGGGGCGGGAGTGGAGGGGGGGGGAGTGGAGGGGTCCAGGACTGGCGAGAACTGGTACCCCAAAGCGGCTGGCGGGGGTGGGGGAGGTGTTTATTTGATTACATTTTGTTTTGTAAACACATAAAGCGCTTACAGTGCTTCGAGCACTATTCTAAACGCTTTTTATTCATGTAATCCTTAAAACAATCTTCCAAAGCAAGTACTACTATTATCTCTTTTTTTTTCTCGAGGCTTAAACTGAGCCACAGAGAGATTAAGTGGTTCCAAAAAGTCCTCCCCCAAGTGCAACCTCAGAAACGCAAAGCCCCCAGACTTTCGTCCCTGTAACGCTGGGGCGCTGCTCCAGGCAGTTCCTGGCTCGCCCTTGCCTTACAACGGCCCCCAGTGAATCCGAGTCCCCCTCGCACTCAGACCCTAACGGTGCAGACTCTCAGCATCACTCTTTGTGTGGACCCTCAACGCGCTGCTCCAGAACTCCCGGGAGGGCTTCCTCCTCCCCCAGGCCACTCCGCCTCCTCCTCCCGGCCGGCGGCCACCAAAACCCGGAGACGTGGCACCTGCGCATTGGGGACTGGGGCCACGCTCGCAGCTAAACTGGGCATGCTCAGCCGCCTAAGCGGGTCCGGCTGGCCAGGAGGAAAGAGTGAGCCTGGCCGCCGGTGCAGTGTGGGGATTGGAGGGGGGATGTCCACGCTCTTGATGGGCAGAAGCAGTTGTAGATACCAAAGTCTCGTTCCTCTGGCACGTCCTGGCCTTTTCCAGGCAGGGCTAAAAGGGGGTGGGAGGAGGGGGGGGGTGATCAAAAGTTTACCAGCTGGGCATCCTTAAGTGGGAGGGGGCTGAGCGCCCACAGACAACTCCCCAGCTGAATTGCTAAGCTGCAATTTTAGCTGAGCCCTTAAACTAGCTCCTCAGCTGAGCCTGTCTGTCTGCCTGTGCGGAAGCCAAGAAAAATAGCCTAAACCAAGTTTCCCAGCCAGATTGGAAAGGAAGGAAAGACAGATCCCAGGGAAAAGCTGGGTGGCTCTTCACTGTTCAGGGGTCTTCGAGATGGGGTGATGTTGAGTAATGCCAGCGTAGTCCAGCAGCTCTTTCTCAAACTGTGTTGTGCGCACAAATCCTCAGGGAATCTTTTTAAAGGGCAGATTTTGATTCAGCAGTTCTGGGGTGGGACCCCGAGATTCTGCATTTCTAACATCTCCTGGGTCACGCTAGTGTTGCTGGTTTAAGTAAGATCAGACTCTGAGTAGCAAAAGGTGAGAGCAGTGTTTTAGGCCTGTTCTCTATATTTATAAAAACTAAGGTTTAGAAAGGCAAAGCAATTTGCCCTGGGTCACACAGCCGATAAGTAGTGTAGCTAGTCTCAAACCCAGTACTCCAGGACATTGTGTGTCCGTGTTCCTGTATTCCCCAGGTATCACCCATAGACAGATGAGCCGGAAGCTGTCATCTGTGTGTCTTGACCATTTCCACAGTGGAATTTAATTTAATATATAGTACACCTACACCTACAGTATCAGCCTCCGCTGTATAAAGCCTCTACATTTTGGTGTATAAAACAACTATTTGCTCACAATTCTGTGAATCAGCTGTTTGGGCTGGAATCAACAGAGCAGTTCTGTTGTTTTCTGCTGGATTCTCTCATGCTGTTGCAGATGTGTGAAGCTTGGAGCCTCATCCGATGTCTGGGATGAAAGGATGTTCTCTCTCTATGGCTTCTTCCTATGGTGAGCTTCTGGCTTTCAGCAGCAAGGGAAGGAAAGCCCCAATTTAAAATAGCATTTCATACTTCCTTTTGCTGATGTCCTATTGACAAAAGAAAGTCGCATGGCCCTGTCCAGATGCAAAGCATGGAAAAAAATAATAAACTTCACTTTCTGATGGAAGGGGATGCAAAATAGGGCTTGTTTGTTTTTCCGATCTACCACACCAGCTTCCATAAAACGAGCCCTTTGGCCCTAGGATTCACTCAAAGTTTTATAGATCAAGCCTATCTTTAACTTGTACATATTGGTAAACCCAACCGTAGCAATCATTTATTGTTAGGCTGTCAATCTAATAGTGCGTTTATTAAGGAATTTTAGCTCAGTGGGGTATAAACATTAAATGTTTAAAATGTTTTTCAGGGCACCTGGGTGGCTCAGTCGGTTAAGCGTCTGCCTTTGGCTCAGATCATGATCCCGGGGTTCTGGGATCGAGTCCCGCATCAGGCTCCTTGCTCTGCGGGGAGCCTGCTTCTCCCTCTCCTCCCCACTTGTGTTCTCTCTCACTATCTCTCTCTCTCTCAAATAAATAAATCTAAAATAAATAAATAAATAAAGTATTAAAAAAATAAATAAAATAAAATGTTTTTCAAAGTACTAAATTCAATTCAATTCTGTTGAAGCTCCCTTTCCTTCCCTTTAATGCCATCTTAGATAGTCATTCACCCAACAAACATTTTTGAGACATTTTTTTAAAGATTTATTTATTTTGAGAGAGAGAGAGAGTGTGCACGCGCACTAGGGGCTGAGGGAGAGGAAGAATCTCAAGCAGACACCCCGCCTAGGGTGGAGCCCAATGCAGGGCTCCATCTCACAACTGTGAGATCATGACCTGAGCCAAAATGAAGAGTCAGATGCTTAACCAACTGAGCCACTCAGGTGCCCCCATTTTTGAAACTTTTTAAATGTGCCAGACACTATGCTTTGCCCAAGATACCAAGGTCAACACCAGAGGCAAAATCATTTCCCCTATGAAGCTTAGATACTATCAGAGGAGACAGACAATAAAAAGCATATCATATTAAAAGGATATAACATCAAGTAGTGTTGAGAGCCAGGATGGAAAGGAAAAGCAAAAGCTTCATGAGGCAGATAGGAGGGGCCACTATTTTAGATAGGGGTCAGAGACAGCCTCTCTGAGGATGCGGCATTGAGTGGAGACCTAAATGAAGAAAGAGATGTTAATATCTGGGGAGCAGTGTTTTCAGCAGAGGAAACAGCAAAAGCCCTGAGATGAGAGTGAGATTGGCACATTGAAAAAACAGAAAGGAGTCCAGATTGGCAGAGCAAGGCATAGAATGAGTGGAATTGGTGTCACAGAGGCAGGAGGGGGCCAGGCCATGTGAGGGCACAGAAAGGACTTTGGGCTTCAGGCCAAGTATGGTATGAACCTATGGGAAGATGTTGAGCAGGGTCAGAACATGATCTTATCAGTGGTTTAGCGAGCTCACATTGAGATCACCTATAAAGGCAAGAGATCAAAAAGGGAGCCCAGTAAAAGGACACAGCGGTGGTTCCGCTTGGGCTGAGTTTATCATCTTCAGGGTTAAAACTCGGACTATGTTACATCTTCAACTTTAGACTCAATTTAAATCCCATCTTCTCTCTGTCCCCTTGCCGGCTCCAGCTGGATCCATTGCTCCTTGTAGTAGAAGGCTGGTGACACAGGATCTGGTCCTTAAACACCTTAATGCCACCTGCCCTTCAAGTTCCAGCTGGTCCAGCATGTTGGGTAGGAAGGAAGAAGGAGGAAATGAATGAATGTATTCGCTCCTGACTTGTGGCCACTGTGGTCCTCTCTCAGTTCACTGTGGCTGCTTCTCTGTCTAAAACACCAGTGACACTGTAGCAGGTGTCCCATTGCCTGTTCTCTGGCATGAAGGACATAAGTAAGGCCCTTGGAGGGTCCTTCTGGACTCCCACCCTCCCAACACTGCTCCTTTTATTCCAAGCCCACAATGCTCTCCATGGTGGCCTAGCTCAGTGCATCTTACTGCTAGGGCTTACATGCCAGGCAGGCACCCTACTGGGTGGGCCACCCACAAGAAAGCTAAGCCCAGCAGCCTTCCACAGTGCCCACTGGAAGTACTAGAGAAAACAGCCCATCAGAGCCAGGTTAAAAGGTTGGTAGGGAAGGAGTGGCTAAGATAGAGTTGTTTCTGCCATAAGGAGGATACCTAGATCTAATTATGGGGGCTTTCTCTAGAATATGAGTGCCTGGATACCTCTTTGTACTCAACTGCAGGTTCTTTTTTTTAAGATTTTATTTATTTATTTGACAGAGAGAGAGACAGCCAGCAAGAGAGGGAGGGAACACAGCAGGGGGAGTGGGAGAGGGAGAAGCAGACTCCCAGCGGACCAGGGAGCCCAACTCAGGGCTCAGTCCCAGGACCCTGGGATCATGACCTGAGTCAAAGGCAGACGCTTAATGACTGAGCCACCCAGGCGCCCCTCAACTGCAGGTTCTACTTATCAGTTGCAGGGCAACATCTTATTATGGGAATTAACATTCACCCCAAGAAAGGCCAAAGCAAACTGTCAATGCAACCAGGTCCTTACATTTTTATAGTCTTTCTTGTTATTATAGCTTTATAGGAAAGGAGGACAGGAGACAATCAGGACCTTCAGGTTAATAGCCACAGCTGTGTTTGCAAAAGATCACATTGTATTCTTTTTAGAGAAAGGGCAGTGCATCTCTTGTCCTGATTTAAAGTGATACATTAATCACTGCTTCCACCTAGCTTTTTACATGCTGTTCTTTGTAAATGAAAAGATCACCACCAGCCCATTTGTCCAGTTTGCCTTAATTAGGGACATATAGCTTTGAAAAGTGGGCAGCACAAGGATCAGCCTGACATGGGCTGTCTTCGCCCCAGGGTATCTCCTCCTCAACCTGTGTCTTGTTCCACGGTGTGCTGAAGGAAGAAACAATTTGTTAGAGGCACTGAGAACCAAAAAGAATGATAATGAAGAAAATCGCCCAAGGATTGGGTTTATGTAGAATACAATGAGTCTCAAAAAGACCCACTAAACTTTCTGTTAAATCAGTTGTTGATTGGAATCTAAAGAGAATAGAAAGAAAAGCAAAATAAAGAGGAGAGTTTAATTCCATTCCAAACAATTTAGCTTAAGAATGGAATTTTCTACGTGTGAGCCAGGCTTAGAATATGAGTAAATTGCAGAAGTCCAAGGTTTTTGAACTTCATATAAATGGAATCAGGTAGAATGTACTCTTTTGTGTCTGGTTACATTCATTCATTATTATGTGTGTGAGATTCCTCCAAATTGCAGTTTGTATCTAGTGTTTGGACTTTTTGATTGTTGTAAATTATATCATCATATGAATATATCAAAATGTATTCATCTGATCTAATGTGATGGTAAAATTTTGTGGGTTTTAAAATTGCACTCCAGGGTCCTTGAAAATTGGTCCTATATTCCCATACTACTTCTTTGTATTCTTTATTACTAATACAGTATAGTATATTAAGTACTTAAGTATATTAAGTACTCGATACTTCTGTTAATGGGTTATTCTGTGAAAATAAACGTGATTCTTTGTCATGGTAAATTCCTAAGTGTTTTATGCAAAAAGCACAGTAAAATTAGGTCATATTACTGGATAAAAAAATTAAGGGATTTTTTTCCCCAAATAATTCAAAAGGCAAATTTTTTTCTGATGCCAAAACATTTGTAATCACTTCCTTGAAGTGGTGAATACGTGCTGTTAGATGTGAATTAGAAAGCCTCAAACATGGATGTCAGCATTTTACCTACAGGATATGATTTACAAATGAGAACACTGTTCCTACTTACCTGATGTTTATGGCAAGATTACATAAAATGAAATGAGAGCATATGGAAAATATACACACTACTTAATGAGGCTGCTAAACTGCTGGCCTAATTGCATGGTTTTATATTTCTCTACACTCTTTAAATGTGAACAGATCAGTTTTGTAAATATAATGATTTGTTCTACCATCTCTGTTAGGCTGCAACAAGATTAGAAAAATATATTAATTTACAATATAAATATCAATTGCACATTCAGCAAGACTCAATGTTCTTTTCTTTCCTTCACTGACTCCATGTGGTTGGAATCACAACAAAAGTACAGTTCAGTTAAATTTATTGTTCCTCTATGTCTCAGGAAACCCCAAATTTTCATCCACACACACAAACATGAATTTCTATGGCTTTTCTTTTTCAGTCATTTTTGCCATTGTGATTCGTGCTGGTTAAGACAAAAATAATGAATTCTTCTGAGTCCCACCTAGAAGTGCCTTAGAGGATCATGTGATCCAATCACTCCAACTAACTGATGAACATTTTAAGTCTCAGAGAGGCTGTGTGGCTCGCTCAGGTTGAATGGCCAGCTGGTGGCATGTTTGGACCCCAACTTCCATTCCAGACCTTGTAGGCACATCAGTTCAATAAAATACAGCCACTGAACAAAGACATGTTTTAATTGAATATTGACAGAAATCTGTAAAGCCTAGAATTTACCTCTTGGACAAGTTTGTTTTTTTTTTCTCCTTATATTTTATAAATGTTTCCTCAAAGAAGTTTCCCTTTCTAAACTTTGTAAAACGAGCTGACAAATGCACTAGCACTGAATTAATGAGAAGACTCGACTTTCTGGCACCCACATGAGCTTCTGACACTAAAGAAAGTGCTACCTAAGATTTAAGCAGGGCTAGCACAGTAGGGCTGGTTGTCCACTGCACAAGGACACAGGGGCAGGAGGGCAAGTGTGAGGCTGAGGTGCACCCTTTTTCAAGCCTTCTCCCTGTCACTGAGCTGTCTCTACCCTCAGAGAAAGGATACATTTTTCTAATTTGCAGAAGTTCATGGCTTAGGCTAGACCCTATAGGGCACATGCAGCAGCCAGATTCCCCTTACATAATATTCTGCCAATTCAAGCCCATTTGCAGACAAATAATTAACAGCAAGAGATCTGTGTGATATTTGGGCTTCCTCCTGCCCCCAGCCTATTTCAAAATGCTGTCAATGCAACCAGAAATGAGTGTGTCCATGTAGGGCTTTATTCCATCTCAACTTCATGGTGATGACAGAGTATCAGACAGAGCAGGTGCCAAAGCCCAGGCCCATTTCACTTCTGCTCGCCGTCATGGCTGCTAACATCTAACTGCCCCGAGCAAGCCACTGGCTTGGGCCCAGCATTTAGGGCCAGGGCAGGGTGACCTGCACATGGTGGAAAGGTGCGTCAAAGGGACGAGGTGAATAATTGAAGCCATCACTACCATCCACCACCCTGCATTATCCAACTTCCCATTCCTTAAGGGCAGGGACCATTTCTGATTTAACTTCCAATCCCCAGGGCTCAACCTGGTGCTTGGAACACAGTGAGGTAGTAACAAATGTTTTTCTGAGCTAAAAATGAATGGCCCTGCAGTCCAGTGAGTGGCTGAAACCAGAACCAGTGAGTCATTTTTGACTTCTTCCGCAGCCTCACATTACACCTGGAGCAGTCAGTAAGTACTATTGATTGACTCCGCTTTAAAAATATCTCTTAAATCATTCCTCTTTTCCATTCAAGACTCAGGACTAAAGACAAAACCCTCCAGGAGAAATTAAGCCTCTTATGTTTCCCCAAAGCACCTTGTACATTTCTATTTTATAGCACTTGCCTCATTGTTCTAGAGTTCTCCGTTTGTCTGTTTCACCTGAAAGAAGTGTCAAACTCTGGAGGGCGAAATCAGAATTCGAACTCATTTTTTTTCTTGCCAAAGAAATAACCGTATGTATTTTAAAATAGGTGGTACACACACAAGATTCAAAATTCAAAAGGCATAAAAAGGAAATGTAGTGAAAAGCAAGGACTGCCTCCCACCCCCAAGCCTTCAAGTACAGAGAGGGACTTTCTATTCTTGTGCCTTATTTTTTCTCCCTGTGAGTCTTTGCCATACCAATTTACAACACACATCCGTTCCGTTATTCACACACTACTCTGCTTTTTAAACTTAATCTACTTTAGAAATAATATCTACACGTGTAAAGCAGCCATAATCTTCTTAAGAGCTTCCTATCATTTCATTGTACGGATGTGCCCAAATTTATTGTACCTGTAGGATTAATTACTACTCCTTGCTATGAGCAATAATGAAAGTAACAAGTTTCTACTTCCTTCCTCCTCTCTACCATCCAAAATTTAGTTGTTTACATTATTTTTTTAGTGTTTTGTGTTTACAGCTTCAAATATATCTTCACTTCTATTGTTTGCTTTATTTGGTATCTGATAGTATCTTTGACATCTGGCTGTAAAAGTTAACAGTATACTTACACCCCTTTCCACATTCTCTCCTCCTTCCGTTCCTAGATGTTACTTTATTATTCCCACATTTTCAGGGTTCAATTGGCATTTGATTTAGTCTTACCCTTAGAGAAAATGGACTCACTGGTTGTCTATTTGCTCCATTTTCTCCTTTCACAAGTTAGTTTGCTGATATTTGACCTGGAAGAATTTCTTTTTAAAGGGATTATGGGATCCATATTCCCTAATGATTGCATGTCAAGATAGCTATTTGTTCACTGTATACTTAAACGATTGTTCGGCTTTGTATAAAATTCTTGGTTTGTCTTTTGTTTCCTTGAGACTCTGTAGGCCTTGCTCCTAGCATCTAATGTTTCTGTGAGGAAGTCTGAGATCAGCCTGATGTTTCCCCCCTTACAGCTAGCTAATTTTTGTACCCATATTCCCAAAGGAATCTTTATCTTTGAAATAAAATGATCTTACCAGAATATTCTTGCACCACTGGTTAGATTTAATGATGAGAGATAGCATCTTCTCAAGTTTTAGATTCAAAGTTATTAGGTCTGCACATTTTCTTCAATTATATCTTTAAATATTTTATGTTCTATGATTTCAGTTCTCTGTTTTAGAGATGAGTTATATATACATTGGATTGCCTTGTTTGGTGTTCCATTTATCATTTCTTATTCTTTTTAATTCTTTGTTTTTTATAGTCTTTTCTGCTCACTGTTTCTTAATCCCATCTTCTGTTATTGTTCTCTTATTTTTTTCTCTTATTTGATCTCCTTGTTAGGTCTCATGGTATCTTCTCTGAGCTCTTTGTGAAAAAGGTTTACATTTTCCCCTTTCCAGCCCACAAAAAGGCAGCTCCCGGGCTACTCCCCAAGGCAGGGTCTCTCTGTTCCTCTCTCCTGCTCTAAGAGACTGATTCCTACAAATGTGCTGTGTCTGTGTGAATCTTCATTAACTCCAACTGTCTGGTAACAGACGTGGCCCCGGGGAAGCTCTCACTACCAGCTGGATCCAAGGGTGGGAAGGAGGAGACCAAATAAACCCTCCTAAAAGGACACAGTAAGAAACTCATCATGCTGCCACCAATCCTCGGGTCAGCCTGCTCCTCTGTCTCTGGAGTGTTCTGCGGCTTTTTGCTAAATGAAAAGCCTTTGCTGCTTTAACTCGCTTTTGGGTGTCTGGACAGTATTCTTTCCTTCAGAAGACAAGAACTGAGGAATTCCACAATCCACCCTCAGTAACACTTCCAATCTTCTAACTCATTTTTCTTTTAGTTTCCAGGGTCTATTATGGTATGTACTTAATAAATACTTGCAGAAGAAGAAGAAGAAGAAGAAGAAGGAGAAGAAGGAGAAAGAAGGAGAAGGAGAAGAAGAAGAAGAAGACGAAGAAGAAGGGAGGGAGGTAGTTTAGTTTTCTATTGCTGTTGTTACAACTTATAGATGTAGTGGTTTAAAACAACATACATTTATTATCTCACAGTTCCATAGGTTAGAAGTCTGGAATGGGTCTCACTGGGCTAAAATCCAGGGACCAGGAAGGCTGTGTTAGCCTCCAGAGGCTCTGGGGGAGATCCATTCCCTTGCCTCTTCCAGCTTCCAGAGGCAGCCCACATTCCTGGGCTCAAGGCCCCCTTCCTCCATCCTCAAAGCCTAGGAGAAGCTCAAGCACTTAACACAGGGCATCACTATGACTTCTTTTCCTTTCTCCCTCTTCCTCTTTTAAGGAAATTTGTGATTACATTGGGCCCACTTAGATAATCTAGAATAATCACCCATATCTCAAAATCCTTAATTTAATCACATCTGCAAAGTCCCTTTTGCCATGTAAGGAAACATATTCATAGGTGTTGAGGATTAAGACGGGGGCATCTTTTGTGGGGGAGGGCATTATTCTGCCTACCACAGAGGAAGAAAGGGAGTGAAGGAAAAAGTAAGTTACCTTCTCAGGCAAATGTAATTCTATACTGTAATAGTGAGGTTTCTATTTGATATTCACAAGGCTTTAAATTTTCACAGTGTTCAAGCACCTGGCCTATCTGTGAGATAAGTGAAAATCTTGTGCTTTTCTGAATGAGGCTGAAAATTGTGATTCATATAAATAAATAGATACCTGATTAATCTTGTTTTTAGGAGAAATAAAGCATATGATTTAAAACATATTATTTGAAAAGTCTATTAAAGCATTTCTTAGATGTCTTTGTTGCCAACATAGTAAATAGTATAAAGAGGTCAAATATAAATATAAAATTAAGCTTAAGAAGAAAACAGTATAGTTTAAATATAAATATGAAATGTAAATTAAAATATACCATTTAGTAGCTAGAAAGGCAGATAGATGTAAAAAAGAAAATGATAAACAATAAACCTTGAGACTAAATAAGGAAACACTTCAAATTTATGATGATGAAAAGAGGCATTTCTAAACTTATATTTTGACATCCGAATTTATCTTCGGAAATAAGATGAAACATACGGGAAACTTTTGATACAGAGACTGTACAGAAATATTAACAGAAGTGACCTTCAGAAATTGTGCAAATGAAAACATCTAGTATCTAGCTGTAAAATATATTTCAAGAGGTAAACTACTGATTACAACTTAGATTTAACTCCGACCTGTTATAGAAATAAATACATTCATTATTCTAAAAAAGAGAATGAAGAGTGGTTCCTAGAATCACTATATAGATTACGGAAAATCCCAAGGCAAATCATTCCTTTGAAATGGCTTATAGCATGTGGGAAAGGTTTTTGTTTGAATTCTATTTAAAATGTTAATAGCTTTTGTGCTGCTTTTTAAAAAATTATTATGTTCAGTTAGCCACTGTATAGTACATAATGTAGTGTTCAATGATTCATTAGTTAAGTATAACACCCAGTGCTCACCACAGCACATGCCTTCTTAAGGTGGCCCGCTTGCTCCCAGAATGCAGACGTAGAAGCTTGGCGGTGATATGCGGGCTAGATCACGTCTAATTGCCCATTGCTCCTCGCTATTTTCAATACTACACTCCTGTTTTTTAAGGAAGCATGACTCTAGTCTCATCTGTTGAATGGCCTGAACAGCTTTGGGCACATTTTTCTTTTGCCTACTTTAATGTCATTTCCATGAGGGCACAACAACACCTTTTCAGTGAGCCAGACCCGACTGATTATAAACATTAAAGCTGAGTTGATTCAGCCTTTGGGCTACATTTAGAAAAATTAGAATAAATGGAAGCAGAAATGAGTTTAGATTCAAGTAGGTAGAGACAAGGGACTCACTAGTGCGATGGAGTTTTCCAGGTGCCCTTTTGGTGAATTTAGGTAATGACCGTCAAGGTAGCTTCTCTCATTCCAGTTTCTCTGTAACTTTTTTTTTTTTTTTTTTTTTTGACAGAGAGATAGAGAGAAAAGGTAGGCGGAGGGGCAGGCAGGGGGGGGGGGAGAGGCAGGCTCCCCGCCTAGCAGGGAGCCCGATGCGGGGCTCGATCCCGGGTACCCTGGGATCATGACCTGAGCCGAAGGCAGCCGCTTAACCGACTGAGCCTCCCAGGCGCCCCTCTCTGTAACTTTCTTAAAAGAACACTTTTCCAAATCACTTTTATTTTTTCCTTTTTTTAAAAGATTTTATTGATTTATTTGTCTCAGAGAGAGAGAACAAGCAGGGAGAGCAGCAGGCAGATGGAGAAGCAGGCTCCCCACTGAGCAAGGAGCCCCATGCAGGACTTGATCTCAGTACCCCGGGATCATGAACTGAGCCGAAGGCAGCAGCTTAACCGACTGAGCCACCCAGGCCCTACTTTTACTTTTTTCTAATTACAGAAGGAATGCATGATTACTGTAGATAATTTGGAAAATAGAGAAAAATACAAAGAAAAACAACACAAATCATCTGTAATCCTGCCATCTTGAGATAACCACTATCCCTTCTCCGACATGCTTTATGGTCTTATCTGCCTCATATTTTGTTCATAGTCCTGTTATATCATTACTACGACAACGACTACTACTTATTGTCTCACTATCTCAATTGAACATAAAGTCCATGAAGACAGAGGTTTTGTCTCCCTGAGCACCAGAACAAGACTCAATAAATAATATTTATTGGCTAAATAAATATTTTTTACACGAATAAAAGCATCCTTTGATGTATCATCTTCCAGTCATTTTTCTAGAGAAACATATAAGCATAAATTATGTTTATAAAGCATTATTTTTGTTAATTGTATTATTTTTTAAATTTTAATTCCAGTATAGTGACCATACAGTGTTATATTAGTTTCAAGTGTACTCTCCATAATTTTGTTGGTATCAGGAAAAATATTGGTTCCTTATTATGCTCAGAATGACGCTGAGCTCTATGGAGGCAGTGCAGAGCATGCCTCAACAATGTTGCTTGATTTATTATAATATTATTTGTAATCTGCAGAAAACCACAGAGTCTCTTTTCCATTTAAAAAAAATTACCCCCTCAGACACCTCCCTGGCCTCAGGCAGGACAGTCTTCTGGAATCCTAGACTCACAGCATTTATCCCCACCCTTTTCTGCTGAGGGGCCCTCAAGGGAATGCCTTTTCCCCTCCTAACTGCCCTTTCACATTCTTCTAGGTCTTTCTTCTTTCATACAAACGGAGGCTGCTGGCTGGATGGTGCTAGAATCAAGCTCACCCGGACCTCTTTCCAGCTGGGTGACCTGAATCACAGTTTGCTCATCTGTAAAAGGGGGATAATGAAATCACTTTACTCATTGGGTTGCTTTGAGGTTTACATGAGATAACATGCTGTTTTAGTTAGGGCTGTCCAGAGAAACAGAAGATATACAGAGAGAGAGGGAGATAGATCTAGATATGTGAAGATATTTGTTATAAGAAATTGACCACATGATTATAGAGACTGAGATGTCCCATGATCTGCAGCAAGCTGGAGACCCAGGAGGGCCGAAGTGTAGTTTCAGTCTGATTTACAAGGCCTGATGGGGTGAGTGCCAGTCTGAAAGCCAGCAGGCTTGAGACCCAAGCTAATGCTTCAGTCTGAGCCTGAAGGCCAGAAAATACTCAGCTCAAGGGATCAGGCTGGAGGAGCTCCCTCTTACCCAGCCTTTTTGTTCTATTCAGGTCTTCAAGTGACTGGATGAGTCCCACCCATATTAAGGAGGGCAATCTGCTATATTTGGTCTATATTAACCATTCAAATGTTAATCTCATTCAGAAACACCCTCACAGCAACATCCAGAATAATGTTTGGCCAAATGTCTGGCTGTTCCATGGCCCAGTCAAGTGGACACATAAAATTAATCATTGTAAGGGTTTAGCATAGTACCTGGCACCCATAAGAAATCAATAAATGCTAACTCAGAAGCCTTTTGGATTACTCCTAGTTCTCATGATCTCCTTCTCCCTCAGAGGCATTTCTTCCTCTATAATGTTTTAGAGGTAATACTATAAAGGAATGACGCTATATAGCGCATAGAGCACTGTAATACGTTTTATTGATTCTTTATGTCCATTTTATTTTCCCAGACATGTTGGGGAGGAAAAAAAAGAAATCATTGGCATCTTCAGTGAATGAGTAAGGAGAACTGGGCTTTTCCTTCCCTGCCCATGAAAGAATGAAGAGGGGATCTTGTTCCACATCAAACCCAGGAAAAGAAGATGCTCTGAACAAACCATTAGGAATATTTGGGTTTGACCATTAGAAAGAGGACTGGGCATCTAGTTGGGTGGCTGGGCTATAAAATCTGTAGGCTCACTTCCAATTTTTACAGTTAGGTGGGGCTTGGGAGGAAGTTTGTGGGAGAGCTTGAGATGTAGCCCCGGAGTTTGGGAGACTAAATGGATATTAAGTATATTTCTTGCTTCTCACATGGAGATAGATATCAGTGACAAGGACCTGGGGTGCATGGGAAGGGTACCAGGTAGGAAGGGACTGTGGTGTAATACAGAGATAAGAAAATGGAGCAATCTTCAGCATATCCCGTTCTCTGAGATTCTTAGAGGGCTTCAGTGATACCAGGGCTCTACATGAAGAAGCATGGATAGAAAAGGAAGCCAAGCGGGCGCCTGGGTGGCTCAGATGGTTAAGCGTCTGCCTTCGGCTCAGGTCATGATCTCAGGGTCCTGGGATCGAGTCCCGCATCGAGTTCCCTGCTCAGTGCAAAGCCTGCTTCTCCCTCTCCCTCTGCCACTCCCTCTGCTTGTGCTCTTCTGTCTATCTCTCTGTCAAATAAATAAATAAAATCTTTAAAAAAAAAATAAAAAAAAAATTTTGAAAAAAAGAAAAGGAAGCCAAGCATGTAGTTGCTTTAAGCATTGCAGTGTCCAACTGCGTGAAGTAGCTAGGAACAGAGGGAGACTTGCTGCTCTCCAGAGTCCTCAGTGGGCCAGAAACAGAAGGATGCTGAATATCACCCCAACAAACAACACACTACCACCCTAGTGGAGATCCCCTCAGGGTAGACTGTCAGCTGCATACCCAACCTGAGTAAGACTGTGCCACATCCCACCACCAAGATAGCCAGGACTGTGCTCCATTTCTCCTGTTTCCTCATCTTCCCTATGAAATGAAGGATTTGGAACCTAGAAGGAGGGGAAGGAAACATCCCCCCCACCAAGACTACTTATTTCCTTTCCTCCACTTCAGGGTGCTAGTGTTGGAGGAGAAAAAAAAAGCTTACCATGATTTTCTCTCTTCAAGTCTCCAAATCAGAAAGTAAGAAGATACTCTGTAAACCAGGTTTAAATTAAAACCAATTTAAAATGGAGCCCCAGGGGCGCCTGGGTGGCTCAGGCGGTTAAGTGTCTGCCTTTGGCTCAGGTCATGATCCTGAGGTCCTGGGATCGAGTCCCACATCGGACTCCTTGCTCAGCAGGGAGTCTGCTTCTCCCTCTCCCCCTCCCCAAGCTTGTGCTCTCTCTTGCTCACGCTCTTTCTCTCTCTCTCTCAAATACATAAATAAAATCTTTAAAAAAAACCAAAATAAATAAAATGGAGATTTACATCAGATCAATCTGAATTTTTTTTTTTAAAGATTCATTTATTTATTTGAGAGAGGGAGCATGAGTGGGACGGGCAGAGGGAGAGGGAGAGAGAATCTCAAGGGGACTCTGCACTGAGCACGAAGCCCAATGCAGGGCTCAATCCCAGGACCTGGAGATCATGACCTGAGTTGAAGTCAGATGCCCAACCAACTGAGCCACCCAGGCACCCCTGAATTATTTTTAAATAATAAAGTATAGTAAGATATCACTAGTGGACCGCTAATAATGAGTTTTCTCCTTCTGAGTACATAATAAAACTGCATTTCTCATTCATCCAGGAGTTATGCAGACCCATGTTTTAATTTGGACAATGGATTATGAGCAAAAGTTACAAGTACTGTTTCCATTCTGAGAAAGTGAAAATCCTTGGAGCCCCTCTAATATTTTTTTCCTGGGCTGTGGACCCCTGAAACATACATATTAGATTAAGAAGTCCTAAACTGTAAGCAGGCTGGAAGGGGGATATGGGTTCTGGGCTTACAGCAGATTCTCCATGAACAAGAAATAAACCTTTGTTGGAGTCACTGGGATTCCTGGTCAATTTGTAACCACAGGATAACAACCTATTTGACTCAAGTAGAAATTGATGCTGGAAATGGGGTGCCACCATAACAAAAACTTAAAATATTTGGTAAAGGCTTATTAGTCAAGTGGTGGACAATAAGGTAATGTGTATCAGAGTCTGGGAAGACAGTGAAGCATGTATGTAGGAGCAAAATATTTGTTAAAACATTTGTCAGAGATAACTTGGGGGATCTATTAGATTTCTATTACTGCTATAACAAATTACCACAAATTCAGGCTTAAAATAACTCAAGTTTATTATTTCAAAGTTCTGTAGATCAAAAGTCCTACACAGATCTCACCAGGTTATAATCAAAATGGCATCTGGAGGCTCTAGGGGAAAATCCATTTCCTTGCATGGTAGGTTGTTGGCAGAACCCAGTTCCTTGTACTTGTGAGATAGAGTTTTACATTTCCTTGCTGGCTGGGAACTAAGAGTTGTTCTCAGCATCTAGAGGCCCCTACACTTTCTTGACCTGTGGCCTCCTCCCTCCATCTATCACCAAAGCCAGCAAGGGTAGGTACAATCCTCATGCTGAATCTCTGACTCACTCTTCTGCCTCTCTCTTCCCCCTTAAGAGCTCATGTGATTAGATTGGGACCACTAGAGAATGCAGGATAATTTCCCTAATTTAAGGTCCAGGATTAACAATTTTATTCCATCTGCAACCTTGATTTCCCTTTGCCATATAAAATAACATATTCACAGTTTCCTGGAATTAGAATGTGGATGTCTTTTGGAGTCATTAGTCTGCCTATCCCAAGTGGCATATGAGCCTAATGAACTTGTGCTCCAGGGGTAGTGATTGGAAAATAGAACTCTAGGAGTTGATTGCTATTGGTTGCATTTGACAAAGGTGTTACAAGAAAGGTAAGAGCTCAGAAAACAATTGCCAATTTTCAAATAGAAATGAGAGAAAATTGATTCCAAAAATTCAGGGCTTTGAAGATTTGCAAAAGGCTTCTGCTTCCAGTCCCTGAAGAAAAAGATGGGATCTAAGAAAAAGATTTTATGCAACAAAATATCAGGCTGAGCTTCCAGTTGATTAAAAGACTTCAAGGCAGGGGCACCTGGGTAGCTTGGTCGGTTAAACGTTTGACTTATGATTTTGGCACAGGTCATGATCTCATGGGTCATGAGATCCAGCATGGTGTCAGGCTCCATGTTCAGTGGGGAGTCTTCTTGAGATTCTCTCCCTCTGCCCCTCTCCCCACTCGTGCTCCTGCTCTCTTTCTTTCTCTCTCTCTCAAATAAATAAATAAACCTTTAAAAAAATAAAAAATAAAAGACCTCGAAGCAGAGAAAACACTAAGAGTATGGTACCAATAGAACTTTTCAGTTGGTTAAAATGACTGAAGGCAAAGATAAGGGTAAGTAGGTAGCCTTCTTACTGAAACCCTATACCCTCAAGGTAGACCCCTGTTAAGCTGAGCATGAGGCTTGGCATTGAGTGAGTGAAGTGAAGTAGGTTTGGGAATCATGACTGAGAAAACCTCCACTGTGGTCTTCATTCACATGGAACTGATTGCAGGAAATAGATCTTAAGCCCGCTAGGTTTTTGAGAGGAATATACCATCAGGAACATAAATCTTTGACTGTTTCAGATATAAAGCAACCTTTGAGCCACTAAGGAGAGTCTTCTTGAATGCCAACCTCAAATGTGGCAGAAAAGGATGCTAGAATAAGAAGAAGCTTAAGAAGTCAGGGCCCATGACCCCAGATTTCATGGACGTGTTGCCGATCAAAGAACATTCTCCACCTGGGGAAGGGCTGGGGTTAAGGTGAGGCAAGTGATGCACTTGCCTCAGACACCAAATTTAGAGGGCTGCCAAAAATACTCAGTAATCAAGATGACTAATGTTTTAAAACATTTTTAAAAAATACATAACATCAATATTTTATTATTAAAATTTAAAATATTTTACATTTTAAAAATATTTTTAAAATAAAAATTAATGTAAAAAAACCAATGGTAAAACATCACAATTTTAAATAAAGGCAGAATGCATGGATTGAGATCAGGGTGAAGTCAGTGAAGCACTCACTCTGGGAGTTGGGCAAAGGCAAGCCTCTCCCCCCCTGTTGGAAGCCATCTGCTGAGAAGCTACGGTCCTGAATCACCAACTTGGACCTCTGCTGCCTTGGAGAGCCACCAGATTCATAACACAGTTTGCATGAGTAAAGGATATATCCTTGATGTGCTAAACTACTGAGATTTTTTTTTAAGATTTTATTTATTTATTTGACAGAGAGAGACACAGCAAGAGAGGGAACACAAGCAGGGGGAGTGGGAGAGGGAGAAGCAGGCTCCCCGCTGAGCAGGGAGCCTGATGAGGGACTCAATCCCAGGACCCTGGGATCATGACCTGAGCCGAAGGCAGATGCTTAACGACTGAGCCACCCACGCGCCCCAAACTACTGAGATTTTAAGGTTAATTTATCACTTTGGCCTAACTAAGCCTATTCTTACTAACCAGAAAATGGCCAGTAAGTTTTTGAGTATTTCCAGGATGCCACTAGGAGTAGGGGTAGTAAATCAGCCTGGAACAGTTTAAGTGGCAACTGGGAAAAATGAAAATAGTTTCGTGTTTGTACTCTGAGACTGTTTAGTTATATGGATATATTTTTAAGGTAACTGGAGAAAAAACTATAAAAATGAACATTCAAATGTGTTACATAGTGTTTAAGACATACTGTGGTGCTGAAGAACAAAAGGAATTTGTTCCTTGTAAACCTTGGGACTCAAACAGAGTCAAGTGTCTTTTCTTTTCTTTCTTTCTTTTTTTTGAGAGAGAGAATGGGCAGGGGAGCGGGGCAGAGGGCAAGAGAGAGTGAGAGAATCCCAAGCAGGCTCCATACCCAACACTAAGCCCAGTTCAGGGCCCGATCCCATGACCCTGAGATCATGATCTGAGCCGAAATCAAGAGTCAGACGCCCAAACAACTGAGCCACCCAGGGGCCCCACAGAGTCAAGTTTCTTTGCAAAAAAATCAGTTAACGTATTGCCAAATATCAGACTTTTAATTAGTTATAAAATGAACGATCTCTCTTAAGGAATCTTGGTTTGAACAAAGGGATGGCCTATAGGCCCAGCGTACTACTCTATGTTGAGATGATTGAAAAATCAAGTGGAAAAAGGCTGATTTTCCTTTTTGTCATTACTTTTCATTTGATAGGTAATTATCATTTGTGATTCAATAATTTGTCATGAACCTCAGTGCAAAATTAGCCCCAATCTTCATTAAGGAATTTCAACCCATAAGTGTAACTCACTTTACTCAGTGGTATAGTGCTGAAGTTTTATAAAATGTGAATTTTTTTTTTAAAGATTTTATTTATTTATTTGAGAGAGAGAATGAGATAGAGAGAGCATGAGAGTGGGGAGGGTCAGGGGGAGAAGCAGACTCCCTGCTGAGCAGGGAGCCCGATGTGGGACTCGATCCCAGGACTCCAGGATCATGACCTGAGCCGAAGGCAGTCGCTTAACCAACTGAGCCACCCAGGCGCCCATAAAATGTGAATTGTTTACTGACAAATTATATTTATTTATGTTCTATAGCTGTTTTTCTTCTTTTACTAATAATCTTCAAGCAGTAGCATCTTTTAAGCTAATAAATTTCTCTGGCCATTGGTTAATCTACAAAAAGTTTAAGGATCTAAATAAACATTTAAATATACTAGGATAATTCATCTATGTAATGCAATCACTGATCACTGCTGATTAATTATTATTAGTTTTAGTTTTCATTTTTGTATGCCCACAAACTTCTTATAAACCTCCTAGTACTTAGAAACCCAGGAACAGGAAAAACAGGGGGCAGTCCCTAAAGATTTGGGCGGTTACCCGTGCAAGTATCCAAAGCAGTCTTTTTTTTAAAAGTATGCCTCTGAATTCAAAAGAGAAAAAAAGCCTCTCTAAAGGGATGGCTTCTCTTGAATACACTTTTCCAGTTGTTTGTAGCCCTGAAAGATGTACAACCTAGAAAGCCTCATGAAAAGCAAATGTTATATTTCAAAAAAAAGGACAGAGACAATTTACAGAAGACATAAGTAAGGGGAAAATGTTCAGCCTCACTTGTGGTTATTAAATAAATATAAAAATTGGGGCGCCTGGGTAGCTTAGTCAGTTAAGCAACTGCCTTCAGCTCAGGTCATGATCCTAGGGTCATAGGATCGAGCCTCACATCGGGCTCCCTGCTCAGTGGGGAGTCTGCTTCTCCCTCTCTCTCTGCCCCCTCCCCGCTTTTGCTCTCTCTCTCTAATAAATAAATAAAATCCTTAAAAATATATATGTAAAAATTTAAAACAAGATAGTATCTTTCAATCATTGAATCAGCAAAGACATTCTCAAATGACCATACTGAGGGGCGCCTGGGTGGCTCAGTTAAATGTCCAACTCTTGGTTTTGGCTCAGGTCACAATCTTGGGATCGTGAAATCGAGCCCCAAGTCGAGCTCTGCACTGGGCCTGGAGCCTGCTTGAGATTCTCTGTTTCCCTCTCCCTCTGCCCCTCCCCACCTCCACCATTCGTGCTCTCTCTCTCTTTCTCCCTGGTCCCCCCAGAACAATCCAAATGACCATACTGAATGCAAATGAAATACTCTATCTAACCTGTCTGGTGGGACTATACATATTCCTGAAAATAATTTGCAATACTTTTATACTTTGTCACTGTAAGTTCACCAATAGTAGTCTCTTCAAAATATATCATTAGTTCTGAGGACAATGAGTTATATACTAAAATACTCATTTCAATGAATAATGATTTCTGGAAAAAAAACAAAAACTGTGATCAACATAAATGTCCAACCATAGAAGCATGGTTTCACGCAGCTAGAATAGTATGGACTCTTTGTAAAAGCTAAGCTTTTGATGTTTCTGACTTGGATTCACTTCCCAGCCATAAAACCTTGGGCAAAATGGTCTCCCTGAACACGTTTCTCATCTGAAAAATGGGAACAATAATACCTAAGAGTCATGGATGTTGTATGACCAAGATTTCAAAAAAAAAACCAACTCTCTCCATTTTGCTTTTCTTTAAGCAGGCATATTTCAATGTTCTATAGCTACCCTGTCCAATACCATAGTCACTAGCCACATAGAACTATTTAGATTGTTTATTAAAAGCAAATACAAATTAAAATTTAGTTCCTTAGTTGCACTAGCTACATTTCAAACTTTCAGTGACCGTATGTAGATGGTGGTTCCTATACTGGACACTGTGTGGATAAAGAACATTTTGTCATCTCAGTCAGTTCTTTCAGATACCATTATTCCAGAGCCTTTCTGTATTTAAACTAGAAAAGCTCATTGAAAATTCTAAGAGAATATAGTAGTAAATGGCAAGAATGCGTCTAATGAAGATAAAACATACACACTTGTGCACATTTTGATGCTATATCTATATTTTGATGATATGCTTTGACTTCTAAAAATTATTCCTAAAATTTAGTTAGGAAAAAAATTATTATAAGTTCAATTATAGCAGAAGAATGATCACATCACAACCCCTAAGAGTGTCCTCATTTGTCTTAAGTTGTATTAGGCACAGTCACCTCTTGATTTTTCCATATTTTAGCCAGTTCTTTAAGAAGTTATTGCTGAATTAGTCAGAATCAACTTAGCTTAAAATGTCTCACTAACTTATTGGACATATTGTTCTGCTTGAACAATTCTATGAATTTGGTTCCCCTATTAATATAGAATTTTCATGTCATCTTAGTGAATAAAATAGGTAGAATGGGAAAGATTTTTCAATAATAAGGATATTTGGTGTGTACTGTATTTGGATGCCTTCTTTCATGTGATTGACACATACCATATTGGTGGTTTGTGTGTGTGTGTGTGTGTGTGTGAGAAAGAGAGAAATATTCCTCCTCAAATCTAAAATATCCTTAGACATGGGCGCCTGGGTGGCTCAGTTGGTTAGGCGACTGCCTTCGGCTCAGGTCATGATCCTGGAGTCCTGGGATCGAGTCCCGCATCGGGCTCCCTGCTCGGCGGGGAGTCTGCTTCTCCCTCTGACCCTCCCGCCTCTCATGTGCTTTCTCTCTCTCATTCTCTCTCTCTCAAATAAATAAATAAAATCTTAAAAAATAAAAATAAAAATAAAAAATAAAATATCCTTAGACATAAAAGAATACCATGATAATTCAGTTCTTTTTTTTTTTTTTTTAGATTTTATTTATTAATTTGACAGAGAGAGACACAGCGAGAAAGGGAACACAAGCAGGGGGAAGGGGAGAGGGAGAAGCAGGCTCCCCACGGAGCAGTGAGTCCGATGCGGGGCTTGACCCCACAACCCTGGGATCATGACCTGAGCCGAAGGCAGATGCTTAACTGACTGAGCCACCCAGGCGCCCTCATGATAATTAAATTCTTGATTATTCCATTTTACTTCTCTTATGGATCTGTTAGATTAAAATTATATTTTTTATAGTTCTTATTACATTTTATAAAGTTTACTTTAAAATTCTCCAAATAAATAAAAGTAACAACAAAAATCCCAACATTAAGAGTTTGAGAGTAGAGATTCATTTCTAGAGAATTCCCAAATTGACTTCTCTCTCCTATTTGTTTTAAGTTTGTGAAGTGGGGGCGCCTGGGTGGCTCAGTTGGTTAAGCGACTGCCTTCGGCTCAGGTCATGATCCTGGAGTCCCAGGATCAAGTCCTGCATCGGGCTACCTGCTCAGCGGGGAGTCTGCTTCTCCCTCTCCCGCTCCCCCCTCTTGTGCTCTCTCTCTCTCTCTCACTCTCTCTCTCAAATAAATAAATAAATAAAATCTTTAAAAAAAAAGTTTGTGAAGTGGAACAGAGCATGGGTGTTAGGAGAGCCTTTCTTTGTTTCTTTCTTTTTCTTTTTGCTAATATCATTATTATTTTTATTGCTTATTTTTCCAACTCACCCAACTAATTTTCTGGTCATAGGCAGAACACAACACACATAGACATGTATAAGTAAAATGAAATTTGGTTCTTTTGACATCAATGCAGATCAACAGCATTTCCTAACCTACCAATTTTCTACAGTCAACCCAGCCTTGAGATCCACACTTGAGCATCTGGTCTACTCCTGGACATGTGTTTGGGCTGCCTTCCCTTCCCTTTGTCCACTCACATCTTGCCCATCCTCACATGTCTAGATTCATCTCCAGGTCTCCCATGCAGCCAGAGACCACTGGCTTGGGCCACTTATTGGTTTGGTTTTAAAGACTTACTTACCTGAGTTTGAATTTGGCTCAGGCTCTTTCTGGTACACGGACCTGAAGAAACACTTCAATTCTTGATAACTTACTTAACTGTTACAGGGGTATAATGAAAGCACCTTATTTGTGGATTGTTTTGAGAATTCTTTTAAAAGATTTTATTTATTTATTTGTCAGAGAGATAGAGAGAGAGATCACAAGCAGGGGAGTGGCAGGCAGAGGAGAAGTAGGCTCTCCCCTGAGCAAGGAGCCCCATGTGGGACTCAATCCCAGGACCCTGGGATCATGACCTGAGCTGAAGGCAGATGCTTAACCCAGGTGTCCCTGTTTTGAGAATTAAATGAAAAATAAAGTACTCAGTATGGTTCCTGGTACCTATGAGAACTCAATCATAGCTGTGAAGATAAGCCTTTCTTCACCACACATTTCTGCCAGGCTACCACCTTCCTACTGATTTGACTTCCTGATGATTCTGATTCTAGGAAGCAGTTGTGCTGACAGTGCATAAAACATTATACACATTAGAAAGGTCTACCTTTCATCATACTTTTGTGAGTCTGAGACCTATGACTCAGTCCATTGAGGCTGAGTTTCTGAAAATATACACTTAGGACCAGCCCCTGGAATGAAATGGCCAAATAAGACACTCGCTGTACTATCAAGCAAAGGGGTCAACTTTCCTAGAGAAACCCACTCTCTTGAGCTGTGACAATTATAAGGGACACAATCGCCAGTTTTATGATTCATTTATATCCATCATCCTGTGTGCTCGGTGTCCTTCACATGCTGACTGATTTTTTCATCATAAAGATGCATCCACATTTACCATTAATTCTTTTGCTTTCCAAATGTTTTGTATCACTTTATCACAGAAATAACTCAGTAAGAGTTAAATCTCAAACAGCAAAGCAAAAAAAAACAAATAAAACCCCCCACCAAGGTTAAAAAAAAGCACTTGGAATCGTTATTCACCCTAAATGCTCCAGACAAAACTGTGACCAAAATTTGCCCCCTTGTGTCCTTTCCCTGTCTCCATAACCATCTTTCTGACCCTCTTACATTTCCAACAGGTGATCATGCTTTCTCTACTTTTCTCCGACCCCCATCAAAGATTGCTTTAAGGGGGAAAAAATCCAATAACCTCATTCACATTAAGATGCAAATTAACAATTCCCTGCAAGGCTTAATAGGGTCTCTCCCATTGGGAATTTATATTTTAATGTGAACTAGAGGACCACATCTATAAAAATATAATTTCAGGGATCAAAAAGTGAAGTAGAAGAGGTCACTCAAGGAGGCTGTAGGCATTTCTTGAACCTACATATGTGAGATCCTGAAGAGTGGAGCACAGCAAGGTCTGGGAGGAGGAGCCAGGGGCTGAGGACAAGCAGAACATTGTGGATGTTCCTGGGTAAGGCAGGATAAACTGGGAGGTGGAGCATGGGATGGGAAGGTTCATTGGCAGGTGGAAGTCAGTGGTGCAGCTCCTCTAAGCATCAGAATAGGAGAGGCCCAGCAAGGCAACACCAATGGGGCTCTTGGAAAACAGGAGGGGAATCTAGCAACAGGCAACATTCAGACATCCAGACAAGGAGACAGCACTGCCAGGGAACACAGACTCCCCTGAGGCTTTGGGGTTTAAGACAGGTTCAGGGTTTCAGAGGACCAGGGTGAAACATTCTGAAGTCACACTCCAGAAACATTCTGAAGTCACACGCCAGAAAATTCTGAAGTTACAGCCAGGAAACCAGAGTCCTTGTAGCATCGGGGAACTTAGTGATACATCCTCCCAATTTCTTGGCTCCAGTGCTCACTCAAAAGCAGGTGGTCTTCAGCCCAAAAGGTTTTAGAACAAGTGGACCGTGGCTTTGACCTGAGAAACACTTGTCTCCTTTACCACATACTCCAGGCCTCACCCATTCTCCAAGACTGACCTCCACGTGTGTCTCAACTGGATTTTTTTCCGGTGTGTGGTCTTGGAGCATCTCACTGCTCTTCTGACTGAGCTTCCTTGGCTCTGTACTTTCAATTCTTGTTCTGGTCTCCCATTCCTGTTCCTCACCAGCTGACTTCCCTCTGTGCTCCACATGTGGTGCTCCTTCCAGCTTCTCAGACTTGCTTCCCTTGGAGTAATTTATGTTGCACACTGAGTAATGAAGAGATGTCTCAGATAGTGTCCAAACCATTTTCCTCCTCCCAAGTCAAACTTAGCCTACTTTGTCTCAATTACTATCACTGGGCTTCCTGAAGAAATTTGCTGTGCAAAGAACCTGTACCATGCCTGACAGTTAAAAAATGTGAAGAGGAGGTCTGTCTAGCAGCATGGGCCTTTCAGTACTTAGAAGATAATCAACTGCGGAATCCCAAATCCACTGGTCCAATCAGCATCTTCCACTGTTTTGGGGTCTATGCCAATTGCCATGGGTCTTCCTGGACCATGAAACAAATTTGGGGAAGACCCTGAGGTTCTATTTGTTTTGTTTTGTTTTTAATTCTATTAGTTTTTTTTTTTTCCTGCAATAATGCTGAATAATAAACAGTCTCCGAATCTCAGGGACTTAGACGAATACACATTTTGCAGTCAGATTTCTCCCCTGGAGCTTGCCGGACCAGCTTCAGACTGCAGAATGGGTTGAGATCTGCTCCATGTGTCTGTTGTTCTAGAACCCAGACTGAAGGAATGGAGAGGACTCAGGGCATGTTGTTCTCATGACAAATGACAGGAGGAAAAGAAAGTGAGTCAAATGAGATGAGCACATTCAAAACATTTGAACAGACTTGGTAGAGATTATATCTGCTCATATTCTATTGGCTAAAGTCGAGTTCAAAGTCAATAAGCTGTAGAGTAGTATTCCCTCCTTCTAATCAACGAAGGCTTGACCCTGGAGCAAAGATAGAATTGTGGGAAAACAGTACAATCTACAACACTGGCCTATATAGTAATAACAATAAAATAATACTAGGAGGAAGGGAAGGAGAAGGACAAAGAAGAGGAGGAAGATAAACCCTTTGTTGAAAGCTTTCTTTGGGCTAGCCAATGGACTAAGCACTCTTATGCATTATCTCATCCACCCTATTGACAAATCTCAAAAGTAAATGTCTTTTTATCCTTCACTTGGTAAATGAGGAACCTTAGGGGCATGGAGGTCAAGTAAACTAGTAACAACAGAAACAAAAATAAAGATGAGTTTATAATTATTAAGCATGACATCAATTTTGAAACTTTTCTACTACAAATAATAGAAAATTGAAGTAAACTCACTTCAATGATGCCGTTAATTATTGGGCAAAAAGTCCAGAGATAGGGGACTCTACGCTTGATTAATTCAGTGGCTCATCAGTATCATCAAAGACCCAGGGGCCTCTTTGTTTCTGTTATTATTTTCAGCGTGTGGATATTGCTCATCAATTGTTACCAAGATGGCTACAGCAATCCCAGGCTTCACATGTGGATGATAACCTCCAAAACCTCCCTCTCATGCATCCCATGGTTAAAGTTCCTACAAAACACTTTCCCTCACCTCCCATTAGCCAGCATTATATCATATATCTATGCCTAAATCAATTGCTTGACAAGAGGGAAATAAGTCAGATTAACTTAGGCAAATTATGATTCAACCACCCCTTGGACTTAAGAGAATCCTGGTCTTTTAACACACATGGCCCTCTGGGGTAGGTAAATAAAACTGGGGTTCTGTTAATGAGGGAGAAAGGGAAGCAAGGCTGTTGTGTAGGCACTCAAAATGTCTGTCACCATTTCTTACTATGTGGCAGCTTGCTTATACCAATTCATTACATACTCTCAATGACTCTGTGATTTATAAACTGTTATTAGTCTCAAATTTTAGATTTTATTCTGAAAGTTGAAGTAAATTCTCCAATATCACTCAACTAACAAATCGCAGAGCCAAAATTTAAACACTGAATCAAAATTAGCTTTCAAAGCCAGAGTTCTTTTTTTTGGTTGGTGAACAATGATTTCTATTTAAAAATTTTTTCCAGCTTTATTGAGATGTAATTGACATATAACATTGTATAAATTTGAGGTGTACAACATGATGGTTTGATACATTTATATACTGTGCAATGATTATCACAATGGGGTTAGTTAAACACCTCCATTGCTTCACATAATTACTATTTTTTTTCCTGTGGCAAGAACACTTAACATCTACTCTCTTAGAAACTTTCAAGTATGTAATACAATATTGTTAACCATAGTCATCATGCTGCACATTAAACCCAAGATCTTATTCATTTTATAACTGCAAGTTTGTATCCTTTCATCAACATCTCCCCATTTCCCACAAATTTGGGCTGGCTTTCTGCACATGCTCACTAGCTATCTGCCAAAGCTCTCTCTCTCACTGTTGCCATTGGGAGTGAGCCCAGGGAGCTAGCCATAGGGTGGGCGTTGATATGAGTGAGAAAGATGGAGTGCTGCGGCCATGGGCCAGTTGAGCGGATCTAAGGGTGAAGTGCTTCAAGGAGCTCATGGGTGGGCTTCTTGATGGAGTCCATGATAGAATTTGTGTCTCTTTAGTGCCCTCTGAGAGTCCTATCTGCTGCTCTCCCAGCCACTCCCTGCCCCCCAGTCATGATTCAGTACTCCTTATGGGGTGACATACAAATGGGCTTCTTTGGCTGCGTCCTGCATAACTGGGGAAGCTGGGCACTCACTCACATGCTCTCACTTTCCCCCCATGGGAGAAATCACAGGCTGAGAAGATCTCTCTTGACCCTGAGCTCTGCCACCTTGGGGCGGGGGGCCGATGCAGGTAAAGGGAAGATATTCCTTTTACCCTCTCCCATGCGTCTGGTCCCGTGTTTTTTTTTTTTTCTTCAACAGTGTGCTGGAAGTTCTCCACTGGAAACCTGGATTTCCACAAAGACTCTCTCATCTGTGGGTGATTTTCTGGGACAGGGGCTCCTGTACCACAGCCAAGAGGGGCTGGAGCTGGTTCATAGGTCACTGTAAGGTCCACAGCTGAGAGCAACATATCTCTGCCTACTACCTGATGCACAGGTGGGTGAGATTCCTCCCCATGTTGGCATACTGGGCTGGATTCCACATCTCCCATAAAGGCACTTTTGTCCATGGATGGATGTCAAATCTTTGTTGTTAGGGTTGGGACACAATTGAAGGATGTCTTATTCTGCTATGTTGCTGATGCTATTCCTTCCACCAATCATGTCTTCCAAAGTCAGCTCTGAACCCAAGTCTAGATATTCCTGCATTATGTTGGTTGTAGGGTATATATCTTTCTACATTTTATTTTCTCTCTCTCTTTTTTTTTTAAAGATTTTATTTATTTGACAGAGAGAGACAGCAAGAGCAGGAACACAAGCAGGGGGAGTGGGAGAGGGAGAAACAGGCTTCCCGCCGAGCAGGGAGCCCGATGCAGGGCTTGATTCCAGGATCCTGAGATCATGACCTGAGCTGAAGGCAGACGCTTACCGACTGAGCCACCCAGGTGCCCCGTATTTTCTCTGAAGTCAGAATGCAACTAATAACCAATGACATGTTAAAACCTCCCTGTCAGCACTTTTTCCCCTTAAAGACACATAAAATAATGAAACAAAGTGTCTTAAAATCAAAGGCATACCTGTGAAGAAATATTAGACCTCCAGGTTAAGATAATGTTTCAAAAAGTGATACCAAATTGTCCAGCTCATGTCTCCAAATACCAGTGCCCTGATTCATTAGTACTGGGAATTTTTGGGAGATCTTCCAGAGGCCTCTTTGGCTTGCCTCTTGTCCCTGGTTGACGGGGCATGGGGAAGTCCAGACACAAGTCACAGTTACATACCCTAATGACATACTCTTCCTTTTATGAGTCCCAACTTAGGATGACATCCTCTCATGGATATTTGTCTCTTACTTTATACTATACCCCAAAAACTCATGGGGAAATAAGGCAGGAGCCATGCCCATACCTGTTGTCCCCAGCTGGCCTCATCAGCCTTGAGACTATGGTTGCTTTCACCTAGAACCTGACCCTGATCAGGGCCTGAGTACATTCTGTCCATCTAGTGAGTATACCAGCAAAGCCACTTACTGCCACCATGTTCCTGCCACTTGATTAACACAGGAGAAGACTTGGATCCCATCTTTCTATATAGTAAAATCCTTCTCTGTCCATGAAAGACTTGAGTTGTGCACCTTGAGAGGTAGGATGAAGGTAGTTTCAATTGAAATAAAAAGGAAGAAGTGGATATGAAATATGAAGGGGCTAAAGATTAGGTCAGATTTCCTAGAAGCAGAATCTGAGATGTTCTCAGGAGAAACCTTCAGGATAGCGCCAGGGAAGGAGCCAGATAGGATTAGCTTCACTGAAAGTCTGGACTCAGCCTGATCTTATGGGGAGCTCTGGGGGCAGGAAAGCCACCATGGAGGTGTTCTCCCTGAAAACACTGGGTCTGGGGCACCCGGGTGGCTCAGTTCATTACATCTGACTCTTGATTTTGGCTCAGGTCATGATCTCAGGGTCATGAGATCAAGGCCCCATCTTGAGCTCTGTGCTGAGTGTGGAGCCTGCTTAAGAGTCTCTCTCTACAGGGAGCCTGGGTGGCTCAGTCGTTAAGCGTCTGCCTTCAGCTCAGGTCATGATCCCAGGGTCCTGGGATTGAGTCCCGCATCAGGCTCCCTGCTCCGCGAGGAGCCTGCTTCTCCCTCTCCCACTCCCCCTGCTTGTGTTCCCTCTCTCACTGTGTCTCTCTCTGTCAAATAAATAAATAAAATCTTAAAAAAAAAAAAGAGTTTCTCTCTCTCCTTCTGCCCCTCCCCTGCCCCACCTGTGTGTTCTCTCTCCCCCCCCGCAAAAAAAAGAAAGAAAGAAAGAAAAAAAAAAAAAAGCACAGGGTCTGGAATTTAATCCCACCTTCTCAGGAACTGACTAGGGGCTCCCTCCAGCAAAAGGCACAGCTTCCCAGGCTATTCCTGGTAAAGTGGCTCCCACAGGCTAAGGCCAAGCGTGCATCTGTGAACTGTGAGCAACTAACACTTACACCAGTCGTCATCTGGGGGGGGGGCACCAAAATCATTTTTAGCACAAGATTTTGATAAGACTTAGTGGCTTATTGGCTATTTTTTTTTAATGAGTTTTTTGTGTTTACATATTCCGCTTTTATTCATCTATACAACAAATGCATGTGTTTTAAAGCTATAACGTAATGTAAGAAAAAAAAGAGTGGAAAAGACTTACTTGCTTCAAACTGAACTAATGCTGCCTTTTCTCTCCCTTTTTGCTCTAGTGGAGATATTACAGATGAATTTATAGGACTTGATGATAAGCTACATCAGGAGAGCAGTCAAGCATTTCACCAAGGCTGTATATATCAAGGCTCAATTCAAACGTGCTTGAGAAGAGAGACCCTGTTGACTCTGGTTGCTAGAAAGGATGAGGTCGGAGCTGACCTGTAAGGTGACTGATGGAAGGCTCCAAACAAACTCAAGATTCACTTAATACTTTGACACAGATTTTCTCTGTGCATTGGGCTCTTGTTCTTACTCTGTGGATGGGGTGGAAGGGAACAGTGTTGGAGAGACAACTTTAGGCTTACCTTAGCTAATGACCTTAGAATTAAAATGAGACTTCTTACACTCCATTTGAGTATACGTAAATCCCAGGGAAGAACTCTGATTGGCTGCCTCAGGTCACATGTCCACCGTACGGCCCAATCACTGTGAAGGGGCTATGTGGCACAGACTGCTATGGATTGACAAATGTCTTTCTCATTTACCTCCTGGCATATAGCCAGGCTTCCTTTCCCAGCCTTCTTTGCAGGTGATGTGGCCATCTGACTATGCTCTGAATAATGGAATGTGGAAGGAGGTGATGGGTGTCACTTCTAGGTTTTGCCTATGAACACCTCCCACCCAGTCATTCATACACCCTCTCTGTGCCTATGCGCTAACCTGGGCCACAGACTCTGAGGCCAAGGGGATGATGAAGGCCCAAGACAGAAGGAGCCTAGGTCCCCGAATGACTGTGTGGAAGGCTGCCTGCTGTCCAGAAGCATTCACCCTGGCTCTTGCACGAGCAAGAAATCAATTTGTGTTAAGGCACTGACATTTGGGGGTTTGTATATTACAATAGCCAGTATTTCTTGCTCTAATGAATACAGGGTACTATAAAGAACCAGACTGGCTTTGTACTTAGTCTTGTGAACAGGTGAGCAGACAACTGTGGCCTTCAGTGCCAAATATTAGTTAGTTATTGGATCTGATTAGATTCTAACTGACTGACAGCTGGAGTCACATAATAATTACTAATGACACATGGAGAGTTTGCCAGATAAAGCTGAGCCTGAGTTATAAACCTTCTTTTGTAACCATGGAATTCCATGATTGACAGTGCCGTTAAGACCACACAGAGTGGGAAAGGAACTGATCCCTAAAGGAAACAGGAACACTGTACAATGACATCATCTAAAGGGAAACCATTAATGCCAACTGCGTGCCCAATGACTGCAGAAGAATAGGATTATCTTCAAAAGTCTGTAATTCTTTTTTTTAAAATATTTTATTTATTTATTTGAGAGAGAGAGAAAGAGAGCATGAGTGGGGGTGGAGGGCAAAGGGAGAGGGAGAAGCAGACTCCCCAATGAGCAGGAAGCCCGATGTGGGGCTCAATCCCAGGACCCTGCAATCATGACTGAGCCGAAGGCAGATGCTTAACCGATTGAGCCACCCAGGCTTCCCAAAGAATCTGTAATTCTTAATTAAAAATTTTGGTCAAGGGATGCCTGGGTGGCTGGGTCATTGGGCGTCTGCCTTTGGCTCAGGTCATGATCCCAGGGTCCTGGGATCAAGCCCTGCATTGGGCTCCCTGCTCAGTGGGAGGCCTGCTTCTCCCTCTCCCAATTCCCCTGCCTGTGTTTCCCCTCTTGCTGTGTCTCTCTCTGTGTAATAAATGAATAAAATCTTTAAAAAAAAATTTTTTTTTGGTCAAAAAAACCGTGATGAATTTCTCCATATCTGAAAATAATCATCTTTTTTTTTTTGAAGATTTTATTTATTTATTTGAGAGAGAAAGAATGAGAGATAAAGAGCATGAGAGGGAGGAGGAGGAGAGGGAGAAGCAGACTCCCTGCTGAGCAAGGAGCCCGATGAGGGACTCGATCCTGGGACTCCAGGATCATGACCTGAGCTGAAGGCAGTCGCTTAACCAACTGAGCCACCCAGGCGCCCTGAAAATAATCATCTTAACATAATAGTTGATTGTTCTTCTTTGTCTATATGATTTTGTGTTATTCTACCAGCAACATGTGCTCCCTATTCCAAGCAGCTAAGTTTTCACCTGTCATTAACATGGAAGTCCCATCGCTGTAGTTGTAGAGCAGAGCACTCAGATTCAGTGTGCTTCACACTCACCCAGAGGGTGCATGAAAATGCGGATTCCTGGGCACCACATTTCGAGCATTTGGTTTAGTAGAGCTGGGCTGAGAATTTGCATTTCTCACAGCTTTCCAGGTGATGCTGATGCTGTTGTTCTCGGGACCAAATTCTGAGAACCACTGCCCTATGGAAAGTGGATGGAAGAGTCGCCATGTTTGTGCGTTGGCAACTGCAGATGGATTTTAGCTAGTTATCAGAAGATCACTCTAGACTTAGACAAGAAATGGCAGGCTTCAAGGCAAACATCGAAGGAATTCAAGGAGTCTCTGTTCCAGGGTTGGGCCCTCAAATGGTAATGGATAGAATTGAAAAGCCTTCGACTGAGAACGTTCCAGGAAGACTTCATGATTGAACAACGTGAATCAGCCAGAGACAAGGATCCCATAAGTGGCTTTACCTTCCTCCCATCTCCACCCATTGCTTCACATGTCCTCAAAGTAGCTGCCATTAGCTAAAGAGAATGACTCGGGGGCTAGGGCACAAACTAACAAAAACCAGATTTGAGATCTATGTTTAGGATCAGAACTATGTAATGACGTGAGCGTACTAAATTTTTGAAGCCATTGCATTGCCAAAGAAACTATGAGCCAGGACTGAAAACGTTTGGCTTGTTTGAACTTTAAAATAACCTTCAGTCTGTCTCCTTCACTAGATTGTAAAATACATGAAAAGAGGGACCTTTTTTTGCCTGTGTCTTTAAATTATCATGCCCAAGTTTTCACTGCCTCACAGGGCCTCACACAGAGTATAAGCTTCGTAAATATGTGCTGGGAAAAACAAAAGAAAACAGTACAACCTTTAGAGAACTGAAAGTTGCACCAGCTAGAATCTGGTTATGAAAGCTATGTGTCCGCAAGGAAAGTATACTCGCTGGGCACCCCAGAGATGCCATGGAGGCTTATGGACAAGACAGAGACACCTTGAGTGCAGATCTGGGGACTTGGGAACATGCACCCTCTGGCGGTGACTCCCAGAGAGCAGAATCAGGAGGTATCAAGATACTCCCTCCAGCCTTAGGGTACTTGTGGGGGAAGGGACTTCACTGTGCCTGCTTAGCAGGATCTCAAAATTGTTACGTGCGTGTCTCCCACTATTTCCTTTTATGAACAGAAGGTTTATTTGGTCTCTGCTGGATCATAGTGTAGTGTGTGTTGTGGGAGTTTGCAGATAATTTGTCTTTTCAGATCATAGGTCATTGGGCTATCAGGAGCCACATCTGGATGGAGTGGTCTCTGCCATCACCCATGATCCTAGAATTGGGCTAGGTGTAGGGCATGGATGGAGCTTTGAGTTGTCTCCATTGGGGAAGGGATATGTTCTTGTGTGGGAAGAAAAATAGACAATATTTGAGAACCAAAAGGAATGAACTATGAGTTCACCAATCCATTTCCTTTTTTTTTTTTTTTTTCCCTGGGCTCACAGATAGCCTGCATTTCCCAGGCTCCTTTGAAGTAAGGTGTGGCCATATGACTGGAATGTAATTGTCTTAGTTTGGGCTGCTGTAACCAAGTACCATAGATTGCAGCTTATAAACAACAGATATTTATTTCTCACCATTCTGGAGGCTGGAAGTCTGAGATCAGGGTGTCGGCGTGGTTGGATTCTGGTGCAAACCCTCTTCCAGGTTATAGACTACTGACTTCTCTCATGTCCTCATGTGGCAGAAGGAGAGCGAGCTAGCCCTCTGGCCTCTTCTTATAAGGGCACTAATCCCATTCATGAGGGCAGAGCCCTCCCAAAGGCCCCACCTCCAAATACTATCCCATGGGGGGTTAGGCTTCAACATATGAATTTAGGAGGACACAAACATTCTGTCTATAATAGGATGTTCACAAAACTTTTCAGGCTTAGAATATGAAGATTTCCCATGTGTGATTCTCTGTGCTTTTTTGTGTGTATATTACGTGGAAGTTAATATGCTGGGCACCCCTCAGAGCCACCTATTGAAAATGGCAGCACCTCCATCAGTATGAACCTATGACTGACTGCATGAAGCACCTACCACCTACTGACCACGGACTTTGGGTTTTATGAAAGAGAAATAAATTTTTACAGTGTTAAGCCACTGGAATGTTGGGTTTGTTTGTTATAGCAACCAGGACGACTGTAATTTATACCCTTATTATTCTCCTTCAGAATTTTAAACTTTTGCTAATGTAAAAGCAATCTATCCCTGCCTTGGAATGCCCATTCAACATCCAAACTAACAAAATCTACCAATTACATTAAGGTCAAGTTCAAAGTCTACCTCTTGCCTGAATCCTTCCCTAATAACTGAAAAAAAAAAAAGACCTTTAATTTTTAATTTTTTTTTTTTTTTTACTGCCTTATATTAGTTTCCTGTGGCTTTAGTCAGTATCACTGGTCCAAAATCAACGTGTTGGCAGGGCTGTGCTCCCTCTGAAGGCTCTAGAAAAGAATCTGTTCCTTGCATCTTCATCCTTCTGGTGGCTGCTCTTTGGTGGGCCACATCACTCCAGGCTTCTAGGACAGCATCTTCAAATCTCTCTCTGCTCTGTCTTCACACTGCCTTCTCCTCTGTGTGGGGGTAATCTCTCTCTGCCTCCCACTTATAATGATACCTGTGATTGCATTTGGGGCCTCTGTGGATAATCTAGGATAATTTCCCAATCTCAAAATGCTTAATGTTATTACAGCTGCAAATACTTGTTGTTGTTGTTCTTATTTATTTTGCCTACTGCACATATTTCTCATAAAATACAAGTTGGAAGCTAACTTAATCTAGCTCAGAATTTCATTATATATTGCTTTGTACTGATCTAGGTTTCACATGAAACATTTCAGATGAAATGTCAGGATATGTGTAAACTGTAGAGTGCCATACAAACTTGAGATAGGTTTTAATTATTGCTGTTACCTTCAAGTATGATATGAAAATATTCTTCCACTTGAATTCGTTTAGATTTCACTTTTATCATTCAGTTTGAAATTTTCTGATATCTACCGTGACTCTCCTTTGACCTAAGCGGTATTTATAAGTGTGTTACTTAATTTCCAAATATCTGAAGGTTTTCTGATATCTTAAGTTATTAATCTAATTCCATCATGGCCAGAGAACATACTCTGTAGGATTTCAAGCTCTTGAAATTTATAGACAGCTTTTTTTCATGTCCTAGCATTTGGCCTATCTTGATGAATCTAGTGCTTGTACTTGAAAAGAATGTGTATTTAGCAGTTATTGGGTAAGATGGTTATAAATATCAATTAGGTCAATATTATAGACTCTTGTTTTAGAAAAAAAATTAAATGCCCAATCATTTGAGGAATGGAAATTAAATATGGTAAATTCATATAGAAGACAATTTTATTCCTAAATCCTCATGAACAATTTTACTCTGGATATTCAAACTTAGAAAGTTCTTTAACAGCTCAACGTTGCTCCCTGCCTTTTCCCTTCAGACAAGATCCCTGAGTGGATGAGAAGGACTGACAGTCACTGATGGCCAACTTTACACAAATCACAAAGAAGTATTTAGCATCACAACTTCTGAAGCAACAGAGCCCTCCAAGCCTCAGCTTTCCAAGTATTTCCCTGGAGGGCTTTCCAAAGCTAGAGTGACCCAGGAATCTGGAAATGGTTACATTTTGCTCTTCTTCATTATGGAACACACAGTCTGTTGAATCAGCTAATTCCTCTAAAGGAATGAGAAAGCTGAAGGGTCTGAGGCGTCTATCACCACGACTACTGTTCAGCTATGAGCTATAGCTTCCATGTAAGCCAGGGCATGGCCCAATGTTCAAGGTTCCATGTAAACAGAAATGTAGGAAACAGTCATTTAAAACCAAATGGATTTTAATGTGAATGGTGCATTTTATTATTCAGAGTTTTTAGCTATAAGCAACAGAAATGAACTCTGGATGATTTGAGTTCCCCAAATAGGGAATATTAGGTATCGCACATAAATGGGAGGAAAGATAAATAAGTGGGATTCAAAAAGGGACAGGAAACAAGGTGAGTCCAAGTTGAGGACTGATCCACCATATTACAGTTGCTGTGGCCTGAGGGAATGAAAGTAACTGCTACATTTCTCTCTCTGTAGCCCCCATGAAAAGTCCTGGGGAGGAGCATCTGATTAACCAAACCTGCTCGCAGATCTACCACCCAGCCACCGGATAAAGGAGGGGAAGAAAATGCATCTGGCTTTTTTCCAGCTTCTAAAAAGTTCTACATTTCACCAAGCCTCTTGCAAGAGGAAATACCTCCCAAATAGGAAAAGGGTTCAGACAATAGCAGAGAAAAAGAGACTAAATAATCCTTTCTTTCTGTCTTTGTAGTTGAATATATTCACATCATAGGGCAAAAGTAAGGTTTTTTGTTTTGTTTGTTTCATATTTTGATTTGTCAAGAGAAGTAGGTAGTGCCTTAATAGCATGTTTAATCTGCATATTGGTCTGGACATCGGAAGAATGGGCTTAGTACTGGATTTCTTATGAATGAGCTGTGTGGTCTCAGTCAGGTCCCTGGTTTCCTTGAGCCTTGGTTTCCTCACCTGTAAATGGGGGAATTGAAGTAGATGAACACTAAGTTATTTATCAAGACAGAACATCTCTATTGGCATTATCCAATGGAACTTTCTATGATCATGGAAAATGCTCTCCATCTGGTCTGTCCAACATGGAAACCACATGGGACTCTTGAGCACTTGAAGGATGGCTAGTGTGACTGAAAAGCTGAATCTTCAGTTTTAGTTAATTTTAACTAATTTAAGTGGCCACATGTGACTAGTGACTATCATATTAGACAGTTCAACTCAAATTATAAATCCCATAAAAGCAGGGGCCATGTCTACCTTGCTGATTTATCTACTCTCGGGGCCCAGCACAGTGACTGGCTGACTGTTTGGCAGGTGGCAAGATTCTTTTAAATATTCATTGGGCCACAAATGTGCCAGGTACCGTGCGAGGTCTGGGCATCAATGTGTGAACCCAACAGACATGAATCACTGTTCTCATGGTGCTTACATTCTACTAGGGAAAATACACAATGAAGATATGAATAAAATTTTTAGTATGTTGGATGGTGGTAAGACTTAAGGGAGAAAAACAAATCAAGAGGAGGATAAGGAGTGTGAGGGCTGGAGCAGGGGGGAGTTGTTATTTAAATAGGGAGATAGGGCAATAAGAAGGTGACATTTGAGTAAGGACTTGCTGAGGCTAGAAGCTAGCTATGTAGATATCTGGGCCAGCACATTCTAGGCAAAGGCTCCAAGGTGAGATCATGCCTGGGATGCTCCAGAAACTGCTAGAAGCCAGGGTGGCTTTGCTGTAGGAGGGAATAAGTGGAGAGAGGGTAAGTAAGGAAGTTAAAAGAGTAATGTGTATATGGGAAGGGTGAGGGATAGGAGGTAGTCCCTGCAAAACCTGGTAAATTTTTTAAAGACTGATGGGAATTGCTGGAGGCTTTTGAATGGAGAACTGTGACATGATCTGATTTATGTTGTCAAACGATCACTCTGGCTGCCCTGTTAAGAGTGCTGTCGGCCAAGGGAAGATGTGGAAGATGTTGAAGGACCATGTAAGGAGAGAGATTCCAAAGATCCAGGCAAGAGTTGGTGGTGGCTTGGAACACAGCAGCAGTGGAGGTGGAATAAATGATCAAATTCTGGTTTTAGAGGTGATGCCAACAGCATTAGCTAATGGATTAGCCATGGGCTCTAAGAGGAAGAGATGAAGCAAAGATGACTGAAATTATTTTGGCCTGAGCAACTGGACGAAAGGAGTGGCTGTTCACTGAGCTGGGCAGGACCATAGACCAGGCGGGTTGGAGCATAGACCAGAAGTCCCATTGGCATCTGTTGTGTCCAAATCCAGAATGAAGAATGAAAGTGCTCTCTGCACCTTCTAGCTCCAGGGTAACAGGAGTCTGTCATTGGACCAGAAGGTATTGATTGCCCACCTTATGGGACCTAGAGAAGCATGGTGATCTGGGTCTTACTCTACTGCTGTGTCAAGATGTGGAGATTCTCCCCAGCCACCTCCCTTCCTCCCAGAGCCCTCAGTTGTCTATGACTGCCCATTTCCCAAAGGGCAAAACATCCAGCTAGGGCTGCAACTGTTTATTCTGCCCGAAGGAAGCTGTCTAGACAATGTTTCACTCCTTACTAATAAAGTTTTGCTTTTTTTTCCTTAAATGTAATTTTAAGGTGGTGAATAGATTGAATACATTGTGTTTGTTCCCCAAGGTACTTACATTTCAAGACTAGAAATCATTACACAATTTTAACACAAAAAGAGACTTTCAAAACGTGTATCCTGAGGACAAACATGGCCTATTGTTGGGACATTTAAAAACAAATTTGCCTTTATTTTTAAATAAGTTTGCTTAAGACCAGAAACATGTGATATCGAAAGTAAATGCAACTAACTTCAAAATGCATCGGCACTGGGGTTAAAAAAATATAATTGAAAAAGTTTCTTTTCTTTCTTTCCTTTTTTAATTTTTTTCTTCAGCCCTGGAAAGGATATTCTAGGTTTTGGAGTCTTTCATTTATGAAAGTCTAGAAGTTTGGCATTTGTGTGTTCTTGGGGTGGTGCCAAGAAAATGAGATGTTTGTTATCTGATAAGACTGAAGGGCTCTTTGATTTCCTGGGAAAGCGCGAACTTGGAGAAGGAGAAGGTACAGAAAGGTAACTGGAAAGGAAACCCCCATAAAATGACCACACTTGGCCAAGCTTTCTCTTGAGGAAGCAACTGCCGAACAGGGACTGCATTGTTAGGCCAACAATCCAACTAGGACATCTCCTTATTTCCCCACTGTTGAGTTCCTGGCTGATGTTCCAGAATTTGCATCTTTAACAAGATTCCCTAGAAAATTTTTACACATGTTAAAGTTTGAGAACATTTGCTCAAAGATGTTCTGTGGTGAGTTTTGCATAGTAGAAAACTGCAAAAATTGGAAGCTGACAGTCCAGAAACACTATAACTCAAGGTGGAATAAGAGCTCACTTATCTAGAGGTCACTTATTATCTAACTTGAACTGCCCAGAACAGAACCTGGAACCAGAGGTATAAAAAGATCTCTGAGAAACCAAAATGGTTGTCACAAAGTTCATAAACCAAAACTCACCTGTCTTCCAAAAAATCTCCTCAGACCCTCTTTTAGTGGATGTTTCTTTTTGCTTTAATAAGATCAGTTATCTGGTTTTAAAGTCTTCTGGAAATTTGAAAGAGCCATTTTAAGGGGAAAGTGATTTTCTGGAGCAGTGGTTCTCAAAGTCTGATTTTGGGACCAGCAGCATCAGCAAAATGCAAAGCTCCTGTCTAGCCCTTACCTACTCGATTAGAAATTCTGGGGGTGGCATCCAGCTTTCTGTAGTTCAACAAGTCCTCCAGGCGATTCTGAGGCAAGTGCTAATGTTGCTTCCACTGTCCCAGGGGAAGCAAAGAGCAAACCTGATGACAAGGGAAAGGACAGGAGAAAACAAACAAACATAGGACTGAACAGGCAGAGAGAGGTCTTAGGATCCTATAGGCTTACTGAAAGGAGTGAAGAGGGGGCACATTTCAGGAAGAGGGGCCAGGATGAGTAAAGACACAGTGTCACAAAACACTTAATTTTGTGGGTGGGGCATAGATTTTAAAGGATGGTAGAGAAGATGCTAGAAAGGCAGTGAGGGGGATCATTACAGGCTATATAAAGAATTTGGCTTTTTTACTTCGAAGTAAGGTAGAGGCACTGAATTTCTAGGTGGTAGAGTAACATGGTAAAGAAGAAAAAAAAATTGTAGTTGAAGGCAAGATTTCATTATTTAAAGGTTTAATTTATCCAGAGATGAGGAATAAATGAGGTGATGTTCCATTCAGTTAAATGGTGAATAATGCTCTGTGGATAACCCTGCAGTCATAGACCCAGAGTTCTGCTGTAACAGGATCTAGCCTGACCAGTTGGGGTGTACCTGGGACGTTATTTTGAGGCAGGGATCTTGGCAGAAAATGAAAACAGTCATGTTAACATTTCAGACTAGCTTTCAGTGTTACATAAACATAACTGTACCTCTCTTCAAAAAAGCTTCCCTTTCATCCTAACAGTATTTCCACAATGTAAAATTTGGTTACCCACTTTCTCTTCACACCTTTGTGCTTTGACTCACAGCTTTATTATTCATAATAATAAGTACTAAACGAAATCACAATTTTCATCTTCATACCAACTGCAGTGGAATTTAGCTTATGGAAAGCACTTCCTGGCTACTGGTCATGATTTCCTGTCATGTTCTTAAATTTTTTGCGCTTTTTTAAATGAATCGTGTAGACGGCCACAAAATTACATATCATGTTGCCCTGCTGAGTAGAAAGCTGGATGGAGATACTAAAACAAGAGGTCCAAAATGTCCTTCAGAATGGAGAAATGCCATGGGTACATTAAAATATATAATTCTATGAGCGTTATTCAATAGCAGCACGGTTTGGTGCTTTAGGTTTAAATGATCAAGCCGTAAAACCCCCCCCAGTGACTTCTTAGTGGCTTCAGGAAGTTAAGCCAGCTCCTTTAAATGCCAGTGTCAAAAGGAATAACATTATTTTCGGAGTCATGTTCATTTGAGGTACAGTGCTGTCAGGTTAAATGAACACCTGCCCTATCATGGGCGAGAGAATCCATACTTTGGCACCTATGAAGTGCAGGTCGTGGGCTTTCCACTTAGTGTCTCGGCACCACTGACCTCATACAAAGACAGAATTCACCCTGGTGACCAGCACAGCCTCAAATGTGTTTTAATTATTGCCGGTGTGGTCTTTTTGCAATAGAACAGGAAGATGAGGTTGCTTTGGATGGCCTCGGCTAAAACTTCTAAAAGCATTCTTTAAACATTTACAAAATGTTCTCTGCAGGTTTTCTACCAATGCGGTTTTTTGTTTATTGCAAAAGCAGAATGTCTACTTATATAAGTGAAACGAATAAAAAAACACATTACTGGCATTTTTTGTTCAGAGTTGGTATGTGACTGTTCAATGATAAGCAAAATTGTGTCTTTAAGCAAGGTTGCATAGAGATATGATGGATGTTCCTTTCATAATGTAAAAAAGAATATGTGTATGAGTTATGTTGGGGAAGAATACCTTTAATAAATAAGTATATATATTTATATTTATTATATTATATATTTATACTTATTATATATTTTATAATTATGTATTATATAATTATATTATTATATAAATATAAATATGTATTTATATTTATATATGGGTTTTGGTCTCACAGGCTAGCATGGTTTGGAATGGTGTTAAAATTACCATAGATCTGGAATAATTCACTTGTAGTCACACACACACACACACACACACACACACACACACACATACACACAGATCTATTTCACATCTTAAAGTGCTATAGTCTAAAAATAGGGAGGGGGCCCCTGGGTGGCTTAGTCGGTTGAGTGTCCAGCTCTTGATCTCAGCTCAGGTGTTGATTTCAGGATCCTGAGTTCAAGCCCAGTGTGGAGCCTATTTTAAAAAATTTTGAAAAATAAAATAAAAACAGGTAGGAAAAAAGTCGTCACCATTTCATAATCTTTACTATTCTATGTTCCTCCAACACGAGAAGGTAATAGTTGTTAACTTTACTGAATCCAATTTAAAGTGATGGGCACACATATTCAAAATGTATACAAAATTTTAACTCCTTTTTTATACATGAAGGGAAATGCCTGATTCCTGTGCTGCTTTTTTAATCTAGACTTTTTCACTTCTCTATAACTTGCCACCCTTCAGCTTCTCTTCCATGAGTTAAAGTCTTATCTTCCCAGGATCTCTGATTGGAGGTCACCTCCTTCAGGGAGCCTTCCCTAATTTCCTTCTACCAAAAAGTCCGAATCAAGAGCCTCTCCTTTGTACTCGAGTAATGCCACCTCCCCGCCCCCCCCCGCCCCCGGCACTTACAACTGTTTTAATCCTTAGTTTATCTGTCCTCCCTGGAAGATTGAGCTCCTTTAAGAGTTGGAAGGAAGTCTTGTTTGCTATGGCATCTTCAGGGCTTAGCACAGTTGTTAAATAGGATTTAATTATCACATAAATGAATTCTTATATTATTAGGAGGTTTCATTTGGACTTTTTATACTCTGGTCACTATGTTCAGCCATCCAGACAACATCTACTGAATAATCTGCTGAATGTAGCAGTTCATATTTGACTAATCTGCTTCACAGATTTATAATTAAAATGGTCATTATATCTATAGAGGTTAAGAGAACAAACTCTGGAACCAGAATGCTGGGGTTCAAACCACAGTTCTGTGAGACCTTGGAAAATTTATGTAAACACTTCACATCTCATTATCTCATCAATGGAAGGTTGTTTTAAGGAGTTAATCAATTTATATGTGTGCAGGAATTAGAACAGTTCCTGGCACATAGTAAGCACTGCATAAGTGCATGCTGCTATACTTACTATTACTATTACTTGTAAAACAACTTAGTTACTAAAAAGACAATTGAATATATTTGGAGAAACCAGTTGTCTAAACAGAGACATTAATTTTCTTTATCCATTTTATTCTGTATCAGTTGCAAGATAAAAACACAGGCTCAGGGCGGGCGCCTGGGTGGCTCAGTCGTTAAGCATCTGCCTTCGGCTCAGGTCATGATCCCGGGGTCCTGGGATTGAGCCCCGCATCGGGTTCCCTGCTCGGCGGGAAGCCTGCTTCTCCCTCTCCCACTCCCCCTGCTTGTGTTCCCTCTCTCGCTGTGTCTCTCTCTGTCAAATAAATAAAAAATCTTTAAAAAAAAAACAAAAAAAAACACAGGCTCTGAAATCAAATTTATGATCATCTTTATAGTTCCTATATACCAAAGGCATTTTTTCCTTAATTTTCTGTAACCATAAAATCTAGGCCCTCCCTAGCAATCCCATTTGTACTGGAAAGAATCTCATGATTTGATATAATTTAAGATTCAAACTTGACATGGCGTCCACTGTCATTGTCATTGTTCAGAGCACTGTGGGCTCTGAAGAAAGAGGGCATTTTTTGTCTCATAGCCTCAGATGAACAAATGTCTTGTCTGAGTCCAGTATGCTGAGGATAAGGTCTGTTATTATTATGCTGGACAAAGCTTAAAGAGAGTGTTTTGCACACACGTAGTGTCTACTTAATGCATGTTGTCTGTGTGTAAGACATTTCCCCTGCACTCTTTTTGGCTTGATATTCATAGAAGGAGGTTAGAGATGGTTCATACATCAAAAATATCCATCTTCAAAATTTCCCTAACCCTAACCCTAACCCTAACCTTAAAAACTTAGAGACCTCTGTAGCTTTGTTTTCAAACTTTTATTCACCTCTTACATGTTGCCCATTGACAAGCATTTAAAAAAACTGTCTCCTGATATAGGAGGTTATGAAATAACCTCTTCCCTATGTCCAGTCATAGATGAAATGTAATTCCTGCCTTGAGGAACATGACATGTGCAGTGCCCATAAATTCTACCTTTCTGAAAGCTTTCATCCCAGGGTAGCAACGTTAATCTACTTGCTGTAGAAACGTTATTGTTCCCATTTGATACACTAAGAAAACAAGGGCAGGCACAACAGGGACAGAGGGTTATTTTTTCAAACTCACAGAAAGAACTCACAGTCAAATATGAACTGCTACATTCAGCAGAGATGGGAAGGGGAGGAGAGCTCCTAGGGCTTCCCTTTGTTAAGTCACTTCCTTTGTTCATCTATTTTGTCAGTTTTCAATAGTGGTATTATTTTTGTCTGCACAAGTGGAACAGAACTTCAGCCAAAAAAATAAGAAGCAAACCTTGAAAATGGAGAAAAATCACTTGAAAATGGATTCCACTTGGAGGTATGAACCTATAACCTTAGCTAATATCTGTGTATAGCCCAGGACCAAAGCACCGAACGAACACTTGAGGGCTGTACTGTAAATATTCCTGCATTCCTCCGTTCTCCCGTGGATGCAGAGGAAAACTTCTGAGCAAGACAGACCAGAAGACCACTCAAAATCTTAAGCATCGCTCAAGTAGAGAAGGCTTGATAATCTATTCCTACAGGAAAGGGTTCCAAAAACTAAAGTTCTGTGGCTCTGATTTCACTAATTTAAGTGAAAGAATTTCACCATGGGCATTCCTGGCTTTGTGCCAGGAAAATGAACATTTTAATGCAGTTCTCAAAGACCTTATGAGGTGCAGGAAGAAGAGCTGCTGCTAGAAGAAGGGGATACAATGAGAGTGGCAGCTTGGGCAACAACAGTATTATCTAATAAAAAGCAGAACGAGAACATGCTATAGGATGTTAATTATGACCTTTGGATAACTTCGGCATCCACAGGCCATTTTATCAAGGACACATTTTATCTGTGGACTGTGGTCTCCATGTAAGGCTCTCTGATTTAAATTAATGAAGAATAAATAATAAAGTTATAGAAATAAATGTATATATATTTATAAATACAAATAATAAATAAATTAATTAAATGAACGGGTCTCATGGTTCAGAAGTCCAGTAGCTTTCATTTGCTTGGCTGTGGATTCCCAGGGTCACAATAGTTAACACTTATTGGCCACTATTTCTCAAGCAGTGCACTGCATTGATGAGAATTTTCCAATTTCATGCTTATTACAAAGGCACTTTCAGAATCCCTGTTTTATGGGGAAACAGAGTATTACAGAGGACAAGCAGCTTGTCTAAGTTCTTGCACTTATGAAATAACATAGTTTTGAAACCAAGTGGTTGGTCTGTCTCAAAAAAGAAAAAATCTAGAGCACTAACACTGGGGTACATTGTCTCCGAACTATATTTTAAATCAAAAATGCACAGTATTAAGTCAAATCTAGTTTCTTTTTTTTTTTTTAAAGATTTTATTTATTTATTTGACAGAGAGAGAGATAGCGAGAACAGGAACACAAGCAGGGGGAGTGGGAAAGGGAGAAGCAGGCCCCCCGCGGAGCAGGGAGCCCGATGCGGGACTCGATCCCAGGACCCCGGGATCATGACCTGAGCCGAAGGCAGATGCTTAACAACTGAGCCACCCAGGCACCCATGTCAAATCTAGTTTCTTTACAATTGCAGGTTGCTCCCCACCTTCTGTGTCAGTCACTATTCTGATGATCTGTAAATTGCTCTGTATTCCACCCACTCAACCTTCATGTCATCAAGCCACAAGTGTTTTTTGCCATGATCTCTCCTGGTTCTGGGAGTTGACCGGGCTCAGCAGGGTGGTTCTTGATTGCAGCCTCTCCTGCAGTGGTAGCCAGATGGTGGCTAGCTACATAGGGAGTCTGACGCCATGTCTGGAGTTACCCGGAAAAGTTCTTCACTCACGAGCCTGGTGCCCAGGCTAGAAGGATACAAATAGGGCCAGAGTAGGTGGAGCTCTGTGTCTCTTTATCTTGGTGTGGTCTCTCCAAGCATGACAGCTTGAGGTAGCCAGACTTCTTAGTTGTGGTTCAAGACCCCAAAGATGTGTGACCCAAGAGAGCCTTGAAAGTCATGCAGGTCACTTCCGCCACATTCTGTTAACTAGAAGTGAGTCGCAGAGGTGAACCCCTCTCCAGGGGAGGAAAACGAGTCTCCATCTCATGACAGGAAGAGTGAAAAAGATTTGCAGACGTGTTTTAAAACCACCACAGGCACAATCATAAACACTCTCATAGTTCCCTTATTTAAGTAGCAAGTTATCGATGCACAGTAGACATTATCTTCCTAGTCCAGGGGAAGTATCAGACGCTCAGCTGGGAAGTGACAGAACTCAGATTCAAAGTCACATCTGCCTGAATCCACATCCCTTTCCTTTATCCGCCGTCCTCCTAGTACCTTAGTCCCAAAAGATATGAAGTTTCCAGCAGAATTAAAACAGAAAATTTAGGGATAAAAAGCAGGACCATTCCAGGGGAATAGAGTAAATCCATAGTATTGATTATTCATTCATTCATTCAACAAATATGTATTAAATACCTACTATGTGGTGGGCACCAGGGATACAAGGATATACAAATAAGATCCAAGCAGAATAAGGATATAAATTTCTGGGTGCATGCATCTGTATCAGAATATTTTCCACCATCTTACTCTCATGGATGTTAGTCTTGAGAGGAATTGGCATTTAACAGATAACCAAGACATAGCAAGGTTTTTTTTTTTTTTTTTTTTTTAATTTATTTTTTTTTATTCTTATGTTAATCCCCATACATTACATCATTAGTTTTAGATGAAGTGTTCCATGATTCATTGTTTGTGACATAGCAAGGTTTTTACAAGTTATGATAAGAGCTCAGAAGCAAGTCAGGGCTATGGTGAACTTTGTGATGGATATTCCACATTCCAGGTGGTTCTCTGGAATTGACACTCACCCTCACATGGAAAATAATGTAGCTCAGGCCATGCCACAAATAGTACCCATTGCACTGGCAGTAGGTTCAAGAAATTGACATCTGATTTAAGAAGGGCCCATTAGAATGCTTTCTGGAACTCACACATAACACAGAGGAAAAGACATTTTCTTTCTGCTTGGGTTGCCAAGCTGGGAGAATATGCATATGGGGCGGTAGGTGGCCACATTGAGGAAGCATATCTGGCCAAAGGTAAAAATGATGCTGACACACAGACAGGGGGAAGCAATTGTGGGGTGGGGAAGAGGAGAGCACAAGACAGGAGAGAGAGAGAAAGAAGAGGAAAAGAGAAGGGGAAGGGGGGGGAGAGAGAACCCATGGCACCTACTAAGCTTGGTTGGGTTATGAGGTGCCAATGCATTCTCCAAAGCAAGCTGTACTTCCTCTCAGACACTTGGGCTGCCCCTGCCTGTACCCTTTCTGCAAAACACACCCAAGCATGAGGTTCGACAGGGTCTCTCTTGTCCACCATTTTTCTGTATCCCCTGGTACAGGATCTGAGACATACTTGAATGAAGGGATGGCACATGAATAAGTGATGACTAGGGAAAGAAGACGAAAAAGACCTGCAGAGAGAAAATTTGCTTTCCCCCATCTAACTACATGAAAAGAATGCCTAGCTAAGCTGAGGAGTCAAGGAATATTTGAACGCTTTCATATTTTAAAAAGCATTAATGAATATGGAATTTCCTCAAAAAATATAAAAATTAAAAATAGAACTATTACATGACCCAGCAGTCTCTCTTCCAGGTACATATCCAAAGGAAATGAAAACAGGATATTGAAGAAGTATATGCACCCCCATGTTCCCTGCTGCATTATTCACAATGACCAAAACAGGAACACAACCTAAGTGTCCACCCACTGATGAATGGATAAAGAAAATGTGGTATACATAAACAATGGAATATCACTCAGTCATGAGAAAAAGGAAATTCTGCCATTTGTGACAATATGGTAGAAACTTGGGGGCATTATGCTAAGTGAAATAAACAAGACAAAGAATGACAGACACATACTGCATGGCATCACTTATATGTGGAATCTGGCGGGTGGGGACAAAAGTAAAATTCATAGAAAGAGAGAGTAGAGAAGTGGTTACCAGGGGTTGGGGGTGTGGGGAGAAATAGGGAGAGGTTGGTAAAAGGGTACTGACTTTGACTTATAAGATGAATAAGGTCTGAGACTCTAATGTAAAACATGGTAACTGCCGTTGTAACACGGTATTGTATAATTGAAGTTTGCTGAGAGAGAGAACATTGCTTGATGTTCTTCCTCCCCACCCACCCCAAAGGTAAATCTGTGAGGTGAGGGATGTGTTAATTAACTAGATGGGGAAAGTCTTTTCATAATGCATATGTATATCAAATCACCATGATGTACACTTTAAATATCTTACAGTTTTATGTGTCAATTACACCTTAATAAAGTTGAAAAGAAACATTAATTAAAAAACCATATAATATTGATTCAAATGCAACATTATCAACAGCATAGAGGAAGAATCATAGAAGAAGCTATAGTTTCTCTTCCACATGGAATGAATACAATGTAGGCAATAAAACGAAATATCCCAAACCCTTAAAATGCATACAAGTTTTAGGATCACTTTAGTTTAAGGAAACTCCATATTGACAGGTAGAGCACAAAGTCATGAAAAAATTAAGAAGTAGTTAAGACCTTCATAATTCCTAGCTTTCAAGGCTTCAAGCCTGTAAAAATAATGGAACTTCCTTCAGAATCAAATAACAACTCGACTTAGTACAATCAGAGAAGAATCAGGAAGCTGGGGCCTCGGGACCAAAACATAACCTGATTGGATGTGTCTTCATGAAACCTCAGAGGGATAATTTAAAAATTACTGGGTTAATTTGCTTTTCTATAGCAAATGGTCCCTGAAAATGATGGTGTAATTTATCATCCAGGCAGGATGATGAAGAGTTCCTGGTGGGTAGCCAGGCCTTGTCTAGTCTCATAAATTCTGGCGTTGGGAGATTTCCTCCATCCCTCACGAGTTTATGGACACAGTAGATTTCCATGCTATCACCTTTCATTTCCAATACTGGCAACCCAAGCCTTTTTATTAAAAAATCAAAACAAACATAAAAGCCAATAAACATTGAGCAATAAAAGCTCATAAAGAATCCAGACATAGGGGAAATTAGCATCTATTTTTGCTGGTCATTATATTCTAAAGTCTTTCTTCTTTTCCACCCACCTCAGAAGAGCACCACCCCCACAGTCCTACCTCCCCCCAACCCCTCTGAAAACAGCCTTCCTTCACTCATCCCCAGGAAAGGACAAATGACAGTGAGTGTTTCTCTTCCAAAGCACCTTGGTGACACAAGAGAACAAAGCTTCAAGATAGAGCAATTTCTGATGGTGAAAACTCCAGCACTAGTGAGAAGATAGAGGACCTATTTTGGGGCCCAATGGGTTTTTCCAGATACCTCTCTGGCATTACGGAAGAGCAGGTTTTGCAAATCAGCCCAGATGAAGAGGCTTGCTAGAAAGTCATATAATAGAGAATAATCTTTCTTCATTGGTCCATTCATCCTTTCATCCAATTACTCTTTCATTTATTCAATGAATTCCTGGGATTCATTCTTCATTTCATCCCTTCTTAGTGAATAAATTTGGTAATGAAATAACCACTGTATGTCTCAGTTTCCCTTCTGCAAAGTGGGGATAATAATGGTACTTACTTCACAGGGTATAGTGAGGGTGAATTAAGTTAATACACATAAAATTCTCAGACTTTGTGCCTGATACCTGGTGGTAAGTGTTCTGGATTCATATTAATTAATGAGTAATGACTGTGTGCCAATGACTGCCAAGTACTAGGTATATAAAGAAGTAAAGAAGGAAAACAATGTTACTGTACTCAAATCCCTTCTAATCTAGTTGGAAAACAGTCATGTTGACAATGACAAGAAGCACTTTACTATGATAACGGTTGAGAATGAAGCAAGGAAATTACATAGGTGTCCATTGCAAGAGTCAAAGAGAGAAATGCCATAGGTCTGAACTAAACCAATGGATAAAAAAGAGAAAGCTAAATGGGGTAGAGGAGAGGATGGATGCATGAGTCTTTTTAAGAAGAAGAATAATGAGACAGGGAAACTGGGTGTAGGAGGCGAAAGAGATAAAGACCTATAGAGTGTCTTTAGGTTACTGCCTTGGGCAACTGAGTCTATGGGAATTGTTCCCCACAGATACAAATAAAGGAGGAATAGGGGAGAGAGGTTCAGCTGTGGATACCTTGCATCTGAGGTAGAGGTGTTACTAAGGAATTGGATATACAGATCTGGAAAGGTTTAGGTTGATGATTGAGATTTAGGAATTGTCAGCTGGCGAGCAGGAGAGAAAAACCATTGAATCAGATGAGGCGGCCTAAGGACATATCCTTCCTTTATAGGCAGGCTACCTGTGTCATTTTAGTTGGTACTTATAACAACCCTGTAAGTTAAAGGCATTTGTTAGAACATAGTTTTAGCCATGTGTGGTTGAGACGAAAAAACAGTATCGGCTTAAAGGAGATACAGAGTAATTTTTCATTATCAATTTATGACATAGTTTCTTTTAAAAAAAATAGATGCACACACACATGCACGTACATGTTTTCTAGATCTCTCCACTGAAAAGTTCTGGGTATGGTGACAAACTCAGTAACATGAACCTCCCTTGTGCCAGAGTCTTATCTCTAAATGCCTTTGCATTTAAGGGACCAGGAAAAGCTGGTTTTGGGTCAAGGGCAGGAAGTGTCCTTGATGTGCCTGGAACAAGGAAATTATCAAAGCTACTAAATGCATGTCAAAAGATCTCAGGAGTGAACTCAAAAGTCACTGACCAAAAATGGGAAATTCAGCCCACTAATAACATTAATAACTGTAATGTATCAAAACACATCGATTAGTTCAAACTCTAAAACCTAATAACAACAGAATAAAAACCACCTCTTTGGGTCACCTTTGGAGGATGCTAGGGAACAAATTATTATTTTGATAACAAGTTATATGAACTCAATTTCAGGGTCACCAAACAGTTGATTAAAGGAAGTTTTTTATTTTTATTTTTATTTATTTATTTTTAATTTTTATTTATTACTTAATTAATTCATTTATTTGAGACAGAGAGAGCAAGAGAGCAGGAGAGGGCACAAACCACGGGATGGGGGGGCAGAGGGAGAAGGAGAAGCAGACTCCCCTCTGAGCAGGGAGCTAGACTCAGGGCTCCACCCCAGGATCCTGAGATCATGACCTGAGCCAAAGGCAGATGCTTAACTGACTGAGCCACCCAGGCACAGGCACTCCAGGAAGTTTCTCTTTTTAGATGTATTCTCGCTAACATATTCTAGCTAACAACTAAAGAAGAAATAGTAGAATCAGAATACTGCCATTTGTAATCCCTAAAAATGACAGACATACTGATCTAGGCAATGATCATCGAGACTTGCTAACATCATAAAGAAAAGCAAAGTATTATGTGCTTACTCTTTGAAGTACAAACCACCCCTGTGAAGTACTCTTTTAAAAAACTCAAACCTATTTTTATTTAGACTTTAGATCTAGCTACCAGTTCATAGGAAATACAGGGAACAAAGGAGCATGCTCAGCAAACCTAGTTGACATGGCTCATCAAAATCAAGACTGTGGGAAACCAAACAGGACAAAAGACCTGGTTTATTCAATTAAAAATGTCAAGGATTAAAAAAAGTCAAGGAGTAGATTCTGTCAACCAAAGACAAGGTATAAACCTTGCCTAGATCTTGATTTAAACAAAGGTAGGAAGCACGGAGGGATAGTCAAACACTGATGGAGTATTAGAAGATATAAACTATGATTACTTTTTTAAATGATATATTAGACAAAAGTCCTTATCTTTTAGAAATACATATGGTTATATTTATGACTAAAATGACATAATAGATGGCCTTTCTGACCTTGGTTTCAAAATAAGATGGTGGGGTTGGGATGAGGGATGCAACCAGATCTGTCATGAGTTGGTAATTCTTAATACTGGGTGATAGGTACCTAGGGGTTATTATACTAATTCCTATTTTTTTAGTACATGTAGAGGCCATTTTTAGGCAATGTGGAGACCTGAGTGAGGTAGAAGCTTCCACAGTGACCTCCAGACTGAATACAACAGGCCTGTAGGCAACCTACCTCAAAACATCCGTATGCCCTAGCTGACCAATGGGCTACTTACAACTGGGCACAGGTACCAAAAAAGGAAGCTTCCATATGTTTCCATACTCCTCACTTTCTCCTTCTCCCCTTAACTACAGCACCCCCCATCACTGCCTCCTGGCAGACAGTCTCACCTTTGCTGTCCTGCCCCCCTGCCTTGCAGGTATTCAATAAACTTCTATCTCCTTTGTTCTGCCTTGGGTGAATCCTTCCACCTCTGGCACCACTGGCTTCCACCCGATGGGGTCGCCGCACAGTACACATTTAAAACTTTGAATATTAAAAAACTTTAATCAATTTTTTAAAGATTTTATTTATTCACTTGAATGAATAAAAGAGAGAGTGAGGCAGAGGGTGAGGGAGAGAGAATCCGAAGCAGACTCCGTACTGAGAACAGAGCCTGATGGGGGGCTCGATCCCATGACCTCAATCCCACGACCCAAGCTGAAACCAAGAGCCACCCGGGCACCCCAACTTTAATCAATTTTTATGGAAGATAGAAAGAACGAGGATTGGCAGGAAACTAGCTGTTCCTACCATAGTGGATATATTAATGTATATTCATTTTATGGCAGAAATGTGACTCAGGAAAGAGAAATGAATGGCATTCAAGGTGGGTACCTGTAATGGGCAGATTTAGGAAAAGGCACACAGAAGGCGTCAGAGAAGGAGCTGAGGGAGTGAGAAGGTCAGGAGAGAATGGCCCAGTAGACATTAAGTTAGAGGGAGTTTGACAAGGAAGGATCCTTGTGTTCATTAAAAATGAGCTGATTTTTTTTTTTTTTAAGACAATTCATTAAGCAAGAATTATGAAGAACCCACTGTCAAAGCTCACTGTCCAGAGCCCCTCTGGCACGCACCTAGAGTCAAATAAAGGGAGATTTATTTAGCTTGCTGCCACAAAGGCGAACACCCCCTGAGGGATGGTGAGGCCTCTGGGTAAGAGGCAGTGGGATGGGCTTCATATAGGGTTTGGGGTTACGTTGGACGGTCCTAAGGCAGGTGTAAGGAGACAGCCAGTTCTGGGTGGATGTTGTCCAAGCTGGGGTATCTGAATAACGTTTCTCCCGGAGGTGGGAAGGTTAAGGCAGGGCTAGATGTATTGTTGGTAGTCAGGAGGGGGCTGTGGTTCATTGTTTGTTGTAGGTGCCAAGTGGCCTCGCATCTGTCCTGTTTATTTGCTCTGAGCATTATTCATGCTCAGTGAGGAACATCGTGGCCTGGTGTGCAGGAGGGCCATTTTTCACTTTCTTAGTACTTCAATGCAGAGTTTCATGCTGGAATCGCAAACCTGGGTAGCAAGACTCTAGCCTCTGAGGGTATCAGAGTCAGTTTGTCCTTCCAAGGCCACCTGGGTGTGTTGGGAGGACATCTCAGCATGTCACATGGTGCACAAACTTCAAATTTCCTCTCTAAGAAGAGCACACATGCACATCTTAAATGATAAAGGGGAAATGACACAGACAAACATGGTTTCCAAATGGTGTGAACAAGCATAAATTTCACAGCCATAAAGTGGAATGAGAATCACATAATCAATTACCCAGAAGAGTCCCATGTAGAGAGGAGAGAGAAACCATTAAACAAAAAATTAAAAGGAGTCTCATTAATGGTTACAGGAATCTTCCCTAGATTGTTTTGGAAACTGTTAAAAGAAATCCAAGTTGTAGTTCCTTAATGCACTCCACACCATTAACTTTACATAAAGAGCAGCTCCATCAAGAAATAAATGAAACAATTCAACTGGCTTCGAGTGCAGGATTATTTAAGAAAATCACCACTTAAAAACAAAAACCCTAGGTGCTTTTGCATGTATATATCGGTATTGGCTATATCAAGCAATTTCAGCTGAAAGAAGAAAGAGCAAAGTAATTAAAATAACTTCCCTTGATATTGTGGGGACGTGGGTGCAGCTGCTGGACATTTTTATCTCCTTAAGCAAAATGTTTTTCAAATCACTTTTTGTTCTCTACTGCTTGGTAATAGGAATACTGCTTTCATAATGGAACGTTTGTGCCCAGATATTAAAATGATTCTAGAAGCCCCACATCCATAAAAGAGAGCCCCTCTTTTTCCACTTGCAGTGTGGACCTCTCGGTGAACTCTGCAGCAGGTGGGGGTGGAGGCAGAGGCTAATTCTAATCCTGGAGGAGGGAACAGCCTTTCTAAGGAGGAGGAGCTGAGCTCCCAGGTCCCTGGAGTGGGAGCCCCTTGAGGCCGAGGCAGGAGAGAAGCGTGTGCAAATATGAAGAAAAGCAGAAACAGAACCAAGATTGATTGTACCTTCTATGCGCCAACCACTTTGCTAGGCACTTCCAACCTGCTAACCCCATTCATTCTTATAAACCCTTCCAAGGCCCTCCCCCATAGCTGGATGTTACCGCTTATAATTTAGAGGCAATGTTAACGGAGAGAAGTTAAGTAACTTGCTCATCGGGTATATGGCTGAGGCTATTGGAAGTCTACAGCCTGAGTGGTGGATGGGGAGGGGGCTGGGGGAATTGCAAACTCAGATTCCTAAAAGGAGCCAAACAGGTAACATGAAGGTGTGATTTGGGTTGGGAGTTAGGTACTGTGGCCAGATGGAGAATGTTTGCCCCAATTAAAGGCATTCCATTAAAAAAAAAATTAAGCACAGTGTTGACTTCACAAAACCATTCTGGGTGCCCTCGAGCAGAACTTCAGTTTAGTATCTGTGGATAAAGCTGCTAATCCTATGTTTATTTCTTGTCATCTTTGTTCTTCAGTTTTCTCCCTCCTTAGGGTCCTTTCCAATGCTGTTTCCCCCCCTTGCCTACCCCTCCCACCTCTCTCCAAAGGTTCATTCCCAGTTAGGACAATTCCTTGTATTCCCTTAATCCACCAGAATGCCTGGGTCAGTTATAATTTATAACTGGTCAGTTATAATTCTTTTTTAGCTTTACCAACATAAATAGTAGATTTTTAACTTGTAAAAAAAGACCAGTTTATTTAGAAACTGAGTGATAGAATAAATGTTAGGAATTCAAATCTAGTTCAGTGATTTTACCTTAGAAAAATGTAAGGGCTAGAGCACAGAAGGCTTTCTCAAGTTCATGTAGGTTTCCCAAGGTCACTCGACTTTTTACTGACAAAGCCACAAATTAAAGCTAAGTGTCCTCATTCTTCCAGCAGAGCAGTTTCTTCTTTCACTCAGGTAACAGAAAATCCCTGCTCATTCATTCATAACAATTAAAAAAAGGAGTTTGGGTAGCAAATATGTAGGAGGAAGGGACAATATGTCATTTCTGCATAAAGCTTCATAGTTTAAAATCAGCTCATTCGCTCATCACAACAAGCTTAGGGAATGGAAAGAAAAAATGTTATTTCTACTTTACAGGTGGAGAAACTGAGACTGAGAGACTAAGAGTTATTTTTCCAAAGTTACATCCTAGAAAATGTAACATGAGAAATCCAGTCTCTGATGCTTCATATAATGTCCTACCATGCCACTCTGTTTCTCTTTTTCATAGAGAAATTAATGCTCACGGGACTGTTTCATTTGTTTTGTTTACTTCTAATTTGCTGTTTGCTAATTTGTTTTATGATCAGAAGAACTACTCAATTTACTTATTGCAGTGTGCTATCTCTCATGGACCCCAACACCAGTATGTCCACAAGCCCAGGCCAGCTTACTAGAAGAGCAATCTCATGGAAGATAGTCCCCTTTTACCTGCTGAGGCCATCCTACACCAGCCTGCAGCCACACAGCCCCCAAATTTGGGAGACATCCCAGCCAAGATCAACACAACTGCCTCCTTGATCTACAACAGCCTATAGAAGTATGAGTGAGTCCTGCCAAAGCTACAAGTACACCCAGCTGACCTGGAGACATAATAAATCATAAATGTTTATTACCTTAAGATCCCGAATTTGGGGCACTGGGTGGTGCAATCGTAAGCAGCGACTCTTGGTTTGGGCTCGGGTCTGATCTCAGGGTCATGAGATTGAGCCCCACATTGGGCTCCACACTCAGCAGTGAGTCTGCTTCAGATTCTCTCTCCCTCTGCCCCTCCTGATCATGCTCTCTCTCTCTAAAACAAGTAAATAAATCTTTTTAAAAAAGATACTGAATTTTGAGGTAGCTTGTTATACAGCAGTAACTAACTGATATGATGTCTTATTTTAGGAGCTGGTAAGCATAGGTTTGACATAGACAAACCACCATTTCCACCAACTGCACAATTGGTTTCAGAGGATGGTGAGCCTGGAATTTGGCTTCTGAACAAAACTCTAAATTTTTTTTTTTTTTCAGCTTCAAGACTGCTTGCCTGACTGATGATTGATGATGTACTTCTATATAAAGTGAAAATATGAAAAGTGTTGATTACTAGAGCAATGTCAATTGGCAGAATATCATTAAACATAAAACTTATCTGGCTATTAATATATTGATAGATGGCAGTGGATTATTTAAAAAAATTTGTGGCAATTTCACTAAAACCACTCAATTTCTGCCTGGAAGAAAACACATTCCATGGAATGCAGAAGTTCTGAAGGAATGGGCCCAGGATATAGAGTAGAATATATGTTATTATCATAAGCCATGAATTCTCAATTTGGGCAGTATTGCCCCCAAAGGGAGGAAATTGGTTCTTGGGGTGGGTATTGAAAAAAAATATTAGATGTTACAATAACTTGTTGTCCTCCAGAAAGCTGTAATACACAAACAGATATAGATATATCTGTTTTGTTAGAATTTTCATGGGGGATGGGAGGTGAGATTAATATTTTTTAAAAAGCCTAAAACGTCTCCTTAGGGAAAGTAATAATAAAAAAAAAGTTGAGAAATACTGCTGTAAGCAGAGGTCAGCACCGCATCGTCATGGTCAATAATTTTTTCATCATATCTTCTCACACTGTTTATTTTTCTCTTAATTTATATCCTTTAACACTTCTGGTTTCTATTTTCCATTTTCATTCAAAATAAAATCCATCTCTCCTCATTTCCGGAATAACTTCCAGGGTAGAATCATTACTAATATTTCCATCATCACCACCATCACCAATTATTTACTTTTTGTGAGGTGCCACTAGCAAACACTCTCTCTGGATAAATATATTCCATCTGTCACAGAGGTCTCTATCCTTGTTACCATGGAGTCCTCTAAGGTAGGAATCCCTTACGCCTGGCTAATTTAGCAGCAGATGTTAGAGAAACCAGCCGATTCGTATACCTAGACAGGGGGTAAGAGAGCTCTTTTTCATATTATGGTCTACTGGGGAGGTGAGGATTTCTACTAGAGTAACACTCTGTCCTCTCTCCACCTTCTTACCAATTTCTACTCTGAGCAGGAGCAAAGACTCAACTCCAGGGCTCAAGTCCTTCCAGCAAAGAACATTCATTCTCATCTCTTCCATAATGTATGTTTTTTAGGAGCATGCCTTCACGGGTGAGGCTGGTGCTTCCGTAAGTACCTGTAATTCATATGTAAGTTCTAGTCAAAGAAGCTTTACTAGACAGCAGATAGAAGGCACTTTCTCAAAGTAGCATTTTTTCATTCGTAAAGCTGTGTTTTGATTTCTATCCAACTGATGCCTGCATCTATCAGCTGGCTCCAAATTTGGGCAGATAAAAATGTGGGTGCCAAACAATATCTTCCTTAAATCCCCACATGAATTTTCCTTAGAAGTTCTCCAAAAGTTGAGATAATGTTCTCAGGTCCAAGCTTTATACATAGCCCTTTAATTAGACCACAGAATGGTTGGATTCCATAACTTACACATCTTACACGGCTGACCGTGTAAAAAGTTACACTCATGAATTCATGGACTTTATTAGGATGGCCACAAATAAGTCAGGTATGACAATCTTCTAAATAACTGCAATGTTCATAACGTAAGAATCAAGGATTCTTAAAGGGGAAATTTCAGTATTATCTTTTTTTAATGTGAAATGCAGTCCTCTTGCATATGCATCCAACAACTATGCACGCAGCACTCATAACAAGCACTCTGCTACCTGGCATTCTCGCAGCAAGGGATGCCCATAACTCACATTTCTAAATTATGAGACCTAAACAGACTTCTGCTGTGTAACTTCTGGAAAGACTTTTGCTTTCATGGAAAAAAAGTATAAACCGAGTGGCTACAAACCTGACTGAATTGTAGACGTGATATCTGGAAGCACAGCAGCTATCTTGCACCCATGGAAATAATAATAAGCGTGAAATGAAATTAATCATGAGCTAAGCATGTGAAAGCAGGAAGACAGAAAGAGCCAGAATTCCTATTGACAATTAAATGATAGGAATCAAAGCCCCCAAGTGCCTTCCTCCAGATTCCCGTTTATTCTGAGGGGGCCGGGAATAAACCTTTATTTATGAAGGCTCTGCTAGTCAGGAGCTGTTCTTGCAGTCAGATGCTTTCCTAACATTTAACATGCAACATAGATTAGATACTCCTACTCTGAAGCTGCTTATATTCTAGAGTCACCTCAGTAGAGGTGAAAAGCATTATCATGAAGGTAAATACAGGAAGGATATAAATAGAAAAGGTACCACTAACATAGTCTAGGATGGACTTTTAGAATAGTGAAATCCAAAAAAAAAGAATAGTGAAATCCAAGATAAAACTTGAAAATGAAAAGGAGTTAGGTAAAGGTTAAGGGGACCAAGGCAACAACTAGAAACAAGAGCAACAGGACAATAAAGTTACAAGTGGGGAGAGGAGTAAGGCCAAATAAGTATAGAAAGATAACTAAGGACAAGATGTTAGTCACATAAAGACAAGATGTTAGTCAAAGTAAACCTACTCCCCCAATACCCCCCTGTTAAAAATAGCGTCTTTGCTTATTTAATGCCAACTGGCAGAAGGGTATTAGAACTATTATATATTATAGACAAGGGATTATGTTCAATCATTATTTCCTACTGGTCTCCTTTTTTTAAAAAAGAAATTCATCTTCTTACATATACTGAAAAAATTTTTGTGATGATTTAATATACAAATCTCATAAGCTTTCCTTAATCTGTGCTGGATGTAATCCGGAAGCCAAGCTTTGTCTCAGATGCTTAACAATAAATATTCTAGTCAATGCTCTCCATTGAAAACATCGTTTGTACTCAGATCTGTGCTATATCTTCTTTGAAGTCCTCCAAACTCTTTATGCTTTCATGGTCCAGCTCTCCTTCTCCCTTTAATAGTAGCTGAGTGAATCAAGTTGGAAGGCACTGGGAACTGGGCATTCTTGCCTGAAAAGAGAGAAGGAGGAAGCTCAGAGCATCCTGGTGAGCTGAGCCAAGCAACCCTAAAGCTAGGGGTATCTGGAACGATCTCCTTGGCTTGATGATTCTCCTTTCAGGAGTCACCATTTCAGTGACTGGAAGCATTATTTTCCATCTGCCCATGATTGCTTAACAAACTTCCCTAAAACTTAGTGGCTGAAAACAACCACTATTTATTCAACTCACTGTATGGCAGGTCATTTCTTGGTTCAGGTTTAGCTTATCTTGGTTGGGTTTGCTCATGCTTTTATGGTCAGCAAGTGGGTTGGGACTGGCTGTGTTTTTGATGTTCATGGTTGTTAAAGCTATGTCAACCGGGGCCTCTCTCTACATGGTTGCTCATTGGTTCATCCTCTAAGCTTATTTACATGGTGTCTCAGGTTCCAAAAGCAACAAATGAATGAACCCAATGCATCAACACTTTCCACGTCTCTGCTTATGTCATGTTTGCTACCTGTGCCAGGGTCATATTCAAAGGACTGGAGAAACAGAATCCTCTCAATGGGAGGAATGACAAAGACACTTTCCATAAGGTTATGGCTACTAAGAGGGGCATAATTTGTGGCCATCTTTGGCAATTAGCCCATTACAGCTGCACATTCAAATCAATTGGGGATGATAGCTGATGCCTAGGCAGTACACCAAACCAATTACATCAGAATTTCTGGGAGTGGGACTTGGCATCAGTGTTTATTCTTTATTTATTTTTAGTTTTTATTTTTTGCCAATGGTCTAGGGCTCTATTTCCAGCCCCGGGATGCGGGTATATAGAAGATAATTCGGTTCCCTGGGAAATTTACTTTACAGTTGGTAAACTTTTCAATAATTCAGGACTTTTTGATATGCAAATGCTATTTTTTTCCAGCTAACTTGGCAGGTCAATTCAGTTAAAACGGTTAAAATGGATTGGTCTTCATAGATCGGAGTCCCTCAAAAGTTAGTGTGCATCAGAATCACGTGCAGTGCTCAGCGAACACAAATCTCTGAACCCCATCCCGAGAGATTCTGAATTAATAGGCCTGGTGTGGGGCCCAGGAATGTGCATTTCTGAGAAGTTCCCAGGTGATGCTGCTGCTGTTGATCAGAGATGATACTTCAGGAACCACTCGTGTTGACGCTGCCTCAATTAAATATCATGTATGATCACCTTAGTCTCATTGCCCTGTGGAAGGGCTGTGGTTATCATGGTAAGCTGAAGTGACTTTTGCAGTAATTTTCAAAATCTTTTACTACAATGCATTTAGATACAGCCAGAGAGTAAGTAAGTAATCACTACCACAGGGGAAGGATCCTCCGATGGGATGAGAGACGCTTTCAATTGCCGAGACATTTAAAGTGCCTCTACAGGACATTCACTTGGCTAACAATCCAGTTCCCTACCCTTCCTTCCCAACTTTCTATTAAATGATCAAAAAAAGATGAGGATTTGGAATAGTTGCAGCAAAGAAGCCTGCAATCTTTAGTACCCAACAATAAAAGTCTGAGACTTTACAGTGAACTCATTCATCCAGCTAACAATTATCAGTCAGAACTCACAAAAGATCTCCGATGAATCCCTGGGAGTCTGTGAACCTGACCCTCTACCAACAGGGAACGAGTGATAATAGAAAAAAATTACTTCCTCTTTCCTAGATAAGAGCAAATGCTTTTTAAGTGCAGTTATTTGCCGCTCATGCCTTGATCATAAGGAACCGAACACTCTGGTTTATCCTGATAAATGAATGGAGAATGAAGAGGTTCTTATCAGCACTACCCAGAAAATTATTTTCTATTCTTTAATGTAATCACACATCTATTTATAAAATATGCACTCCATCTAAGTATTCCCATCTAATTCTAGGTAACATGAATTCAACAGTTTGTTAGACACACAGCCCACTCTCTATGCGAATCTCCAAAGAGAACGATGGTTTTATATAACACAGAAGCCATTGCCTGATACTCTGTTTTTCTGCTCATAGTTGACATTACCAGCTTTGCCAGAGCTTGAAACCTTCACTTTAACCCAATCTAACTAGTGCTCAGCCTGGGCCACTGTGGTGGTGCTCATCTTCCCTTGGCCCCTTAATCATTTTTTGATTTCCGTTTCCTTGGAGATCCTGTTTTTCCTTATCCCATGTACCCCTCAATCTCCTGTGTTTGTTTCTCTCTGTGGTCAGTTAGGACACACTTTTTCCCAAAGTCCTTCGCTTCTTTTTTTTTTTAATTTTTATTTATTTATTTGAGAGAGAGAGAGAATAAGCAGGAGATGGGGGGGAGGGGTTGGGGGAGATGGATAAGCAAACTCCCCCAGACTCCCCACTGAGCAGAGAGCCTGACATGGGGTCTCCATCCCAGGGCCCTGAGATCACAACCTGAGCTGAAGGCAGACACCTAACAGACTGAGCCACCCAGGAACCCCCTAAACTTCTTCTCTTCTGAGACTAAGGCCCTATAGCAGAGATGTTTGTTCCTCAAACCAAATGGTTATTTTAGTTTTATCATACAGCTCTCCCCTTTCGTGTGCATATAGGAATTCCCCAGGGGCACCAGTTCAAGTGCATGCTCATGTAACAACGCAATTATTATTAGGGAACACAGTGCATTCTCACTGGTCACCATGCTTTATATTGAATTAATATGTTTGGTCTAAGAGTTAGAGATTATTATTTCTATTTTATAGATAATGACGTGAAGTACAGAGAGGCTCCTAGCTTTCCATGTTTCCTATTTACATAACCACTAAACCTAGGCCCCCCACCTTTTTTCTATATTCAGGACCTGCTGAGTGTAGACTATAGTCTCAGACTCTTCCTCAATTAAGGAAACTCCTCTCAATCTGCCTTGTAGATGTTATGGTGGTGGAATGCAGTGTGATTTATGGAAAGCTACCAACAAGCTCAGTTATTTCTTTAAAGTAAATCATATGGAACCCCATGGAGATAGTGACACAAGACAGGAGAAATGCCCAGTGAACTCCTAATGGAAGATGCCAGACTTCCGAAATTCCCCAATTCCGCAATCCGAGTATCATCAGCTGCTGCTCTGATCCCCATTATGGAGGGCTCCACCAAGGTCAGCACTTGACCTTTGCTCTCCCATCGGGCATTTTGGTATCTTCCTGCATTTCTCCTTTGGTCACTCTACCTGTTTTTTCTGGAGAACGTGTCCCAGGTGTAGTACCTGGGACAAAACATCAGCTCATCCTCAAGTATTTAAGGTTCCAGCAATAGAATGAAAGATCAAGTTCCCGGGCCCCACAGCCCTCAGCAAGCCCAGGCTGAACCTGATTTAATGTTTTCCTATTCCTGCAGCACGCCTCCCAGCCCCATTCATCCTTGCATACCAGCTCCCCGTTTTCCTCTCTGTAAGACTCTCAAATATTTGCTTATTCTCGGTTGTGAAGTTTCAATCTAGACAGAATTTGAATTGCTTTCTTCCTGGTCACACTGGTTCACGTACACATTAGGAGATGTGACTAGGTGCAGAGGTGGTAATGGGGGCAGCAGGGAGGGTGAGAGGAAATTAATATGTTTACTCCTTCTTACTGTGGTATCTAAACTCCAGGGCTGACATGCCCCAAAGCCTCAAGGTGGTTTTTTCTTAAAATATGTCAGTCTATGGGCTCGTAGGTGGCTCAGTCAGTTAAGCAGCCAACTCTTGATTTCGGCTAGGTCATGATCGCAGGGTCCTGAGATCGAGCCCCACCCAGCGTGGAGCCTGCTTAAGATTCTCTCTCTCCCTTCTCCCTCTGCCCTTCCCCCCACCAGCGCTTGTGCATGTGTGCTCCTTCTCTCTCTCTCAAATAAACAATTCTTTTAAAAAAACATGTCAGTCCAATAACATGTGACTAACACAGGAATTAAGCCAAACAATTAATAATTTGACATTATTGACTATGCACACTGGCTTTGTGTGGAAGACCACTTGTAGGGGGAATGAATAAACAAATTCACTGTGGGTGAATAAATAAACAAATATAAGCCACACTATCATGCTTATCTCAAATGGGTCAATTTGGAGCTATTTGAATATTTGAGTTTCATAGAAGCCACACTGCACAGAACAAAACACTGAGGTTGAGACAAATTGTTTCAAGTGGGTTTTCTAGTTCAAAATATAGCCAATGTCTTAATAGAAAATAATTTACAGGATCTGACTTCACCACACCTTTTTTTGTAGGATTTCAAATTCCATATTTCTTCTCTTTGTCCCAAGCAAAGTCACATGTGACCAACTGGAATACTCAATTTAAAAATTTAGTAATCTTTTAAAATGTGTGTAGTCTGATATTTGTTGATTACTTGCAGAGTTAGCTCATTACCTTTACTGTCATTCTTGATATATTTGAACTCATTTATTCCATTTCATTTTGCTCTTTCTACTTGACCTATTTTTAAAAGTATAGCTTTCTGTTCTCCTTTCTTATTTTGCTTTGAATTGGTTTTCACTGAATTCTAACTTTTTCTCTCTACTAAAAAATAATTAATATTCATTTCTTTTAGAAAATACCCTGGTGGCGCCTGGGTGGCTCAGTCGATTGGACATCCAGTTCTTGGTTTCGGTGATCTCAGGGTCCTGGGAATGAGCCCTGCGTTGGGCTCTGCACTCCAGTCTGCTTGGGACTCTCTCTCCCTCTGCCCCTCTCCCTGCTCTCTTTCTCTCAAATAAATAAATCTTTTTTTTAAGATTTTATTTATTTATTTGACAGACAGAGACACAGCGAGAGAGGGAACACAAGCAGGGGGAGTGGGAGAGGAAGAAGCAGACTCCCCGCTGAGCAGGGAGCCCGATGCGGGGCTCGATCCCAGGACCCTGGGATCATGACCTGAGCCGAAGGCAGACACTCAACGACTGAGCCACCCAGGCGCCCCTCAAGTCAGTGTTTTACTTGGTAAACATGTCTGAGACCATGCATCCCTGGCTGCTAAGCACCATGGCGGACAGGGCTAGAAAGGTAACAGCTTTATTTTGAGCAGGGGGCAAAGACAATCAAATAAATAAATCTTAAAAAAAACAAAGAAAATATCCTGGAAAATGTAATAGCACATTATTTAATCAAATAAGAGCCTAAAATGAATATCATTATATTCACCTGCCTCCTGAACAACACAATCATTTTAAGTTACTTTAAATCTAATGACCTACCCAAGTTATATGTAATGTCCCGTATTTTGGATCTATCTTGAATTTTGTATTTTATTTTGCTTACAGTTTGAATATTTGTCTGGCTTTTTGCATATTTTATCCATTTTCCTTGCTCACAATCCCTTCTTGCATCTCAGATCTACCTTTCTAGAATCATTTGCTTTCTTCCTAAAACACACTTTTTTTTTTTTTTTAGTTTTTTTTTTTTTTTTTTGACGGAGAGAGAGAGAGAGAAGGAGCACAAGCAGAGGGAGAGGCAGAAGCAAGCTTCCTGCTGAGCAGGGAGCCCGATGCGGGGCTCCATCCCAGACCCTGGGATCACGACCTGAGCTGAAGGCAGACGCTTAACGACTGAGCCACCCAGGCACCTCGTCTAAAGCATATTCTTTAGAAGCTCTTTAGAGAGGAATCACTTGTGTCTGTCTCTCTCTTTCAAAATATGACAAGAGAGTATATAATGAGTATGTGTAGTTTAAAGTATAATATCAAAACTAACGCCCACCCAGTTTAAGCTTTCCCAGTTTCTCTTTTTTTAAGCTTTCATTTAAATTCCAGTGAAGTTAACATACAGTGTAATATTAGTTTCAGGTATACAATATAATGATTCAACACTTACATACAACACTCCGTGCTCATCACGACAAGTGCCCTCCTAATCCTCATCACTTATTTCACCCATCCCCTCATCCACTTCCCTTCTGATAACTATCAGTTTGTTCTCTATAGTTAAGAGTCTGTTTCTTTGTCTCTCTCTCTCTCTTTTGTCCCCTTTGCTCAATTGCTTTGTTTCTTAAATCCCACATATGAGTGAAATTATATGGTATTTGTCTTGCCCCAACTGACTTATTTCACTCAGCATAATACTCTCTAGCTCCATCCATGTTATTGCAAATGGCAAGATTTCATTCTTTTTTATGGTGAATAATATTCCATTGTATATATACCACATCTTCTTTATCCATTCATCAGTTGATGGACACTTGGGTTGTTTCCATAATTTGGCTATTGTAGATAATGCTGCTATAAACATTGGGGTGCACATATCCCTTTGAATTAGTATTTTTGTATTCTTTGGGTAAATACCCAGGTATTGCTGGGTCATAGGATGATTCTATTTTTTTGAGGAAACTTCATACTGTTTTCCAGATTGGCTTCACTAATTTGCATTCCCACCAACAGTGCAGGAGGGTTCCCTTTTTCTCCACATCCTCATCAATACCTGTTGTTTCTTAAGTTGTTGATTTTAGCCATTCTGACAGGTGTGAGGTGATAATCTCATTGCCCAGTTTCTGTTTGTCTGAAAATGTCCATATTTTGCCCTTGTTAATGAAAGATTTTTTTTATTGAGTGTAGAATTCTAGACTGACCAATATCTTCTCACTTTAAAAAAAAATCCCAGTGTAGTTAAAATACAGCATTGTATTAATTTCAGGGGTACAGCCTGGTGAGTCAACAATATCATATATCACTCAGGGCTTATCAAGATATATCTTCTCACTCTGAAGGTATCACACTTCCATTATTGTTTAGAAGAAATTGACTCTCTAAATTTTGTTCCTTTGTAGGTAATGTGTTTTTCCTTTCTGGCTGCTTTTAAGATCTTTTCTTCTATACTTACTAAAATACATCTTGGTGTTAGGAATTTATTGCACTTCATAAGATTTGATCAATTTTGGAAAATTATAGCCATTATCTCTCACATATCGTGTCTCTCCATCACTTGGTTTTCTCCTTCTGAACCTGATTACATGTGTATTGCAACGTCTCACTCTACCATCCCCATCCCTTAGCCTCTCTTTTATAATTTTCATCTTTTGCTCTATGAGTTGCATTTTATATAATTTCTTCAGATCTGACTCTTCAGCTGTATCTAATCCGCTGTTTAATCTATTCATTAGATCTCAGATTATTCTTCAAATCTGCCTGATGAACATTAATCATCTCCTGTTCCTTTGTCATTATTTCAGTATCCTTTTGGATTTTTAAAAATAATCATATTAAACAAATTTATTTCATATATTAATGTAAATATGTGCTTTTTTTGTAGGTTTTATTCTGGTGACCTCTCATGTTGCTTTGTTCATTAAACCCAAAGATCTGGGATTCTGCTTCCTCCCGTTAAATTAATGACCTCTTCACCTGACGTGCAGATCTATCTGGCTAACCTTACCTGTCACAAGGCAAGAAGCCAGAATGGAAGGAGAGTATGCAAGTGTCCTCAGATAGATTCTGTCTGGTATCCCTGCCACACAGAGACAGAAAGCATGGTGCCAGTCATGACTTAGCTGAGGAGTGAAAGGACAGGGAGGAAACCAGTTGCAGTTGAGTTTAACCAGGTTGGTTAAAGAGAGAAAATACAGATGAGGTTTTTGAGACATAGTAAGTTAGCCCACTAGTGACAGAGTGAGAGGGAGTGGGGAGAAGTGAAGTGTTGGCAGAAGTCCCCTCCTGAAAGTGACCCATGGAAGACATTTTGGTTTCCCACATGACAATCTCTTGTCTCAACTCTGATTCCAGCTGCAGCTGTTCGGGGTAGTTCTGTGTGAGCTCAGTCATCTTGCTGACATCATTGCATTGGACACAGCTGTATCTAGCTTTCCGCTTTGGAGGCTTGTTTGATGCTGCTCAGCCTTCCAGCAAGATGGTATCACTCAACCCACAGGGAGGTGCAGCTGGCGGGGAGTCTGGATGTTTCTTTGGGAAACTCCCTGTGATGGTGTCTTTGGGTCATTTCTCCTAGGCTGCTAATATTCCCTAAAGACTGTCTTCGCCCACCATTTGGTAGCTGAACTAGGAAGAAGGGCAAAGTTCTCCATATTGAATATATGCTTATGTAAGTTTCTGTTTGCATTTGGGGAATCAGCCACAGTGATGACAAAAATTTTTCCCTGTCCTCAACGATGTTCACAAAAACCATCCATGGCCAGAACAGACACTGGGCATTTTCCAGGTAGAAGTCATAGCATTCGTCTGTGTTTCTTGCGGAACACCAAGATATGGGTCCTGATTTTGCGTGGCTGGCTTTTCTTTTGAGCTTAGCTCATCCTCTGGAAAAAGGCAGTACATTTATTATAATCACAGTGAAGGGAAGAATAGTTTAAAATCAGCCGAGATATACGTGAAAACAGCTTAGTAACGTTTCTCTAGCATCAAAATTAATTGTCAGTTGTGCTGATGTTTAAGAAACTTTTTTATTTTGAAAAAATTCAAATACTCAAAAAATAGTACAATGAACTTGTACTATTTAAATCCACCAATTGACGTTTTGCCACATTTGCTTCCCTTCTCTGTCTCTCGTTCTGTGTCTGTTTCTCTATCTCCCTTCTCTCTCTGGATGTATGTCTGAATGGATGTATGAATACATACACATGTAGATTTGATGAACGGTTTGAGGGTAAGATGCTGACATCACCTTTATTCCTATATATCTCTGCATGCCTCTGCACAGACAAGTCTATTTTCTTCATAACCAGAGTACAATGATAAAAATCAGGAAATTGAACATTGACACAGTGTTATTATCCAATATAGAACACATATTCAAATTTTGCTAAGTGCCTTAATGTCTTTAACAGAAATATTTCTCCCCATCCAGAATCTATTATAGGATCAGGCATTTTATATAATTGTTATATCTTTTTAGTCTCCTTTAATCTGGAAAAGATCATCAGCTTTTTTTTCTTTTTTTGTCTCTCATGACATTGATATTTTTGAAGAGTACAAGTCAATTTTTTAGGTAATCTGCTGACATAAATACATAGCTTTTGAAGTAGCTGATCTCAGAATGGGTTGTACTGCAAATCTGTAGACATAACAGCGATGTCAGATTAAGGCAGTCTGTGGCTTGAATTTTGCAAAACTCCTTCATCTTTTTGCCTTCAAAGTGCTCTGTACCATATGGGTATATATATAGTTCAATTAGGAGAAAATAATGAACTTAGGGCTTTGAGACACTCCCTGACATAATTGAGGTCAATCCTGTGGTGCCACAGAGGTGTGGTTAGGAATCAATGGTCTATCCTGAAACACAGACCATACGGATTTTAACACGTTTGGCAGATCAATTATCTCAATAACTTATCCTAAGAAGCCACACATCTGGAAATAAAACTTAAGGTAATATATAAAATTAAAACTGCATCAAGAAAATGATTCCTTTGGATACTAAAATAAAAAAATACTTGCTTGCATACTTAGAGAATAAGATTGGTGATTCTATACAGTTCGCACGAACTATGATATATGGTAACCTACTTTTTATATGATTTCCCTTTAGAACTAAAATCCCAGTTATGATGAAGAAAAAGGATATTACTTATTAAAAAAAGGTTCCAAGATCCAAAACACAGAAGGTAAGCTACATTTATATATAGCAGTCCAGCTCCCTGAGCTTTACCATTGATTATTTCCAGTTGAGCCAAAGCTCTATTGTTGCAATGCCATTGAGGAACAATCTACAGAAGGATTTTCCCTTCAAGGATTCTGATTTTCAGAACAAAATGAAAGATAAGACAAACATGAAACCAAATGGGTAAGGAAGACGAAGAACTGTCAGTGATACTTAATCTCTGGACTCCTACAGGTGAATGGGCCGGGAAGCAGGGATTGCTGCAGTTGAGGGGAACAGGTAAGTTACATTTATTCTCTCATCCTCCAAGTGTGGAATTTCCTTATTTGTTCTGTGTTCTGTGTAAGTAATGTATTAGAAAGGAGCTTCAAAGTAATTTTTCAGACATAGGTGATGTTGGCACATTTTAACGATTTCTACCCTACCCCTCAGCCCACCGTACTTTCTACATTATAATAACCGCCTCATAATTATGTCTGATTTCAGGACATTTCTGCTTTGTCTTAAAATGATACTGGTTACTCAAAGCTCTTCACTGAGTGCCTCAGAATTTGTTTCAGTTGCTGGTACTAAAGTCAGCAACTGAATTATCAAAGTGTCTGTCAGACTCAGGGAATTGGAAATAATAATTTGCACAGCATTCCAGATCAAAGGAGGGAAGGAAACTGTTATTCACAGCCACTTCTCTGGAACATTATTATTCATTTTGGATTGAAGCCATAGGAAGATGCTGTATAACGTATGTTTTTAGAATGTGTAATTTAACATGAGATGTTGTCATAAAAAGGAAATTCCAAAGTTGTATTTAGCTGGAGGTGTTCCTATTAATCTTTTTTACCCTTTCTTTCATTGTTTTGAATGAAGTTGGCTGTCCATTAGGAAGAAAACATAGGTATTTTTGTATTCTCGATTTAGATGGAAAACAGTGAAACTGTTCACAACAATTTAACACTTTTTTACGTGCCCCTTGCATGTGGAGAGAGTGCACTCAAGTAAGTGACTGTGGTCACATAAATGAATAATTCATTTGATTACCTTATTCCTGTCCTTCTCTTTACGATTGTAATGCAATTACAGAAACTGAAATGTGACTTCTAGTCACATTTGAGTGAACTAAAATACAAGTCATCTATAAAATATTTTTGGTTTGTCTGTTTGAATGAAGGGATAAAAAAAGGAGGAACTAAAATTACCTTTTTTTGAGAGATTGGGAGATGAAACTCAGAAACATTGAAGGGTTTCAGATGCATTACAGAGAAAACATCAATAACAGAAACTCCACAGCCTCCCTTTATTTCCCATTAAATGTTCTTATTTTTGGAGCACTTTTCTTCCTGTTACAGCAGCAGCATATAACTTAGAATAAGCTTTTCCATGAGGTTTGAGACCTGAAGCTTTAGGAAGGTATTCAGGCACCAAACCCTCAAAGCTGCTCTCCTACAGAGGGTGAGTGATCAGTGAATTAAGAGCAGGGGAAAGAGCTGGATGATAGAGGATCATGTAGATGTTTTTCAAATCTTTTTAGCTGGGGACTCACTCTGCTTAGTTAAAATGCTTTCTTTCTTGATAATTTCCTTTCTTCATTTCCCACTAACCTCTTCTCTCTTCCATACCTGCTATATGATACTATGTTGACCATGTTCGTGTACACACAAGCACACACACACACACACCCTGGTGAAAGACATGGGCCAATTGAGTAGTTCATGGACACTGTTGTGGTTGGAACCCAGTATAGAATGATAATGGAAAATGAGGTTAAAGATCCTACCTGAAGAATCTTTCTCCCATAGGCCAGGGGTTGGCAAACTACAGTCCACTGGCTAAAACCTGCCCTATCTTTTTTCTTTCTCTCTTTCTTTCTTTCTTTCTTTCTTTCTTTCTTTCTTTCTTTCTTTCTTTCTTCCTTCTCTTTTCTTTTCTTTTCTTTTCTTTTCTTTTCTTCTTCTTCTTCTTCTTCTTCTTCTTCTTCTTCTTCTTCTTCTT